>NC_133325.1:225376450-225728778 GCF_042186555.1 Aquarana catesbeiana
ATCCAGCTGAGGTAAGCCTTTTGCTTACATTTGAGTTATCAGACTTCCTTGATCGGTAAGGCATTTTCGGGACAAAGGGTACCTATTTTACTCCCCTTAATCGAACTGTATTGATTGGTGGTTATATGTTATGTTGTCCCTGTCTATTGTCCATCGGAGTCTTATAGATAAGAAAGGGAAGAATAGTGCTGTTCACAGGTATATGTAGTACATCTGCTAGATAAAGTAGTTTAGAGGCAAGAGGGTATAGGCACATGTAGAGAAGACTGGACAGTCATTATGGGCATTAAATTAAGTAAGGGAATGAAGGGTAAGAGACCCTAAAAAATGCCCAGCGCAAGAGGAGCGCTATATATGAATCGAAGGTGTGGTTCCACCTATACTGAGCCCCTAGATTAATGGTTAAAGTGGACAGGGATCCACAATGGGTAACTGGGTTACCAAGGTCCACAGGGACTAAGAATCATGCAGAGTAATCAGCTAGAGAAACAGCTATCTATGTGAGCAGGATGGATCAAGGGGTGACAATAACACTAGACAGAAAGGGACATTTTCATGTTAAGTTGTGGGATGAATTTGGGGTCAGGCACTACAACTAGTAAAGTCAGAAACAGAGAAATGAGAATTAAAACAGAATACTTTATATGTGGTCAGAGAGGGAAGATGGGATGAGCACTGTGGCTGCCTGTCTGATCATAGAATCATAAAAGCTAGAGATAAAAGATATCTGAACAAAATAAGGAAAGCAGAATTTAGGCAGGGAAATATTAAAGAGTTAAAAGAAAGTGAGAGAATGATATGCATGTGTTGTGTACAAATGGGAAAAATGTAAGCGATTTTAGAGAGATATTGATGTATGTGTGTGAATGCTGGGAGCTTTAGTTCTATTGCTTGTGTGTGTCATGTACGCAGATGTGACCCCCTCCTTTGTGCTCTCATGAAAGATCGTGGCTTGGATAAGAGGTCAGTGATAAGCTGGAAGGACACCATGCCAATTCCAGTTTTTTAGACAAAACATTTATAACAAAATGTGCCGGGTTAACGAATCTAATGGTAAACAATGTGATCACAATTATTTTTTTAATCTGTTTTCCAGACATGGTAAAATTAAGGTTACATTTAACCATGTATTACACAAATTGAATATCCTTTAAAAGTGGAAACCGTGTATTTAAAAAGGGGAAATTAAGTAAAATTAAGTAATAATGAATACTAATTTCTAATATAAGTTTAACAATTTTATTAATAATATAGATATATTGAAACTGGTTTAGACAACCTTTGGTTGGAAATGAAATCCAGGTTATTGGGGAAATTTGTAAAAATGGGATTAGTTTAGATTAAGATAACAATTTTGTAACTTTACAGATGATGTTATTGTTATTTGGAATACAGCTGCCAAATATTTAACAAAGCCAAGATGGATGGGATACATAAGAAGTTTTTCTACAAAAATAAAATTTGAAGCTTCTTGATAATAACTTGATGTGCGGTCCATGATGTGAGAGTTATAATAAATAAAATTTAAATATAACAGACCCATCACATCAAGTCCACACACCCTGTTAGGATAGATGCCACCTGCAGCCAGTTTTTTTTTAGTTTTTGATGCTTTCTGGACCATCATACAGATTCTTGGTCCTTTTGTTTTTATTTATTTTTATTTTTGAAATCCAAAGCAGAATGTGTGGATTGTGAAATGATGTGCCCCTTTTACTTGTAAGTACAGTGGTATAAGCAGAAGAATATTTTGGATTTATGGGCATCTCTCCATGACCAAAGGGTATTGTTATCATTTATTATAATATTGCCAGTAAAAAGTTGTCTTTTGAAACCTGAAACTGGAGTTCTTACACAAACAGTGGCGTATCTAGGGTATGGCAGCCATGGCAAGTGCCATGGGCGCCATATGAAAGGGGCGCTGGTGAGTGGCTGGGCAGCAAGGCACTTACCAGGGTCTGAGGGTCTCTTCTTCCCTCCAGGCTCCCGAGCATAAGCAGGATCTCCTTTTCAGCACCTTTGCTAAAGGACAATGGCAGTGCTGCGAGTGGGACTATTTCTCATTTGGCTGTGTTACTCCTGTGAGTGCAGTCATTGTTCGCGGATTAAGCAGGCAGATGGCCGCATTTCCTGATGCTACCTCTATAGTTCCGGCTACAGCCTCCCTGACAGCTGAATATCACTCCGCCGCCTGCTGTCAGGGATGCTATAGCCAGGACTATAGAAGTGGCATCGGGGCCACTGTATTTCTGGACAGGACACCTGGACTGTGGAGTGGACTCAGTCAGGAGATGTCTCTGGCAGACCTTCTTGCTCGGGGTCCTATCAGTGCAAAAGCAGAGCCCAGCCACATGCCCAGCAGGAGGGACGGCTGCACTGCCAGTGGCTTATGCAGAGACTGATCCTCTTGATGAAGCTGCAGGCAATATTTTCATGCACTCATCTCTCCCTTTAGGCCATGGCTCCTGTGTAGTCTAAATCATATTTTTTTGGGCCCCATCAGATCGATCACAGGGGCCCAGGAGGCTGTAGAATAGAGGGATTATTTTTTCTAATTCGGCTTGCTGGAATATCAACTCCTCCCCCTTGTATGCAGTTAATGGCAATAAAGTTCCAGCTGGGCGGAGAGATATCAAAATACCACTTCACTGCCTGACTCCTCCAGAGTCCAGTAAATAAGTTTGAGAAGATGGCGGGCTCGGACTGAAGGGAAATCAACAGCAGTGGCTGTCCTCCTCCTCCTCCTCCTCCTCCTCCTCCTCAGTGCAGTGTCTGTGTGAACACACAGAAAGTAACAGCACAGCAGCACACTATTTCTACTGAGTGAGGGAACTAAAGTGGGAACCATGAAGACTTCCGAGGATTATTTTTCTCTCAAAAGGTACAGTCACAGTGAAGACAGCACACACACAAGCCCCCTTCACCCATGCCATGCCCTGGCTTGTTGCCCTTAACTGAATTATATACAGCTAAATGTGATCATCTTCATTGATCATGTTGATCACATTTGGCTGCTATTTATTTCAATTATTATTATCATGATAGTCACACAGTACAGGTGTTTTAAGCCACATCACCTGTAGTGTGTGTGTAATTATCATAGTAATGATGATGGGACAGTGAAATGCATCCTTGGCATTCATTTAGGGCTCATTCACACAAGGCACAGACATCCGTCTCCCATGCACAGACTTTTACTGGCACAGTTTTGTGTGCATCCTGATGCCAGTGTCCCATTCATTTATTTTGGGACACATGGCTACATGGACAAAGGCACTGTGTCCCAATATGTCTTGAGGGTGCATGTCCTAATAGAAATGGAACTTCAGCATGAGGATGTACACAACACTGTGCTGGTAAAAGTCTCTGCATGAGACATGGGTTCCTGTGCCTTGTGTGAATGTGCCCTCACACTTGTGTTTGGGAGAGGGGTAAAAACGTCATGTGTGTCTTTTTACTGTCCCCAACCACTTCCCCTTATTTTGCACATCAGCCGAGGGTGGATAATATATGCTGTGGTCATGAAGCGTTTTGCACAGCAAAAATGATCCCTGCTGCATTCAGCCACAGCCCTCCCCTGTTCTCCTAGGCTCTCCCATTCCATCTGGTCGGGTTGGCAGCGCACAAAGAAGAAGGAGGAACATCAGTTTCTCCCTCTCCTCTGTGAAAACTGAGGCCATAAGTTATGAAGATTTCATCACTTCCAGTATTAGTTCTGCATTTACCTGGCTGGTACTAGCTAAGAAAGCAGCCAATATGCCTTGGAGGGCAGAGAAGGGATCAGGGGTCTAATAAACCCCAGATTTCTCCATAAAAAGGATATGTCACTAGCCAAGGTATCACAAGGGATGATAAATATCACTTGATGACAGCGGAATTATTTTTTGAGGTGTCCTCTTGTATATTAGTGCAGTCATCATTCTCAGTCACACTGTGTGTGTGGGGCACTGGGGAGCAGCAGAGAAATAAGAGCACAGCCTACTATGCTGGAGTTTGTACTCCTATGGAGGTGGGGAAATGCTCACACATACTGGGGTGGGGGGGCTTGTCATATAAAGTAAAAGGCTCTGTGCTGTTACAGGGCTGCCATGGCTGACCTGACCCCTGTCTAGAAATACGTATTGTCTGGCACACTGCTTTAAGGGGAAATTCTGCAGACTCTGGGGTAAAGGGGAACACTGATGTAAGTGGGATCTCTGGATTCTGTGATAACCAGAGACCACCTCACATCAGAGGCCCCCCTACATCCCAGTCTGCAGAGATCCCCTTTGTGTCAGAGTCCCCCCCCCCCTTACAGTGTATATAAAGATGACACCAGAGTCCACAGCATTCTTTAGATCAGATTTCCCAGTGTGAATTGGAACTCTGTAGATTTTGATGTAAGGGGGGGCTCTCTGGGAACTCTAAGGGGGAACTGTGATATAAGATGTAACGCTATTGACTCTGGTGTAAGGGGTAATTCAAGAGCTTGACTTGTAGTTTTGTTAGCTGTTTTTTTTTTGTTAAGGTTATCTGAAAGATGGGTTTTAAATGTTTTGACAGGGGCGCAGTTTCAGTGCTTGCCATAGGCGCCATTTTCACTAGATATGCCTCTGTACACAAATAGCGTGATAATAAGCAAGCCATTGTAATATATTTATGCAAGCTGGACCCAGTAATGAAGGGTTCATCCCGATATATCAGAGCTGTAGCTTTATACATAGGTGCTATTAGACAAAGTTAGATATTGTTTTGGTCAAACATTTAATTTTTAATGGTCCGACATTCTGCGCAGCAAATATACAGCTAACTAAATGTTTGTCTAATGAAAGGTTTAAAATATGAGTTTGTTTATGTACAAATCTAACAATGAAAAATGCGTATATTGAATCCAGCCACCTTATTGCCTCTATTGGAGGAGGCTGGAGACAAAGGAAGACACATGTGCTAAATTGATGACGTAGGAATCAGATGCTGTGAGCCCAGTGCAAGACACCCTCCCTAAAGAACCAGATATTTCATTTTTTGTAGATTTGAGTATGCAGTTTATCACCCAGAAGGATGCTCAAATTGTATGTATTCAAAGTCATTGGATCCTTTTTCCCCAGCTCAAGAAGCAGAGCTCCGTGCTTTAGCAAAGCCTGTGAGCTATAAAAAGAGTGTATATTTATATAGATAGTCGAGATTTAGAGAGCTTTTGGTTCCATTTGAAGGGCCAGAAGTTTGTTTTTACTTCGGCAGGTAAACCAATCAAGCATGCCAAGTTAATTTGATTGACTGTTTTCAGCCTTCCAGGTTCTTGCTGAGGTAGCCATATTAATTTTCACACATGGAAGCAGACCTAAGGACTAAGGATGCTGCATTTACAGCCCCGGACACTTGATGGGTCTGTGTAACTCACAGATTCCACTCTAGTTCTGGCCCAGTATAGCTAGGATTAATACATTCAGGTCCATAAATAGTGGGACATCAACACAATTATAATCTTTTTGGCTCTATACACCACCACAATGGATTTGAAATGAAACAAAAAAAATGTGATTTAACTGCAGACTTTCAGCTTTAATTTGAGGGTATTTACATCCAAATCAGGTGAACGGTGTAGGAATTAGAACAGTTTGTATATGTGCCTCCCACTTTTTAAGGGACCAATAGTAATGGGACAATTGGCTGCTCAGCTGTTCCATGGCCAAGTGTATGTTATTCCCTAATTATCCCATTTACAAGGAGCAGATTAAAAGTCCAGAGTTCATTTCAAGTGTGCTATTTGCATTTGGAATCTGTAGAGCTGTCAACTCTCAATATGAGATCCAAAGAGCTGTCACTATCAGTGAAGCAAGCCATCATTAGGCTGAAAAAAACAAAACAAACCCATCAGGAAGATAGCAAAAACATTAGGTGTGGCCAAATCAACTGTTTGGAACATCCTTAAAAAGAAAGAACGCACCGGTGAGCTCAGCAACACCAAAAGACCCGGAAGACCACAGAAAACAACTGTGGTGGATGACCGAAAAATTCTTTCCCTGGTGAAGAAAACACTCTTCACAACAGTTGGCCATATCAAGAACACTCTCCATGAGGTAGGTGTATGTGTGTCAAATTCAACAATCAAGAGAAGACTTCACCAGAGTGAATACAGAGGGTTCACCACAAGATGTAAACCATTGGTGAGCCTCAAAAACAGGAAGGCCAGATTAGAGTTTGCCAAGCAACATCTAAAAAAGCCTTCACAGTTCTCGAACAACATCCTATGGACAGATGAGACCAAGATCAGCTTGTTCCAGAGTGATGGGAAGAGAAGAGTATGGAGAAGGAAAGGAACTGCTCATGATCCAAAGCATACCACCTCATCAGTGAAGCATGGTGGTGGTAGTGTCATGGTGTGGGCATGTATGGCTGCCAGTGGAACTGGTTCTCTTGTATTTGATGATGTGACTGCTGACAAAAGCAGCAGGATGAATTCTGAAGTGTTTCAGACAATATTATCTGCTCATATTCAGCAAAAATGCTTCAGAACTCATTGGACAGCGATTCACAGTGCAGATGGACAATGACCCGAAGCATACTGCGAAAGCAACCAAAGACTTTTTTAAGGGAAAGAAGTGGAATGTTATGCAATGGCCAAGTCAATCACCTGACCTGAATCCAACTGAGTATGCATTTCACTTGCTGAAGACAAAACTGAAGGGAAAATGCCCCAAGAACAAGCAGAAACTAAAGACAGTTGCAGTAGAGGCCTGGCAGGGCATCACCAGGGATGAAACCCAGCATCTGGTGATGTCTATGTGTTTCAGACTTCAGGCTGTAATTGAATGCAAAGGATTTGCAACCAAGTATTAAAAAGTGAAAGTTTGATGGATGATTGTTAATCTGTCCCATTATTTTTGGTCCCTTAAAAAGTGGGAGGTACAAACTATTTTAATTCCTACACCATTCACTTGATTTGGATGTAAATACCCTCAAATTAAAGCTGAAAGTCTGAGCTGAGCTCACCGGTGCGTTCTTTCTTTTTTATGATGTTCCAAACAGTTGATTTGGCCACACCTAATGTTTTTGCTATCTCTCTGATGGGTTTGTTTTGTTTTTTCAGCCTAATGATGGCTTGCTTCACTGATAGTGACAGCTCTTTGGATCTCATATTGAGAGTTGACAGCAACAGATTCCAAATGCAAATAGCACGCTTGAAATGAACTCTGGACCTTTTATCTGCTCCTTGTAAATGGGATAATTAGGTAATAACATACACTTGGCCATGGAACAGCTGAGCAGCCAATTGTCCCATTACTATTGGTCCCTTAAAAAGTGGGAGGCACATATACAAACTGTTCTAATTCCTACACTGTTCACCTGATTTGGATGTAAATACCCTCAAATTAAAGCTGAAAGTCTGCAGTTAAAGGACACCTTGTTTGTTTCATTTCAAATCCATTGTGGTGGTGTATAGAGCCAAAAAGATTAGAATTGTGTTGATGTCCCAATATTTATGGACCTGACTGTAATTCAACTTTAAGGACCCCAGAACGAGAAGAACAAGTGGTCCACAGGGGGCAACTTCTTATGAAACAGGACTTTGGAAAAGGTGATCATTTATGTCTGCCAGCCACTCTTTTCCCTCCAACTTGACACACGGACAGTGTCATCAGTCCCAAGCAGTTATGGCTGCCTTAGTAAATGAGCATGGGATAGAGCCAGGGTTCTCCACAGTTGTTTTTATAACATACCACCTCTTGTTTTACCTGTTACCAAAGGTGTTACCAAAAGCTGAACATCCCTTCCAGAGATTACAAAAAAAGATATATCCAGATGCCCAAGTCAGGATCTTATGAGTATGCATTTTGTCTGTATGGACATGTTTTCTGGATATCCAGTGGCAAATGCTACTGCAAAGGCCACAGTAAAAAGTGTTATCAGAAGTAGTTTGTAAATATAGAGTGCAGAAAGTACAGAGAGTAACAGAGGAAATCATTTTTATAGGAGAGTCCTTACTAGAAGTTTTAAGGTTTTATTTTTACACTCCCTACTGTCTACAATGTAGAGGACAAAGTAGAGTAAGAAACTAGAAAACTTTTGCCTGAATGTTTTCTTATATTTTATCAAGCCCCTAAGGGGGATGTTGGACTCTCTGCCTATGGGATTTGGTTTGGGAGTGTGTTACTCACTTGCTTATATTTTGTATCAGGAGCTGAAATCCTCCATTCGGATCTCACAGAGAATGTTGCTGATCTTTTAAGGTTTTTGACAAACTCATTTATGTGTTTTCTCCCCAATTCCAGATCCTAAAAGTTTGGAAGGATCTAAAACTAAAGCCAAGTGACTTGTGGATTGTTAAGAGACATTTATATATAAGGAAATGTTTGGAGACTCAATACAGCATCTATTTCATGTACAGTTTTTGCAAAACTTGAAGGAAAAGTCACCTGGATCCACACCTGACACTGCAAAAATGACTAAATTAAAGAAATCTCTGTGTTTGATTTGTTTCCCTCTTGTGATCACAGTCTAGGGTACTTTTTGATTCAATTACTTTAATTGTAAGGGATATATATTTGAAAGGTAGTTTATCCATGTTGAAGTCATATTTTGTCTTTTGTACGTCTTCCATTTTATGTAGAATTGTCTGTGTTTACATATGCTGATAAGCCAGCATGCCCACAATTCAGCTAGAAGGCCATTTTGGCTACAGGAGTGTACAGCCAGTACTCTGTAAATATGTCTTATCAATCATTTGTTTTTCACAATGAAAAGTAATTTTGTAATGAAATAGTTGCTCAGCTATTATTTTCTCCACAATGGAGTTTTTTGCCTCTTTGGCCAGGACTACCTCCATCTAAGCGTGTGGAGGTTCCAGGTTAAAGGTGATAGCAGGTATGGTTAGTGATCAAAATATTGATCAAAAGAGGGGAGACTGTAATGGAAATTTGTAAGTTCTGTATATAATTGTATTCTATTTTGTATGTATTGCACACTGCCCTCACTGTGCACACAGCACTAATAATGTTTTCAGTACATGTTTACATTCTTTCGAGTCCTGATTAGAATTAGCCTGCCTATGTAACGCCCCTTGTTACCATAAACGTACAGTTGTAATATTAGTGTGATACCTACGTAATCATGTGTATAAAAACCTTCAATTGCGTCATAATAAAGCAGAACAGTTATTTGGAAAGATGCTGAGCATATCTTATGTTATGATTAATTTGGAACCACTAATCAATATGAGGATAGGAGTTGCCTATCATCAATTTAACCAAATCACAGGATTAACCTAGTGGCTTATGCATTAGACCTTCCTCCTAATATGCGTATTTCAAATGTATTTCATGTCTCCTTATTAAAACCTTTGGTCTGCAACCACTTTAGTACCTCGGTGCCTCGTCCTCACCCTGTACAGGTTGATTCCCATAGGTTCCGTGGGCGCATACAGTACCTGGTGCATTGGAAAGGGTATGGTCCAGAGGAACGCTCTTGGGTCTCATCCTCAGATATACATGCCCCTGTCTTCCTCTGTGATTTAAATAGACATTCCCCCTCAAGCCTGGTGGTCCTCAGAGGGGGGATCATTAAGGGGGGGTACTGTCAAGGTTGGGCTCAACCCTTCCTTCTCAAAGCTGGCCGCTCAGCTGTTGGCTAATTGACAGCTCCTATCTCTCCACAGTGACTCATCGGTTGATGATATCCTGCTAGTCAGTCCTGCCTACTTAAGCTGTCCAGTCCTTCGCATTGGTCACATCTCTAGAGATGCTCTCCTGTGTTCCTGTTAAAGACTTGCTTGGCTGACATTCCTTCTGGCTCCAGATCCTGCTTGCTATTCTAGTATGCTCATCTCTGGCTCCCTGATGTTTTGGCTTGGCTGACTATCCGTTTCGGTTCCTGAACTCTGGCTATGTTTTGACTACGTTTACTCTGTTTACCTTTTTTATTATTATTAAACAAGTGTGATTTAACTGTACTTCTGTCTCAGTTTGTTTCATGTTTTCTGACAGGAATCCCTTCCTGGTGGTGGATCCCATGGTAATCTCCTTGAGTAGTACTGGGTAAGTGCTTTCAAGATGCTGGCTGTTTCCATCCCTTTGTCCATGGCTAGTATACCCCATCCACAGTTCCCCCTCCGGGTGGTTTCTCACAACACCCAGGGACTAAACTCTCCAACTAAACGAAGGAAGGCCTTGCAATATTTTCACAAGCATAAAATTGATGTAGTTCTCCTACAGGAGACTCACTTCCCTGAGAAATATAGCCCTTTGTTCATCCACGCCAAATTTCCAATATTTTTTATGGCCACTGCTAAAGATATTGTACCCCCTATTAGAGGGTACAGTGATTCTCGGTGGGGATTCTAATGTGGCATTTGACCATTTCCTTGAAAGATTACATCCATCTGGGGATCGTCTCACCTGCCCTTCTAAACAAAGCCTTCGTATTGCCAAAGTCATCTTCCAAAGGGCATTTGTGAATGTTTGGAGAGAAACTAACCCAATGATGCGTGACTACACTCATTACTCGAGCCCCCATAACTCATTTGCCAGGATAGATCATATTTTTGTTTCTACTGCCCTGATCCCTCTGATATCTAAGTCATATATTATGGACCCTGCTTAGTCAAATCACTCTATGGTATTTCTAAGCTTTCAATGTCCCCTGGGCCATGTGCATATGAGCAGTGTATGCCTGTTTTTGGTAGGCTTGCTAATTGCACACCTGTATGCTGGCTTCATAATCATCCCAGGAATAGAGGTCAGTGCTCATCCTTGGAGACAGCTCCGCCCGGCAGACAGGAGTTCTGGCCTAGGAGTCAGGAGGGAGCCAGTGCAGCACGAAGCTGCAAGCACAAAGGTGCTGAAAGTCAGGTTTGGGGAAGACAGACCAAGGCCTAATGTGTAAGGCCTGAGCAGGAGTGCTGTGTTTTAGCCAGGAAGGCTGAATGCTGGTTGTTCTGAAGCAGGACTGACACAATTTCTTCAACTTGGATGCACTACTAGAGCTTAATCACCCCGGATCATTACAGGTGACAAACACTGGAGACTTAATGAGTCGATTCTCAGTGACCCCATCAGGGCTAGGGAGATCTAGGATGCTATCAAGGAATATTTCCTTATAAATGACACTCCAGGTACTTCCCCAGAAACTATTTGGGCAGCACACAAGGCTACGATAAGGGGCAAACTCATTCAAATAGCTTCCCAGCTCCATAAAGATAAATGTTCGGATAGTGACAGATTGGAAAAGGAGTTCATTGCCTTATTTAAAAAGCATAAACCCAACCCGCATCCGGTCCCCATAGACAAACTAGATTCTGCTCACACAGCTCTTAACCTGGCCTTTACCTCCAAGATGGAGAAGAGCCTATGTTGGAGCAGGGCTAACGTCTCTTAGATTTTGGAGATTGTCTCCAAAATCTCGGTCCTTCACAATACCTAAAATTAGGATAGGGGGGGAACATTATCTCAGAACCCACAGCGCATAATAGGAGCATTTCAGGAATTCTACTGCGCAGGGCCTTACCCCCATCAGTCTAAACTTGAGCCCTTTCTTGACACAATTAAGATTCCTAAAATAGAAGATCGTCATCGCCAAAAACTGGAAGCCCCAATCTTGGCTGAAGAGGTAGCGCTAGTCAATAAACACTTGAAGAGCCACTCAACCCCGGGACCCGATGGATTTTCTGTTCCCTACTACAAAACATTTGCCACAACCCTTTCACCCTACTTAGCCTGTTTCCTCAATGCTATCCGACAGGGAACCCCTTTGGATCACTCTCTTAATACTACTTTTTTTTTCCTTATCCCTAAATCAGGCAAGCTACCAGCTCAGTTAACAATTTCAGACCGATCTCGCTTATTAACAATGACTTGAAAATCCTGACTAAAATCCTTGCTGATCATATCTCCTCATTTTTTTTGCCTTTACAGCCACAAAGATTAGGTGGGTTTTATCACCAGGAGGCAAGATCCTGACCAGTGTGAGGGCAATTGACAGTATCTCCCTCCTAAATTCGAGATGGGGCGGAGGAAAAGCCAAGGAAGGTTTCCTGCTTTTGCTGGACGTTCAGAAAGCATTTGAGTCGGTCCAATGGCCTTATCCCTTTTACATCCTGAAGTGATGGGGATTCGGTGATACTTTTCTGAACATCATGTCGGCCTTGTACTCCACTCCAGCTGCCCAGATACGCATGCAGGGATTTTACTTGGAACCTTTTATTATTTCCACAGCAACCAGACATGGATGTCCTCTCTCCCCTCTTATATTTGCGATTGCAATAGAAACCTTAGAAATTGTAATGAGAAACCACCCCGATATACATGGCATACAGTGTGGTCCCCACTCTCATAAATGCGCTCTTTTCGCAGATGATATTCTATTGTTTGTCTCCTCCCCATTGGTTTCTCTCCCAAACATCTACTGCCATTTGGTGGACTTTGGTAAAATCTCAGGTCTGCACATCAATTATGCTAAGTCACAAGCTTTAAACATAACACTACTGAGCCTGACAGTTTTTTGGCTCAAGGAAAACTCTGAGTCTACCTGGACTGATTCTACAATCCCTTATCTAGGAGTGAACCTAGCACCCAAGATCAACCTTCTCTCCACTGCAAACTATCCCCCCGCTCTTTAAAAAACTAGAATCCAACCTTACCAAGTGAGCCCATCATGGCCTTTCTTGGCTGGGTCATATCAATGCCATTAAAATGACCTTACTCCCTTGTATTTTATACATCTTTAGGTCTCTTCCTATCCTGATAGTTATAGCTCGCTTACAACGGTTACAAGCTAAGTTTATTACATTTATCTGGGGAAATAAGGGTCATCACCTCTCAATATTGGTTTTATTCTGAGCACGGAATCAGGGAGGCTTTGGTCTTCCTAATCTCTTTTGGTACTACCAGTCGCCTCAACTAGCTCAGATCTCAGTAGTGTACCTGCGTTCTGGAATTCCCGACTGGGTTCATATTGAAAGGCAGGCGATACCTCTACATACTCTAGATTTCCTCCTGTGGTCTCACAAGAAATCGAGGCTCCCAATATTGGCCTACTCTTTTCCATTCTTTTTCCCTTTGGGATAACCTAAGTTCACACCCCCAGCTAGTTTCTTCTCTCAAACCTCTAGCCAATTTATTTAGGAATCCATCATTTCCTCCAGGGTTGGAAATCAAAGCTTTTAAATGGTGGTTGAACAATGGGCTATACAGAATCGGTCATTTTTTTCACCCCTTAGGCCCACTCACTAAGGCTGGATTAGTAAATTGGACATGCCTCCTTCTGAACTCTTCTGCTTTACACAAATTTCCAATTACTTACACATTTTTGGTCTTCAACTTCCGAAGGGCATAATATCACAGCTTATGAACAATGGTGTGGTCAGGCCATGGAGCAGAGAGGGGGGGCATCTCAGTAATCTACACAGTGCTATCATCAACACACTCAAAGACTCCTTTTATGCTAGCATGGGAAACTGATCTTGCACAGAAATAGGATCTTGAGGTGTGGCATAGGAATCTCTTCAGGGCCTACAAGGGGGTACTAAACAACGCCCTCATAGAAGCTAATTTGAAAGTTATGATACGGTGGTATCTGGTCCCGCTCAGACTTACAAAGCTATATCCTACTGCATCTCCCTTATGTTTCAGAGGCTGTGAACACCTTGGCGATATGCTTCACATCTGGTGGGAATGCCCTAAATTTAGAAGCTTTTGGAATAAAATGTTCTCTTTAATCCGAAAGGTTACGGGTCTCCACAAAGCAAAGTCACCACATGTGGCCCTCCTAAATTTCCCAGTGGAATCTGATTCTAAAAGCATGCAAGCCTCATATTCTTCATCTTGCTTGGGGCTAAATTGACCATTGCAGGGTCCTGGAAGTGTTTCTGTCCTACAGTCAAAAAGAAAAGTTTCCTGGATAATGTCTCAGTAAAAGATGGTCAGCATGCTTTTGGACTCCACACAGAAATTCTTTGATGCCATGATCCACGCACCACTTAGCTGGCACAACCAGCTTCCTTCCTGTCAGTCGCTTATTGTCCTTTCCTTATTTCATAGTTTAGTCTCTTCCCTTTTCTTCTTCTGTCTGCTCTTACATCTATTTGATATCCCCCCTATTGGGGATATGCTGTCCCCTCCTTTTTTATATTGGACCAGGTTATCCTAATCTGAGTTTTTTCACTATAAGTAGTCACTAGTATTTAGGTTTATCAGGTCACCTATGACCATTGAGTCGGATCACTAGGGACCATGTACTATATGTCCTTCTTATGGTTGTAAGCTCAGGATAACTTTGGTATACTCTGATGCACATGGACTAACTACATTTAGTTATCTGCCTTGTTGGAGTTATTATTTTATTACTGTAACTATCTCTTCAAAAACTCTGATTTATAGTTGATATATGTTCTTGCTGCATTATTCTCTGAAAGAATAGAATTACTGTATTTGTGTCTCCAAGAAAACATAATAATTACCTCATTCTGGATATGTCGAACCTGGTTTGATTATGTTTTTCTTTTTTTTTTGTTTCACAAAAGTTTTTATTGATTGAACATGTAATTACATGGAAGCATTGTCATAGTACATTTGCATAAAAGTGATACATATGACATTTGTTTTTAATACAGTAAAGGACGGTATATACATACAATATGGTTGTAGAAAGTTACAAAAATAAACATTTTTGTTTATGCTAAATATCTTTTCAAGTAACATCATGGAAATCTTGAATTGGAGTTATGGGTAATAACTGACCCAGATTATGGCTTGAAGGGAGAAGGAGAGAAGAGAGAGAAGAAAAAAAAAAAAGAAAGGGGGGGGGTAGGGGATTGTTTAAATGACCTGTTATTTCCGTGACATTTTCTAGAACCTTCTTGTGAATCTTATTAAATGTTGAGTGCTTTGTATGTCTGAGAATTTTTGAATTCTATCCATTTGTACCATGTTGAGGCAAAATGAGTTATTTTCTCCTGAGATATGCTTATGAGTTCTTCTATTCTTTCTATATTGTTTATTCTGCGGAACCATTCCTTTTTTGACGGTATAGAGTTGGAGCGCCAATGGCAGGGGATACAGTGTCTTGCAGCATTTACCATAAACATGGTTAGAGATTTTAGGTATTGTTTTTTGGGAATAGAATTGTAGTGTAACAGGTATTGTGCTGGGTTGAAATTTAAGTTTTCTGAGGTGATTGATGTGACGGTTTCGTGAACCATTTTCCAAAAATTTTGGATAAGCGGGCAAGTCCACCAGATGTGTATCATCAAACCTTCCTCCTGTTTGCATCTCCAACATCTGTTCGAGGTCTGGGGAAAGAATTTGTGCAAAAAGGTGGGGGTTCTATACCATCTAGTGATGATTTTAAAGCTACACTCTTGAGTGGCGACATTAAGAGACCCTTTATGTGCGTACATAAAAATTCTTTCCCAGTTTTCTTCTGTCAGATTTAGGTGAGATCTTGTTCCCAGGCTTGACATGACGAGCTGGAGAATTCAGAATTACTCACAAAGAGCGAGTTATATAGAATAGATATGATATGTCTCTGTGGGGTTGTTTTGGTGCAAAGGTCTTCTAGTGTCGTAAGAGGTCTAGTCCAGTGTTGGGTTTTCTCATTGCTAGTCAAGTAATGTCTAATTTGTATGTAATTCCATTGAGAGATCTGGGGAGGTTCGCTGTCTTTGTTTATTTCGTCTCTTGATAATAGTTTACTATTTTTGAAGAAGTGTTTGACAAGAATTTCTTTGTGTGGCCATGTCTTAGATAGAAAATTTTTTTCTGTACCTGGGATAAAGTCTGGATTATTCCTTAATGGTGTTAGAGGACTCATCCAAGGGAGTGGGTTGTTTTTTTTATAATTATTGATAAATATTTCAAGTGTGGAACCGATAAGGGGGTGGGATTTAGTGTTTTTTGGGTGGTGCGTTGGACAGATCCATGGGAAGGAATTCAATTGGTGGGAGAAAAGAGATTGTTCTAAATTAACCCAGTCTTTAACTTTGTAGTGAATGTTCCAGTCTACTATTCTTGTCAGAAGAGCAGCTTGGTGGTATTTCTGTAGGTCTGGTAGAGCTATCCCCCCTTTATTTTTAGGTAGGTTTAGTCTGGTAAATTTAATTCTGGGAGGCTTGCTCCTCCAGATAAAGGTAGAGCATGCTTTGCGGAAGGATTTAAAGAATGAGGATGGTAGTTTGATGGGGATCGTTTGCATCACATACAGAAACCTAGGTAGAATTGTCATCTTGACTAGAGAAGCTCTGCCAAACCAAGAAATATTCAGAGAATTCCATCTTTTTAAATCATCCTGTGTCTCTTTTAGGATGGGTAAGTAGTTGAGTTTGAAGAGGTCATTTAAATTTGTAGGGATTTCAGTTCCAAGATATGTTATACTTTGATTGGCCCACGAGAAGGGAAAGTTTTTTTTACATAATTCTACTGAGTTTGGGGGTAGTGTGATATTTAAGGCGCTAGATTTTGAGTGGTTGATTTTTAAGTTTGAGAGTAATTGGAAATATTCTAGATCTTGGATGACATTGGGTAGGGATATATGGGGTTCTGAGAGAAATAGAAGCATATCGTCGGCGAATGCTGCAACTTTGTACGTGCGTTTGTGGATATCAATTCCCTTGATGTCTGGATTGGATCTTATTTTATTTAATAGTGGTTCTAATGTGAGGACGAACAATAGAGGTGAAAGGGGGCATCCCTGTCTTGTGCCGTTGCGAAGGTTAAAGGCGTTTGACAGGTGGCCATTTACTCTAACTCTTGCTGATGGATTTGAGTATAGTACTTTGATATAGGATCTCATTAGGGGTAGGATTCCTATATGTTTTAATGTAGCATCAATGAAATCCCAGGCCACTCTGTCAAACGCCTTTTCAGCGTCAAGGGAGAGGAAGAAACCCTGTTTCTTTTGGGTTGATAGCCAGTGATTAATGTTTATTGCTTTAGTTGTGTTGTCATGCCCTTCTCTTCCTGGGATAAAGCCTACTTGGTCTAAGGAAATGAGGGAAGAGAGCAGAGGTAGGAGTCTATTTGCTAATATTTTGGCGTATATCTAAATGTCGACGTTAATTAGGGAAATTGGTCTATAGTTAGTAACCTGAGTTGTATCTTTGCCTTCTTTTGGTATTACCGTTATATGTGCTTCCAGAAGTTGTTTGGGGGGATGTTGTTCGGAGTAGAGTGATTGAAAAGTTTTTAAAAATCTTGGTTTTAGTATGTTGGTAAATGTTTTGTAGTATTGAAGGGGTAGCCCGTCTGGGCCTGGTGCTTTTCCAATTTTCATATCTTTTAAGGCTTTATCAAATTCTAGACAAGTTATGGGCGTTTCTAGTTCTTGTGCTGTATTTTTAGAAATTTGAGGTGGGCAGTATTTTTCTAGGAACTCTTGAATAAGCTTTGTTCTCTTGTCTGAATTTTGTGGGCATTTGGGATTAGATGGGATGTTGTATAGGGATTGGTAGTAGAGCTCGAACTGTTTGGCAATCTCCTCATTCGAAGAATGTGGTGCGCCTTGTTTGTCTCTTATTTGATGAATTGTTGAAGCAACTTTCTTGTTTTGCACTGCTTTTGCGAGCAACCTTCCACTTTTGTTGCCTTGCTCGTAATATATTTTATGTCTTAAGATATATTGTCTTTTAGTTTTTATGCTCAACTCTTCTGAGAGTAGAGTTCTTGCTTTAGTTAAGTCTTCAAATGTAGAGAGTGCCACAGTTCTTTTATGGGTTAATTCTAATCTATGAATTTGGTCTAATAACGATCTTATTTTTGATTGTTTTTCCTTCTTTAGTTTAGCTAACTTATTTATGAATTCACCTCTCATAACACATTTGTGTGCTTCTCACTGAGTGATCAAAGATGTCTCGTCATTTTCATTTAGTGAAAAGTATTCGTTTAGTTTGTCATTAAAGTGTATTACGTCTATAGGGTCTTTCAAGACCGTGGTGTTGAGTCTCCACGTTTTAGTTATGGTGGATTTTTCTGGGAAAGTTAATGTTATGGTAATCGGATGATGATCGGATAACGTCATGGTTTCAATTGTGGAGTCTGTCAGTAAGTCAAGGTCTGGTTGCGAGATAAGAAAGTAATCAATTCTAGAGTATTTTTGATGAATTGTGGAAAAGTAGGTAAAGTCTTTGGTTTGAGGGTTAAGGATTCTCCAGGTGTCATGTAGCATTAGCTCCTGTAGTTGGATTTTGATTTGTTTCAACACTTTAAAAGGAAGGCTAGATGTACCATTCGAGGTGTCTATGAGCGGATTTAATGGAATATTAAAGTCTCCCCCTAAGATAATCATACCTGCCGCGAAGTTTGTTAAAAGGTCCTTTATTTTACGAAAGAAGGTTACCTGCTTTGAGTTAGGGGTGTATATGTTGGCGATTGTGATGGGATGAGGTCCCAGCTTCCCTTTAATGAATATGTATCTTCCCCCTGGGTCAAGCATTGTATCATGAATCTGAAGGGGAGTCTGTTTGGAAATCAGAATTGAGACTCCTTTGGATTTTCCCTCAGGATTGGTGGCATGATATGCTGTTGGAAATCTTTTATCTTGCAATTTGGGAGCTTTATTAGTTTTAAAGTGAGTTTCTTGTATGCAAATGATATTAGCTTTGAGTTTATGAAATTCATTGAGGAATTTGGTTCGTTTTTCAGGGATGTTAAGTCCATTGGCATTTACTGAAATTAGCTTAAGTGACGTTGAAACAGTCTGCTGTTTAGGAATAGGCATTTTAAGTATATTCCTGTATCTGAAAGTAAGGGTATTTGGGCTCAGGGGTATAGAAAGGTTTGCTTTAATTGTGTGTCTTGTTTTAGGTCTGATACACGTTCTCTGGGGTTAAAGGGGGTTAGGGAAGGAGGAGAAGAAAGAAAAAAAAAAAAAAAAAAAAGAAAGGGGAGGGGGGGATGTGGGTGGGGGAAGAAGTTTTCCTTCCTCAAGGATAGGAAGGTAGAGTGTATCGGAGGTAGATTTAGATCAACTAATCTACCCTGTTAAGAAGGTCCGGTAAGTTCAAAGAGCGAAAATTATTTCACTCCTTGTGTGGGAGCAATGTCTAAGTAGGAACAGATGGATTTTAATTCGACAATTTATGTTCTCTTTTCTTTTTCCTTTATTTTATTTACTAATATTCTTAGCACTTCGGGGCAACTACCTAATTGTAGTGATCAGATATTACAGGATGTATGTGGGACGTTTTGAGCGTGGGAGAATATGAAATATTATATATAATTTGTGTGTGGGTTGGGTTTTAGGAGCATTCTAATGATTGCGTACAGAAACGTGGTAGTATTGAACCCTGTTGTATATAGGAGCCTTTTGAGCTTTGGGTTTTGATGTGTTTACTGGGTGTAGACAAGATATAATACCCCAGATAATTATACTCAATGGCCACTATGGGGAGACCTTGTCTTGTGTTTAAGGGGTTTGTTCTGTATGTCCTATGGAAAAGTTTCGTGTAAATTAATTAGTACAATAGTGTTCACATATTCTATAACTCTTTAAATGTAACAAACAGACTTGAAAAAAACAGAACTCTTGTTTCAAAGGAAAGAAAGTTTTTTCCAGAGATAGGGATTGTAGGTATAAGGCATTATGGTGGTCGACATGACTCATATTAAATGTTTCTCTTTTTTTTTTTTTAAAAGAACAGATCCTATATTACCAGAAAGTTCGACTGTTGTTAGGAGTGTTGTTTAACAGTATTAATTTCCTCCTAATCAGCAAAATTTGGAAAAAACATTGTATTTTTGTGTAGGAAAGTTTCCTTATGTGAACTCGTTTAAAGTATGTCTTGAGTAGTCCACCATCATGCTTATTCCTTATGTTGAATACAAACATCTTCTGTATTTATCGTAACATGGGTTGGTTTAAGTTCACCCTTTTTTAAGAAAATCAAAACGTTAATCAACCATTTTAAGCCTAATAAAGTCAATGATATTCAATACCACAATAACTTTTGCATTTTTTGTTATTTTAAAGAGCAGGTGTGTTAACAGTTCTATTATATTTAGAAGAATATATATACATTTCTCTCTATAGTTCTCTTTTCTCTCCTTCCTTCTCCTCCCCCCCCTCACTCACGACCCTCCCCTCACCCCCACCTACTCCCCTCCCACCCCCCTCCTCCTCCCTCCTCCCCCACCGGTCCCGCTCCATCTTATATTGCTTATTTGGTGTACTTTATATGTAACATATTTTTTGGAAGAGATTAATAGATTCACTGAAGATACTATCGATCGTGAAAGTTCAAGTATGGCTAGTGGTCAGTAGTAAATGAAGTAGAGGGTAAAGCCATACCTTAATATACTTCAGGGTAAAGATGTAAATATACACTAGACATCTTACTTACAAACATACATTCTTTAGTTCAAACATATCTATCATACCCTTGTGTTGAAAGTTCTGATCAGGATATCTGCACATATTTTCTTTGGCTTGGATGTATTGATGTGCTTCTGATCTTGTACGACACCGCTACTAAAAAAGAGAATAGATTGGAGAAGAGAAAAGGAGGAGGAAGAGAGAAGAGAAAAAAAAAAAAAAAGGGGAAGAAAAAGGAAAGAGATGCAAAATAAGGGGAGGGGGGGGGTGAAAACAAATACTCATTTAGCTTTTAAGCTAAAATTCTAATCTCTGTGGTTGAATAAGTTCTTGTTGGATGGTCTGAGGCTGTTCCAACTGAAGGTACGAGGGCTGACTTGATAGCTGGTATTTGATTGAAGATAAGCGTGTGTATGATGGTGTCTGTGGTTCTTGTGAATGAATGCGGTTCGGGTGTCCATTTGGTCTTGTCTATCCATGCGGTCTCTGCGTCTAGGAGGGGAGAGTCCTGGACTTCCTTGGTTATTTCCTCTTCTGTTTTGATGAGATGATGGTGATCTGCGGCGTCTATCTCTGTTTCTTTGAGCTCTAGGAGTATAGTTGTTTGTTACTTCGATCCATGTTTCATTTAGCATAAATGTATTATACCAATCTGGAACTTCAGTTGGCGGGATGTTGAGTGTTTCGCAGAAGGATTGCAAGTCTTCAGGCGTGCGTAGCAGTGCTGTGTGACCTCTCCAGGTGGCTGATAGACAGAATGGAAACTTCCACCTGTATGGTATACCTCTGGTACGCAATTGGTCAAGAATCGGACGCAGAGCCCTGCGTTGCTGTAGTGTGATGTTTGATAAATCTTGATATAATTTTATCTCAGTTCCATTAAACAACACTCTATTTTTCTCTCTCGCCTTTTTTAAGATGGCTTCTTTCAGGGGGAAGTTTACCAAGCAACATATTATGTCCCTGGGGGGATCTGTGTCCCTTCCTCTCGGTCTGAGGGCTCTGTGAATCCTTTCGAAGTCAATGGGGGAATCTGGAGGTCTGTCTAATAAATCATTAAATATGGTTGTAGCAGTGTGTTCTACAGGGTTTTGGTCCGCTGCTTCTGGTACCCCTCTAATCCTTATGTTATGCCTTCTTCCTCTGTTATCGAGGTCTTCTAAGTGGCGGTGAATCTCAATTATATGGTTTAGGTGTATATCAGAAGATTTTTGTACCTGTCTTATTGCCTCTGCATGGCGTGATGTGGCCTGCTCCACCGATCCCATCCTTCCTGCAATGCCCTGCATCTCCATCTTTAGATCTGTGATGGCTGCAGACAGCGTGGCTTTAATGTCCAAAGCCACTGCTTGCAGGTCTGCCAAGCAAAGGGTTTGTGAGGCTGACGGGCTGTAGGGAAGGGGAGATGGGTGCTGAGTTGGAGCCTGAGGAGTGTGGCCGATCACGCCGTCCGTCGCAAGTCCGGAGCCGCCGAGCGGGCCGGGTGGTTTAGGCGAGGCCGCGGCTTTGAGGCCTTCTCCCTGCGATGTCCGGAACATTGCTGGGATGCTGCCTTGAGACATCTGGTTTGGATCCAAGGGTTCTCGGGCTGTTGAGGGGTTCCGGTCTCCCTTTCCCATGTCTGGGAATGATTTAGTGTCTCCTGTGCACTAGTTTAGTTGCCCCTATGTGCAGGAGAGAGTGGATTAAGCGTCCATTCAGGTCCGGAGTTAGGCCACGCCCCCATGTTTTTCATATGTACAGTATGTTACCTGTTATTCTCAATAAAAAACTATTGAAAGCAAAAGTAAGAAGATCAGATATGAGCATATAGGCACTTTACTAAATAATTCTGAGTTACTGGAGACATAGAGAAGGCAAACTTACATACCTTCTTCAGCTCTGCGTATACAAAAGAAAATGGGGAAGCATAAGTCCTTAATGAGGATAGTATTGACCTAATCCCAAATGATCCACAATGACTCAAAATTAACACAGTCCAGTAACCTGGGCCAGGTGGCTTACATACTCAATGGTCCTCAAAAAGCTAAGCTCTGTTATATCTATGCCATTCTTTCTAATTTTTAGGATATCTTTAAGCTCTGGCATGGCACCACTGGATTGGCATAAGCCCAATGTGGTGCCTATATTTAAAAAGAGATAAACGTCTTTACCAATTAAGTATAGACAGGTTAGTTTAATGCATGAAAGTAAAAAACCTTCTACCTGTACAACCACTTTAGGACAGTCGTTTTTAGTCTGCCCATTAACATAAAGGGCTAAATTACACATAATTTACAATACCTTAAATAGAACTGCCATTTATGCAGCATTTTTAAAATCTCATAACCTCCCTCTAATGCCTGATGAATATTACAATTGGCACCACACAGTGCAGAACACACAGGAGTGGTAGCATTGTGTTTTTATTAAAAATTAAGCAACATGTTGCTTTCATGAGGCTTTGATGCTTGTCTGCCACCTCCATTTATTTCAGTGGTAATACACTATGGCAACACCTTAACCGCACCTATAGCATTTATGTGTCAGTGAAACATTTATAAAGTGTTAGCTAGGTGCTAATGCGGAGACAGTGAAGATTTCTGTATCCAAGAATGCACTGGGAAATAATAAAGAACAAGGACAGCTACAGCTACAGCCCCATTCCTGTTTGTACAGAGTAGCTGTATGGTAACACCATTTGCTACTATGTGGTAGCAAAAGCATCAAGCCAGCCAGCAATACTGACTATGCCAGGCAGGAGCAGAGGCATTGAGCATGATTTACAGGGGCAAAGATTTTTTTGTTAATAAAGTTTAGTCGGACCAAGCCAAGTGCCAAGAGATCAAAGTATATGAATCTTGAAAAAATTTGCAAAAATGCCTTCTATCACACCACAACTCAACCACGCCTCAAAGCAGATACTTTCCTCCACATCACTTCCCTTTTAAACACTTCCCACTAGAAAAACAATGCTTTCATGGGCATTTAAAAAGCATTATTTATTTCAACACTTAAAAAGCACAACAAAAAAACCATCAAGGACACATCATGAATGCTATAGGTGCATTATTTAGCATTGCGTCATTCTTCATAATCAACACATGTGCGAATGAGCCCTAATGCATGATACAAACAATTTTAACAAAAAACTGTTATGTAGCCCATGCTTCACTGGGGCATAAGGTTGAAATGTTTTATTTACTGTAGTTTACTCTTTGTAGATACAAGAAAGGCCCTTTGCAAGAGGTCACAGGAAGTGACAAAATGCATCAGGGTGGAACTTGACATCATCATTTTAATCAAGAAGGAGCTGGCCAGATACAAACTAATGGTGATGCTGTAGCCTTACCCTTAAAGGGGGCATGTGCCTGTAAGTACTTGAAGTTGCTTTGAAGGTGGTGCACTACTGTGGATTAGTGCATCAAAATTGTGAGTAAAACACTATGTCTAGCTCTCTATTCCTTTTGAGTGGTTTTGGATAATGAAACAATTTTTTGACTGGTCCCAAATCAGTAACAAGATTGGAGGAGGTATATTGAGGACGGAAGAGATACCTGAGTGGCTTATGAGATCCTTTAAAGTGGAAAACTTGCAGTGACCTATTGCAGATTTGGGTGCTAAAGTGAGCATGGAGGGTGTTTTGGTGGTGGAATTCACTGAAAAGTAATCTCATTGGTGAAGAATCAATCAAGATATATTTAAGATATATAAGTTATACATTGGACTTAGAATATAGTAATGGTGGTGCACAATGGGACTCTTGGCATCCGCGTGCCACTCATGATGTCACGTGTCGGGGGGAGTGGGGTGGGGTAAAAGGTCGGCTGGTGGCCATTTTGCTGTAACCATGTGGGAGCAAACAAACAGATGACATCTTATGACCCAGTAAGTAGATGTATGGCCAAATTTATTGATAAAAAAATGTTGTTATACTACCATATTGGATGACTGTCATCCTTACTGGGGAGGTTGCAATAACCACCGTGCTGATTGAATTACATATTAATTTAAGTTGGGATATCATTTTCTTTTCTAGTGATCTTTTTGGGATTGATCTTCCCCTCTAAGATGTATGAAACATAAGAACATGTTTATTTAGAAAATTAGAAAATCTTAATATCCAGTTAACGGTAGCCAAACCTATACCTGTATTAAAATACATATATTTTTTAAATCATTATTAAATGCATCCCCATTATAGGTTTCTAGATCTTCATACCTCCTTGTTTTTGGATATTCCAGATACAAAAACCGAGTCAAAAATTTGCTCCCGAGTGCTGTGATTCCTTGTAAGTAAAGACATATATGTTTACTAATTAGGTACTGTATAATATAGTTGTGAAACATTCAAATTACAAGTTTAAATATGTATTGTGTGTAGTCTGGACCTTTGTCCTCTCTATGGCCGTCTACTTAGCTACATAAATCATCATTCTATGGGTTCCAAATGTCATTATAAGCATAGATAATATGTGACCGAAATTTAACAAGTATGTCATTTAAAGATAATACGTGTAAAGCAGTCAATATATTATCGGATGTGTAACACAGATAAACTATATCAACTTGTATATGATCCTAGAATGCTATATTGACTCCTATCTATGTATACATAATTGTTTATACAAAATCTTTGAACAATTGTATTCTTTTTCTTTATAGACTGTTTGTCATTCAGTTCAGATTGGTGCATAGACTCCTGAAGAAACCGAAAGTTATCTGGCAAAACATGTTGAGATCGACACATTCACTGTAACATGGAATATGTAAACTAGGTCTGTTGAACAAACCAATTTGTCTAGGACTTTAAATATTTATTTATTTATTTATGTATTTATTTATTTATTTATTTTTTGTGATATTAAATAAATAATGATTGGATTTTATGAATACTGTGTCAATTTGCACCTTTAAAGTCCCCAGTCTCTCTTTATCTGTGTATAACAAAATTGGCATGTGGTACTAGATATCATAAACCATTTCATTCAGGACTGGATATCAGCAAAAATAGTGAAGCAATTGTTTGACTGGTCCCATGTCAGTAACCAGATTGGAGGAGGTATATTGAGGAAGGAAGAGATACCTGAGTGACTTATGAGATCCCTTAAAGTGGAAAACATGCAGTGACCTATTGCAGACTTAGGTTAGCATGGAGAGTGTTTGGTGGTGGAATTCACAGAAGAGTAATCACATTGGTGAAGAATCAATCAAGAAATATTTAGGATATATAAGTTATACATTGGACTTAGTATATAGTAGTGGTGGTGGAACCCTATCATGTGCACAGTGGACTTTTCATTCAGTTTTCAATACACATTGCACATACAGTATATATGTACAGTATATGGTCAAATCTTGATATTTTGATTAATTTCATATATATATATATATATATATATATATATATATATATATATATATATACTTACCGTCATTTTCCTTTCCTGACCCCAATCCATGACAGCATACATGTGGTATAGAGACAAAAAAATGGGAAGGGTTAAGAGGTGACCCTAGGAAACAATCAAGGGAGATCAACCATATATATTTAATTAATTAATAGAAGCTTTATTGGTGAAGTACAAAATAATTTTCAGTATTCTAATCCAGGTGGAACAACCCTATCCTGGTTAGATAGTGTTCATGTAATTTGCAAAAAATTTATGAATAATTTAATAAAAAACTCACTGTAATAGGACAATATTGTCACAATATAAAAAGTGCTAGTTTATGAACCCCACTATGTCAAGATGAAAAACCAAGGACCAAGAGGAATAAATGGACCTTAAAGAGAGAGGGAGTTCCCTGGGGAAAGACACCCTAAGTGATTGGAACAAAAGGTGTCTCCAGCTGTCAGTTTGCTGCAAAGTTCTGCTTGTATATTTCCAATAGTTGATCGGTATTTATTATGGAATTATATCTTGATTGAAGATGATTGACATCCAGTTAGCTGGTAAAAGGGTGGTTATTAGGATGCATATCCAGTATTTTAATCATAATAGAAAAGATGTTGATTTGAGTAGTCTATACGATGTATATAGGTACAAGAATCGGTCAGGTTGAAAGCTGGATCAAGGGGAACAGTATAAACACCAAACAGTAAAAATAAATAATTCCGGTTTATATTGAGTCAATATCAGTAATGTAGGTGTTTATCAAGATGTATGCGTTCTTACGTAGATAACAATTTGGCTGATATCACTACAGCAAGGAGATCATCAATGGCAAAGTGTGTAGCACTTGGCTCATCTGTTAGCTCCAAAGTAGGAATTATATCCACCAACAGACAGAGTCTCAAACTTGGCTGCATAAGACAGAAAGGGAATGAAATTGAGCAAAATTTGCCCGTGTATGGACATCTTACCCATATTGTGTCGCAGCTTCAAGTCTTTGTGTGTCAGAGATGTACTTCCAATTTCAGTCTGCTGGGATACCCTTTAAGTCAATTGATGATGCTGAGCTGTAACATTGACTTTGCTAATGTCTGCCATTATAGCTGTTAAGTCAGTAGAAGATGGTGCTTAAACTGCTGATTTTTAGGAGAAAAATCCAGTCATCCCAGGCATAGTGCAGGACACATGCAGAGGTAGTGTCTGTGAGGTGCGGCTTGAATAGCCCGATTAGCCTCCAGGTGGATATCAGGGGAATATCAGGTGAGCCGTTTATGCAGTCCAAACCTCCGGCGTGAATGGTAGGCAAATCTGCCTTATCGCTCAGACTTGGGGATCATCAAGACATGTGGGGGCATATTAGCGCTACCCTTCGTTTATGCTTTTCGTACACTGGAACGTGTACTTCATCTGGACATTGTACGTGAAAAATTTAAGTCTTTTTATAGAGCCTTAATCCCAATCACCTGTAAATCACGTGCAAAATAAAAAGAAGTTGCCATCTTGTAGTGACTTTTAAGAATTACAGTGAATAAAACATTCTGTAGGAACTGATTAGCTAAGGTTAGTAATATAAATGGTAGATCCCAATAAACAGGTTTTGACCATCATTACTTTTAACATTCAGTCAACCAAAGGTTTTGCAAGAATCTCCTATATTTGGATGTTATACCCAGCGGAGGAAGGGGGGAATGATCCTTTTGTCGCAAGTTTATTTGTTACATAACATTTTATGATGCATATAATAATACACATTGTAACAGTGTCAAGGTTCCAAAAGGATTTTCAGGCTCAACTCATTATTCAAGCCCTGGGGCTGAAGAGTTTTGAGCCTGAATATACAGTACCTTTTTTTTTTTTGAGGAGTACTGTGTTATAGTCCCCTCTGCGGGCGGAGAGGTCAAGGGAAAAAAATCCCTTTACCTTGAGTCCCTTTGTATTGCCTTGGTGGAACTGTAAAAAATGTTGGGCTATGGGAGTCTCCTCTTTTAACCTGATACTTTTCAGATGTTCTAGGAAGCATACCCATAACTGTCGTTTAGTTTTGCCTACATATAATTTCTTGCATGGGCATTCTAGAAGATAAAAAAAACTCTAGTAGTCACACAGTTAATATAGGACTCGATCTTATATTCATGTTTATATTCAGAGTCCCTGAAAGTTTTTGAGCGGTCAGCAAACTTGCAGGTGCTGCAGTGACCACATGGGAATATGCCATTAGTTTTAGGTAGATCTGTCAACCAATTTTTGCTTATGGGGTGTATGTATTCAGATTGAACAAGGGACTCATTCAATCTGAATACATAACGTGTAGACTACTCAAATCAACATCTTTTCTATTATGATTAAAATACTGGATGTGCATCCTAATGACCACCCTTTACCAGCTAACTGGATGTCAATCATCTTCAATCAAGATATAATTCCATAATAAATACCGGTCAACTATTGGAAATATACAAGCAGAACTTTGCAGCAAACTGACAGCTGGAGACACCTTTTGTTCCAATTACTTAGGGCGTTTTTCCCCGGGGAACTCCCTCTCTCTTTAAGGTCTATTTATTCCTCTTGGTCCTTGGTTTTTCATCTTGACATAGTGGGGTTCATAAATTAGCGCTTTTTATATTGTGACAATATTTTCCTATTACAGTGTGTTTTTATTAAATTATTCATGATTTTTTTGCAAATTACATGAACATTATCTAACCAGGATAGTGTTGTTCCGCCTGGATTAGAATACTGAAAATAATTTTGTACTTCACCAATAAAACTTCTATTAATTAATTAAATATACCGTGGTTGATCGCCCTTGATTGTTTCCTAGGGTTACCTCTTAACCCTTCCCATTTTTTTGCCTCAGGCTGTATGCTTTCTGGGAGATATACCGCCTTAAGGGCGAATCGGTGGGTTTGTTTACCTTTACGGTTCACTAACCATTAATGTAGGATTTCCTTTTTTGTTTTTTATAGCTCGTCCTACATGTGATATAGCTCCGCCCCTATTTCTACCTACTGGAATCTGTTTAAATCAATAAATGGAAAGATAGTGCAACCTCCGTCCATTCTCCATAAAGATAACAAGATCTAAAAGGGTGTGTCTGTATGGATCATGCCATAGTGTCAGAAAAGGAAAAATTACAGTAAGTATTTGATACACATTTTTGTTTTCCTGATGCCAACATGGTAGCACACATGTGATAAATAATGAGCTAAACAGGAAGGGCTCATGCTGCTAGTTCAACTTTAATTAATTATAGACATGGAGGTCTGAATGACCTTCTTCCCAAACTTCACTGTCGTGAAAACCCCTGGATCCACCCTGTAGTGTCTCAGGAAGGTGTTGTTCTTGGACAAAAAGGAGAATGGAGGGAGGTTGCACTCTTTCCTTTAATAAATTTAAACAGGTCCTGTGGGTGGAGATAGGAGCAGAGCCATATCACATGTATACAGCCATGTTGGCATCAGGAAAGTATTATTGTGTATGGTGGTGTGTGTTAAAAACATGTACACATGTACACAGCTGGAGTGTGGTACTGCTCTCCCTTGTTGTGTGCTCACAGGGAACCCAACTTTTGATCTCACACACAGGCCCACTAGATTTAGAAAAGACCCCTGGCTTTAAGTTAACCCTAGGTGAGTTTATTTTAATAAGAGGAAAATATAATTGGTGAATGTGGAAGCAGAACATTTTTTTTAAACAGTGTAACTTTTTTACATTCATATGAACCCCTATACCAGATTGAAGTGCTATCGTCACCACATAATTTTTACTTTTTCCTATCATGAACATATATAAATGCAACAGAGGTACAGGTAGTTTATTTTCTAAGAAAACTCATAATACAAATTCTAATGTTTTCCTGGCAAACCTTCGCCAATGGGAATTTTAAAAATGTTATATTTTCATTGTTTTGTTCGGTATTATCTTCTATCAATTAATTATTTTCATAATTCAGAGACATCACAAAATGTTAATTTCCTATTTCATCCAACACTCATAAAAATGATGTACAGTATGTATTCACACTACAGTATCTGTATCTGCTATGATGAAAGGACATCCCAGGTGCTTTTACTAAGTCAGGTTTTTTTTCTAGAAAATGTGTTCACAGCTGCAAATAAAACATTGTGATTTGCCAGAAGTTTAAATGTTCTTTGTGCTTGAACCTAATTTTCATGATAGCAAAGCAAAAAAGAATCATATTTTACTCCAAAGAAGGGCACGTACGTTAAAGATAATGAAGCTGAACTAGATAAAGCATCTTACCTAGCAGATTGTCACAGCATGCATTCTCATTTGAATATCTGCTTGAAGCTTGGTATTTGACACAGATAAAGTAATGCAAAAATATCCAGGTGAGTTTAGCTGTAGGAGACAATTGATCACTTTGCTTAAATAGTGTTTATAACATTGGCTGGCCCATGGGTTTAAAAATTGCTCAGATATATTGATCAAGATAGTCTAGTAGTAAGAACAATGCAACTTAACAAACATTCAGGCATGAACATGAAAAAATGATATATTGAAATGTAACAATGTATGCTAAAACTGTATCATTTAACCTTTTCTATAGCTTAATTTAGTTATGGGCAGAAGAGTTCAAATATTAGGTGCACAGTACTTGTGATATTCATTGTTTTACAAGATATACAGCCAAAAAGTATAATGCCCCATCCAAAAGGTAACATTTCCAGCCTTTATGAAGATACCAATCTGAGAGTGCCAGGGAAATAGAACACTCCCAATGATATTTAAATTATAGCTTTTCCACACATAACCTTCTCTGGAAAACATGTTTTGAAAATATTTATGAAATTTTACTTTGGCCTTTAAGAAGAACAGGAACAGTGATGAGCGAACAATTTGCAATTAATATTCAATTTTTTTTTTTTTATCTGTATGAATGCTAAGCCTGGAGAAAATGACATACAATTCATAAACTATGATTTCCTAAATTTCTGAGCTGTGCAACTCTATGCATATGAGACAGACCAGTATTCAAATAGTCAAAGGTAATAAACATAAGAGAGTCAGGAGTTCTTCTGACTGAATATTGAAAAATGGCTTTTATTGGTGCACATTAAACATACACAATAAAGACACATGCACAATGGCTGAAATGTATATCATGTGAATATACTGACAAGTGCTGTTTGATATGGAATGTGCATTTCAGTGTCCAAACTTACATTAACTATGCTGTTTGGTTTCTAAAAGAAAATTTATGATTAAATGATTTTAGCTGTTTTTGGGACTGTTAAAGCGGTTGTAAACCCTGGGGAAAAAAAACTGTTTATGGCACGGGCTCTGAAGGTCCGGCACGATAAGCCGGACCTTCAGAGCGCATGCGCCGATGATGTCATCAGCTGCATGCACTCTGAATTTCTCCTAAACTGTGCAAGTGTAAGAGATATTCACAGTACCTACAGGTAAGCCTTATTATAGTCTTACCTGCAGGTACAAATGAAAAATAAGACTTTACTTTCCACTTTAAGTGTTTTACATGTGCATCTGATAGCACATTCTGTACTTTGAATATAAAGGTACACATTCCTTGACCATGGACATCTCATATGCTTGTGCCTCTGAGCAGGTTGCTGTTAAACTTTATATAACTGTACATACACAGTGCTTTTTGTTTTCCTTTGCACATTCAAATGCATTTGCTTTGTAAATCTTTCACATTTGTGTCTCTTTTTTTTTAAACTAATAAAATGTTTTAGGGCACCTACTTTTATGTAGGTGACCTTTTTTGCTAGTTTACAATGTCAGGTAAATCTAGGCAGGCTTGTACCATTACAGCAGGCCTGTTTGTTCATTTAGGATTTGAGTGGCAGGTAGTTTGTATGCGAGTCTTGGCCAATCATTAATTTGTTGGGCAATGTTACGGGACTCTCATATAAAAGCCTGGTCTCATGGTTCAAGGAGCATGTCCTGTTCGAGCTTGGAGAAGCCTGCCTGGTTCCCGGAGGGGAGAGGTTCCCCCTCCGGGGAGCCAACGGAGCCCCCCCTTGCGAGGAGGACGGGGAACCGGTCTCCATAGAGGAAGAGACGACACCATACAGCATGTAGTTGGTGGTGTCATTGGCCGCCCCTGCGGGGAAGGGAGCGGGCCAGAAAGGTGAAAAGGGAACAAAGAATCATTGCGGAAGAAGTAGCAACAAAGCGTAAGGAAACTGGGCAATCGATCGTTTATGAGTGGCACATGGACTATTGATCACGTGAGTGAAAGCCCAAGGGAAGGGTACTGCCAGAGGCTGAGGGATGTTGGTACGCAAGTCAGTGAGACAGGCGGTGATGGCCTGTGACTTTGGGTTCAGCAATGCCCCAGGATTCCAATCAGTCAAGCGGGAGGAGTTATTCAGAGTGACTTTTCTTTAGCTCAACTTGGAAGTACCATGCAGATGGGAAGTAGTGGTAAAAAGGTAGCAGGAAAGCTGCAAGCACACATATAGAGATACAGACTGTTCTTAAAAAGTTCTGCAGATGAAGAAGTTATTCAGAGTGACTCTTTATCGATTATTCTCTATCAAATCTACTTCCATCTTCCCTGATTGAAGAAATCGCTCAAAGTGATTTCCTATTATCTGCAATAATTCTAGTTCTTTGCATGAGAGGCAAGTAAAAAGATGATAAAGCAAAAAAAGAGCATCTTAAAAGAAGCCCTTCTCCTATCCCAGTTCATGATACTTAATAAAGGAAGAGAGAAATTCAATATGGACTGTGTTTCTGAATTTATGGGCTGCGATGGGTTAGGTGGTAAACGTGAATTACGGATATAACAATTAATCAGGGGGGGCATGGCCTGACCTCGGGAGAAGATGGCAGCTTAAATCTTTTTCTCCCGCTGGCAGAGAGGACTTTATAACTAAAACGGAAGTTACTTATCCGCCCTACCTCGAAGAAAACATGGGGACTTCATCCCGCAGCTCCTCCGCTTCCAGATCAAGGTCCCCTCGCGACTTGACTGGCAGGATCAGCCAGAATATACCAGAAATGTTCCGCTCCCATTCTGGCAACATGGCGCCCGCACGAGGCTTACCTCAGATGGCAGGCCCAACGGCAGAAACCATACCGCCCCCAGACAATGGAGCGGTGATTCTCACGCCGAACTCACAACCCAGCCTCCAGGACTTGCACTCAGTAGCGCTGGATATTAAAAACACCCTCACGGCAGCTCTGACAGCGGCAATTACGGATCTCAAGATCGACATTCAAGCGATTGCAGGCAGAGTCCAGGATGTGGAGAAGACGACCACAACCCATTCCACTGTGCTCCGCAGTACGTGTCAGGTCCTGGATACACACACCCTACAGCTGCGGGACATGAATCGACACATGGAGGATTTGGACAATCGCGGCAGGCGCCATAATCTGCGGGTGAGAGGCCTGCCGGAATCAATTGAAGCTGACAGGCTCCAAGCAGAGGTCTCCGGCTTCTTTAACGGCCTCCTGGATAAACCCCCCACCACCCCCATAGGCATGGAACGCATACACCGTGCCCTACGCCCACGGGGGAGAGAAGCGGACCCACCTAGGGATGTGATTTGTCATATTACTGAAAGAAGAACTTCTGCGAAAGGCCCGCATGGCTACAAAGCTATCACACAATGGCGCTGACATACGCATTTTTCAAGACCTCTCAACGATTACATTACAACGTCGGAGAGAACTGCGCCCCCTGCTGGAAGTACTACGTTCCAAGGAAATCCCATACAGATGGAAATTTCCCTTCGGCCTGTCAGCCTCCTATCAAGGTCGCACCGCACTACTCAGAGTGCCAGAAGATCTGCGCTATTTCTGCGACACCCTAGACATACCGTTCACGGATGTTCCCGAGTGGTATGCGGAATTCCGCCCTCTGGCTTCCAGAAAACACCCGCCTGACAGCGAACCGATGGACACTCAGCCACACCACTACAGGCGGCAGCGATCTCCATCCGAAGCCAGACTACATCTCCATACGCCAGGCTCGGATAGAGGTCCCAACCCGCTGGACACCCCGCAGACCAGGAGAGCACGCCGGGACCGCTGATCAGCGACGCCGGAACGTGCGATACACGGAGATTCGATTTACCCGCTGCCATTCGTTTCACTGGTTACACTAAGTTCTGTTCCAGTTTTTCCCTGGTTTGTGTCCTGCTTTGTTAACACTAGCTGCTAGCTTCCAATCTCCCTGCAGCCCTAAGCACCTGCACCGGACTTTTCCAGTCTGCTCAGAACACCACATTAACAACGATGAGATTGAAACCACACTGAATGCTGGTGGGATGCAGAAACAGGAGCTACAGATCAACAATGTCTTCATTGCAGGAAGAAACCCAGAACTCTCAAGAAATGACATTTCTGCACACACGGCTTTGGTCATTCTTGACATTTTTGTGCACACAGTCAACGTATCCTTTCCTGCTCTGAAACTTCACCCACACTCGCTTTAAGCTGAGGGGGAGGGAGACCACTAAGCACTATTATTCAAATGATAAGTTTTAGCCCTCGTGCTGTTACCCACCTTTTATTTCCTTATGTTATCCTTTACCTAACAGTATCTCTACTCTAGACATGACTAGACAGGGCTGAGTGGAGTGATGATCCGCGGGAATGTTTTACAAGATCGTATACATTATATTACTACAATTGAACAATACATAACAGATGTTCCGAGCACACTGCTAGGAGCAATGCGGTACAGGTTTGCTCAGATTTCTCATGGCTATTGCCCTACACACAGCTCGCTGTGATCGAAATTGCTTATCGCACTGACACACTTAAGTTAGACACTATCCCGGCTACTCCACTTACTGCGTATAAGTAAGGGGGACACGATTCCCACGGATCTTCACCTCCTATGAAACAATATTGATAGATTGAATATATATAATTATGAGCTAGGGTCCTAGTACCGACTTCCTAAATCGATGGACTCATAATTGTGTCGATCAGCAGTTACGTGACTTAGCCTACGCTCACGGGCGATGGGAGGTACCACAGATGCATCATATTACCCACATGTTCCGATAATATACGGCATTGTTCAGATAGCGAGGCCCGTAGATGACATCTTGATTAACCTCAGTTGTATTAAAACATTATAAACAAGGCTCTGATGAAAATGGAAAACATCAACGCAAGACATCATTCCTCACAGATGGCTGAGAGGCTTACTGACCTCACTGCTCCAGCTCATCTCCCACAGAATAGGGTACCTCCATTGACGCATGCATTGTTGACCTGAGACGTAGAAGACTGATATACCTGCAGGCTCCTATTTTGCACACAGTAATGTGGGAGTTTAGACGCCACCCAGACTATAAACGTTCCGGATGTTACTACACATCTATATGTAACCCCGGGCATGGTTGATGCATGGCTCCTGTTCCCACTTGCTTCAATCTCCAGGTTCATACCTTCCAGCGGATGGCCCGGTAGATCAACGCAACATGCCACAGATGATGCGCACATCTTACTGATCCTTGACAAGTTAAGACATAGGGCTAGGACTTACACACCCAGCACAGAGAGTAGTAGCTAACTCAGTCCACACAGGTTAGACCAAGGTTGACAGCATGACGTGTATGGGATTCCACGGTTATGAGTTTTGTTTAGTTTACGTCTATTAATCTTTTGTCATTTTTAAGGTTTGTCTAGGATTCTTTCATACACATGGTAATCTAAATCCATGTATTACTTACGAGACAAGCATTAGTTGACTCTTGCCTAGAAGGCTCCCTGAAAAGAGAGTGTCACGAACCAGGGGCACGCGGATTAAACACTCAGACGACACTCTTATTCGGATCTATAGGTATCTCCTGACAAATATTTTGCATGCCTACATCATTGCACTATCAACTCTGATCCCAATATTTAATAATCCTCCCACCTATTCATACAATCCCCAGATTCCATCCTTACACTAGTTTAGCACAAGTTTAGACCTCCTCCATAAGCTCACATCTCCTCCCTGTCAAGCGGGTAGCCGCTCCTCTTCGAAAACACACCTCCTCATACCGATTTCAGCCGCGCCTCACCTCAGTGGCGCCCACAAGCACTTCTGCTGATCTATATATCAGATTTCATTACACGCCGCGGATTCAATCCGGTCATACCTAAGTACAGGTATTCACTCTCTACGGATCAGCGAGCAGGATCTCGCTGATCGCCGGAAACGACCGCATCCACACGCGAAGACACCCGACCATTTCCACTCATTTACGCATTGGACTGCAACACAAAAGTAACGCATTCTTAGTCCCCCATACACGTTCTCAAACCCCTAAGTGTTTTTAAATCCCCCCTCCAAAGACGCAAATTCTCTGCTATTTCATTCTAATCCCCTTTCTAACTCTCTCCTCTTCCTCCTCCGACAGAGCCTCACAGCTATACAAAGTCCTCCCGTCCTCCTTTACCAGCACATCTAAATTTTAAACACATCAGCAATATGCCGCAAACACCATCAGCCAAAAATAAAACAATCAAGGTAACATCCCTAAATATACGGGGACTTAACATCCCTGAAAAACGCTCTCAGTTATTACTTTCCCTACATAAAAACAAAGCGGACATTGTCTTTCTCCAGGAGACACATTTTAGAACAGGCTCCACCCCCAAACTTTCCAACTACCGCTTCCCAACCTTCATACACGCAACTAATAACTCCACAAAATCAAAAGGAGTCTCCATCCTATTTGCTAAAAATTGCCCGTTTCACGTTACAGACACTTGCATAGACACGGAAGCACGATACCTTTTTGTCAAAGGCACACTTCACGGAAAACGAATAACCTTGGCCAACATTTATGCACCCAACATGAAACAAGTACCCTTCTTCAGGTCCACCTTACAAAAACTCACTTTGTTCCAAGACGGCATTCTTATACTAGGAGGAGATTTCAACATTCCTCTGAACCCATTACACGATACCTCGACCGGCTCCTCCAGCCTACCATATAGCGCGCTACGTGCAATTAAATCACAACTGAAAGAACTATCACTACACGACTCCTGGCGCACACTTAAACCGAACGAGAAAGATTTCACTTTCTACTCGACTCCCCACAACAGATACTCCCGATTAGACTATCTATTCCTATCGCAAAGGGACCTGCCGATGCTAATGACAACCACCATTGACCCCATGTATCTTTCAGATCACCACCCAATTTCCATGACGCTAGCATTTTCACACACTACGCCCCGACCCCATATTTGGCACCTGGATCCCTCACTTCTCACGGATACCGCAACCATGACAGCCATATAAGAACGCCTCTTGCTTTACTTTAGGGAAAATGACTCCCCGGATGTTTCACCTATGATGAGATGGGAAGCACATAAAAGCACCATTCGAGGAGAACTAATTGCACTCTCAGCCAAACGTAGGAAGGAAAGACAGGAGCACATAAATACATTGACTTCACGCATACAATCCTTAGAAAGAGCACACAAAAACTCCCTAGCAGTGACGAATCTCCCGGAACTGCTCAAAGCTAGATCTGAACTTTTAGAGGCTCTTCACAAACAAACAAAACGCAATTATATACTCTCCCAAAAAATATTCTATGAGTACGGCAATAAATCAGGCAAAATCTTGGCCAGAGCGCTCCGGACCAAAAAAGCAAAAACAACGATCCACTCAATTATAGACCCTACTGGGAAACGATTAGTTTCCAATGATCAAATAGCCGGACAGTTTGTACACTATTATTCCCAGCTGTACAACCTACATACCCCCAACACACAGAGGGTAAACAACCACAGAACAAAAGCCATCCAGGATTTTCTCACGAAATATTGCCCTAAGCACATATCTATTGATGAAGCAACCGATCTGGAACGACCCATATCCCCAGCTGAAATGGACGTGGTTCTAAAACAATTGAAGACTGGTAAGAGCCCCGGCCCAGACGGTCTAACGACCGGATATTACAAAACTTACACTGAAACCCTCAAACCACATTTCCTGCAGGCGTTCAATTCCCTGTCTTCAGAAAATCCCCCACCTAGAGACCTACTAACGGCGCATGTAACTGTAATACCTAAGCCCAATAAAGATGCATCTAAGGTATCGAACTACCGTCCTATCTCCTTATTGAATGTTGATCTCAAAATATACGCCAAGATATTAGCTAATCGTCTCTTGCCTCTCCTGCCTAACCTCATCTCACTTGACCAGGTGGGTTTTATACCTGGCAGGGAGGCTAGAGATAACACTACCAAGGCGATCAACATACACAAATGGTTAACTTCACAACAACAGCAAGGGTTCTTCTTGTCGCTGGACGCGGAGAAGGCATTTGATAGGGTGGCGTGGGACTATATGGAGGAAGTACTTAAAAAGATCGGTATACGAGACCGTATGTTACAATTTATAATGGCCCTCTATGCTTCCCCCACCGCACAGGTCCGTGTTAATGGACACCTATCGAATGCCTTCTCCATGTCAAACGGGACACGTCAGGGATGCCCGCTTTCCCCGTTAATATTCATCCTTACCTTAGAGCCACTCCTTCAACGTCTTCGATCTAATCCAGACAACAAAGGTGTCTCCATATCAGAGACTACATACAAGCTATCTGCTTTCACAGATGACATTCTCTTATATCTGACTGAACCCCACATTACACTACCCAACTTACTTAAGGACCTTAATATGTTCAACCTCCTGACCAACCTAAAAATCAACTTCACAAAATCCGAAGCCCTGAACGTTTCCTTACAGAAAGAGACCCTAGAAACATGTCAATCTAACTTCCCCTTCAAGTGGACTCGTGATGCGATTACCTACCTAGGGATCCGCATACCGACACACCTTTCTGACCTTTATCTCAAAAACTACATACCGATCCTCCAACAAATTCAAAAAGACCTTAAGTCCTGGTCAACGGGACTCTTTTCCTGGTTTGGGAAAACATCAATAATTAAAATGAACATTCTCCCAAGAATACTATATGTTTTGCAAACAGTCCCCATAAGGTTACCGCAAGCCTTCTTTGCATCATACCGCAGGGCATGCAGCAAATTTATATGGGGGAAAAACCATCCTAGGCTTAGTTTCGAAAGACTTTCTCTGCCCAAATTAAAAGGAGGAATAGCTCTCCCAGACATTGCGAAATACCACCAGGCTTGCCAATTGTCCAGAATAGTAGACTGGACTGTCCACTCCCACACCAAAGCCTGGACGCAAATTGAAAATGAATTCTCACCGATCCCTGTTAAATTACTACCTTGGACGCCCACAAGACAGATTCCTCCGGCATGCTCACAACATCCATTGATCTCCTCCACACTTCACTCATTCAAGTCAATGTGCCAAAAACACCACATTTCCTCCATCCCAAGCCCCTTAACACCAATCCGAAACAATGCAGACTTCCCACCGGGTTTTTCCACTACATTCCTTAAGGGATACTGGCCCCAAGTCGATATACGCGCAAAACACTTCTTTTCCGGAAAAACCTTCCAAGCCATTACAAACTTGCCCACACACATGTCTGGAAAACCTTTTCCGCCCTGGATATATAATCAAATACGACACTTTCTTGACCATCCCCCCTACAATACAGATTATTCCAGGCAACTTACCCCTTTTGAAGTTCTGTGCTCCAAGACAGAACCACAGAGACATGTGATCTCAGAAATATATGCTCTCCTTTTCTCGGAACACACCCCCAAATACAACATAGCCACTCGCTCTTGGGAAAGAGACTTAGATTTAGATCTATCAGACCAAGATTGGGAAAACATATACTCCTATATACACAAAGGTACGATTAACGTGTCAGCACAGGAAAACGGATTTAAGATCTTTTCTAAATGGTACAAAACTCCCCTTAAACTCCACAAAATGTCCCCCTCTATCCCTCCCACCTGCTGGAGATGTTCAGAGGCAGAGGGTTCCATGGTCCATTTATGGTGGTCGTGCCCACTTATTCAACCCTTCTGGAAAGAAGTCCAATGTATTACCACTAATATTACCACCTATCAGATTGAATTCACCCCTGCCCAAATGTTGTTACACCACTCCTCTATACCAAAAAAAGACTACAACCGCTCTCTCGCACTACATATGATAAATGCGGCTAAAATGTGCATCCCAACTCTATGGAAATCTTCTAAACCCCCGACTATAGCAGATTGGTTCAAACGTATATCTAAAGTAGCCGAAATGGAGGAACTGATCCACCAAGCCAAAGATACATCCCCCAAATTCAGAACTATTTGGTCCTGCTGGCAACATTTCCAAACGACAGTTGAATATAAGGATCTCTTGTCCTAAGATCTTATAATAATATCTGGGACTCTGTCGGAGGAGGACTCACTATACTCTCTATACTCACTATACTCATACTCAATATACACAAGATACTCTTTTTCTTTTCTTACCCTTCTTACACCTATACTCTCCCACCCTCTTATACTCCACCCTACTTCTCGAATCCCCTTTACATACTTAGGACTCTTCTTACAGACAACTAAGCCATAATAAGTAACCCAGACTAGCTCGAATCATTCCTCGCCTACCTAAGACTTCTAACCTCCTAATCACCCCATCCCCTCACGATAGGAATTTCCAACCTACCTACCCACCTAAGATTAGGATTGCTTGTGGTCCGGTGACCGCAATCCTATCACACGTTAACACGCCCAGAGGCAAATTACACTAAAAAGTAGCACTTCACACGAAGTTATCCCCAGGACCCCACTCTAATAATTGACAATTGTACGCATGACGGAGCGGACCCATAAATATCTTCGCTCACACCTGACGACCATGCACCTTTATCCACATCCTTCATAGGGTTCCAACCTGAGATAATCGATAACTTATAATCACCCCGACGGATTCAATTACACAATGCTCGGGGCCAACACACGAATCATATAATGACCTTTCAAGGTACCCAAAATGACACATATTCACGGAATAGCCTCTAGGCACAGATCCTCCTGATTCAACTATTACTACTGGAGTATAGTTATTCAAGGTTAGATCATACTTTAAACTTTTTTTTTTTTTTTGTTTTTTTTGATAACACAGTTGAACATGCTGTATAGTACTGAATGAGATGTTCATTGTATCACATTTTATACAACAATACAATCTTATGTACCTTTATTATGTTATGCTTCTGTATAACTTGACTTTTACTGACAATAAACTTGATTCTGGAAAAAAAAAAAAATTAATCAGCCGCTCCTTCGGGGGGTAAGCGCTAGATATACTAGATATACTATATATATATATATATATATATATATATATATATATATAGCTTAGTGCACAATAAGGGCATAAAAGCACCATTATTTTGATATTCACATATGGCAAACTAGGACTGCACTGTATGCATTGAACATCAGTGTGCAATTTCATAGATAGGGATTACCTTGTGTGCATACCTCCATGTGCTCATTTAAAGTGGATGTAAACCCGATTCATGAAATTTGAGCTGGGTACATATATCTGCAGTGTTTTCTTATCTCTCTTCAAAATCCTAAGTTCCGTGGCTCTCCCCTGCTCCGTTCTTCTGTTATCAGCATTATAACTTCTGACAAGTTCTCAGACAGCTGTGATAAAGCCAGTCTGAATTTTGTGTCAGGGTGGGTGCTATAAATAGATTAGCAGAGAGCTGGTCTATTTACAGAACAGCTCACAGCGCAGCTCTGAAAGTCTCTGCCTAGTGGGGGTGTGTGCCTTTCCTCCAATAAGCTGTCTTACAGTGTATGGCAAGAATCCACACCCACAGGTGAATCAGGAAGAGAAAATTCTAACAGGACGTGCACTTTCTAAACAGTATAAAAAGCTTAAGAAAGCAGACATACATGTAAAACTTATGTAGGATGAATTGTTTAATCTCTGTGTATCATCTGAGGCTGGTTACTTTAAGCCGACAATGCCAGTATACCATAGATAATTATCTCTACTGTTTTATTTTAGTGAATCAGGCCTATTAGCCTTTTTCCATCAGGCTTTTTTCAACATATACATAATGGAGTATAAAATTGCAATAAAAGCATAACTTCTAGAAAATCAGTTTACTAATTTATATCTCTATCAATTGGTCATGCTTATCGCTATGTACCTTACAGTAATTGTATAGGTGGGTTGTGAGAAAATACACCTTTATTTGTTTATTACTGTGTAGTACTGATGATAAGGGTCTTAAGCAAATAAACTACTTTTTTTTTCTTCACTACACAACCCCAATTGCCAAAGTCTAAATGTCAAGCAGAACACAACACTTTGTCACAATTATGGTTAATATTGGCAGGTATTCTAAACTTTCTATTTGATAACTAGACATATAAATTTCAGCTCTTAAATCTTTATACCCAATTTAAAGGCTCATTTATTTCACTGACAGCAAGATATATATGCTGACTTCTACAGTGTGTGTCTGAGGCAAGTGTTCACTGCTATGTTGCTTGCTAATATCTTACAGAAAATAAGTAAACTCAGATTTAACCATTCATTGTATAGCAGAAAAAAAATTGCAATGTATATATACAAGTAACAAATGAGATTGCCCAAGAACTAAACTAGATTGATGTAAACATTTCAGGTAAGATACTTGGACCTAAAGAAAAAGGTATATCTCTCAAAAGCTTGCATCAAAAAATTAACTGTTTTAGTAAAAACTAAAAAAAAAAAAAAATCACGCAGTACCCAACTGCATTTTTTAATTACTTCACACACACAGTAGATTCCACTGAGCTCTCATAAATTTGCCAGTGGCATTGCTATTTGTGAGTTTGACATTGTCTTCTTGGCCATTGATCCTTGGAATATCCAGGTCAGTAACACTGCTAGGTACATATCAAATACCAATTTCTTGTATAAAGCCAAGGCTGCAATTGCATTAAACAATGACTCTAGTATATGGCATGCATGATATCTATTTTCACACTTCATGCCTGTAACAATTACATAACAAGGAATGTGCTGGCTATCATTTCTAGGATCAGTGCTCCAATAGCCCAAATACTAAAAATATTAGACCTTAGATGTCAGTATCATTATTCTTTCTATTCTTACTGACTTATTTTGTGCCAATAATTTCTACAACATAGTAAAAAAAATGCAGACACACAGGGAATCAAACAATAACATTAAAACCAATACAGAAAACCTTTCCCAATATTGTTTTGTAAAAACGAAAACATGGGAACTACAGGTAAGAGAGATTTGGCTGTATTAATTATGTTATAATTTAGTGACAGGATAAATAAGGAAATATTTAGAATGAAAAACATGTTATGTATAAGGGTTATGTGGCTTTCTGATTTCATGAATTTAAAGGGTTTTTATAGACATACAGGAAGGCCTAAGGAAAAAGGTTTTGGAGAAGGCCAATAGATGAGTGTTGACCAAGGTGGAATGAAATTACTGAATACTAGCAGTTCATAAACAGGCTCTTGTAGTATTCACAATCTTGGTGAAGCTGAAAGCATACCCAACAAACCTTTTTGTGTCTCAAAAAAGGGTTGTTTTTTGTACTGGAATGCATTCAGTGTTCCTTGTTTATAAAGATCAATACTTTTGTACAAGGGTAAAACACTCAACTTGTAAACATTTCACATAGCAGTCTTCTTTTGACATTAACATATTGGTCTGACCATGTGGGAAAGATATGTGTGGGAGAAATTACCCAAACAATGTAAAAACAGGATTGCACAACATAGATAATCAGATTGAAAAAATTGGTTTGTCAGTGTATTTAACAAAAAAGGGTAATTTAGAGAATAAGTTAATGGTAACTGATGAAGTATCCCAACTCATATGGGTGGGGTGATTGAATTTTGGTACTAAGATAAAGGGAGGTAAACACAAACTGTTGGTATTACAACTTATTTCCAGCATTGAAGAGAGACATTTTTAAGATCGGGATTTCACACGGCATGTTCATATTAGAAATCTATCTAGTCACTATTTGACTTGTTGGATTGTTTGCATATTATATTATATTAAGGCAGTCCATAGATGGTGCAATTTTCTTTCCTGCGGAAAGGAAAATCAATTGATTCCACCATCAACACAGATCAGCAAAGCTTTATACAGAACACCTACCAGAAATTCCATAAAAAAGAAATGCAGTGCAGATCATTGCAATGTTCTTGTGCATTATGTTATGTACTGTAGCAACACCAATCTTGTACTTAACCACTTGCAGACCGTTATTGTACGGCAGCAGGTGGGCACATTCCCGTGAATCGCCGTCATTGTACGTTGGCACAGAAATTGTAGTTTGTGGGCATGCGCGTGCCCACTGGCCAGCGGGGGAGCCAATCAGCGGGTGGGACAGACTCAATGTTCGCCAGCCACCCACAGTCATTCCCACAGTGGCAGAATGGGGATCTGTCCATGTAAACAAGGCAGATCTTCATTCTGACAGGGGAGATCACACACATCCTGTCTTTCTGCTATGCAGGAAGACGGATCTGTGTGTTTTCCGAGGCAGCCCATCCCCCATACAGTTAGCACACACCTGCAGGGAACACATTTAACCCCTTGATTACCCCTGATGTTAACCCCTTCCCTGCCAGTGTCATTAGTACAATAACAGTGAATATTTTTAGCAAAATTACCTGTTTGCAAAATCTTTTAACAAACTATGAATTTTTTGTTCGTAATTTTTTCATTTGTTTAGCAAATAATAACAAACCCATTGTATCTCCTGAGGATAGTCACTTCACTGGGTATATGTAAGGGTTTACAACCACTTTAAATAACATAATTGGAAGATGCCTGTGATGTGGGGCACCTGTAGAATATACTACAGCAAAAGTGACTTTCACAAAGAAACGTATTCCAAAAAAATGGCATGCGGACCCGAGCTGGGTATGGCACAGGAGAACATGTACCTAGGAAAAAACATTACTCTTCTGCTCTTTTAATAAGGCTTAAATGGTGACATTAAAATACACAATTACTTTTAAATAACATGCTTGGGGCATACCCGTGACACATGTTTGGGATGTTTCTTTCTTTTACAAAGAAAGTAAATACAATTAGGGAACTCAGTCAAGTAAATGCCAGACCATTGTTCCTAATTTTTACAAACAGTCTACTGACTGGTATGGTACCAGCTGATTGGAGAAAAGCCAATGTAGCACCAATATTTAAAAAAGGACCAAGATATATCCCTGAGAACTACAGACCAGTTAGCCTAACATCAATAGTATGCAAGCTCTTGGAGGGGATGATAAGGTATTATATACAAGATTTTAGTAATGAAAACGGTATCATTAGCAGTAATTAGTATGCATTCATGAAGAATCATTCTTGCTAAACCAGTCTATTAATCTTCTATGAGGAGGTGAGCTGCCATCTAGATAAAGGAAGGCCCGTAGATGTGGTGTATCGGGATTTTGCAAAGGCATTCGATACAGTTCCCATAAACATTTACTGTACAAACTAAGGTCTGTCAGCATAGACCAAAGGGTGAGTACATGGATTGAAAACTGATTACAGGGGCGAGTTCAGAGGGTGGTAATAAATGGGGAGTACTCGGAATGATCCGGTGTGGAAAGTTGAGTCCCCCGGAGTTCTGTCCTGGGACCAATCTTATTTAATTTATATATAAACGATCTGGAGGATGGGATAAACAACTCCATCTCTGTATTTGCAAGCAATACTAAGCTAAGCAGGGCAATCATTTCTCTGCAGGATGTGGAAACCTTGCAAAAAGATCTGAACAAATTAATGGGATGGGCAACTACATGGCAAATGAGGATTAATGTAGAAAATTGTAAAATAATGCATTTGGGTGCCAAAAATATGAATGCAATCTACTCACTAGGGGGAGAACCTCTGGGGGAATCTAGGATGGAAAAGGACCCTAGTAGATGACAGGCTCTACAATGCAATGCCAAGCTGCTGCAAGCAAAGCAAATAAAATATTGGCATGCATTAAAAAGGGGATTAACTCCAGAGATAAAACGATAAATCTTCCACTCTACAAGACTTCTGGTCCAGCCGCAACTGGAGTATGCCATCCAGTTCTGGGCTCCAGTCCTCAGAAAGGATGTACTGGAACTGGAGAGGGTCCAGAGAAGGGCAACAAAGCTAATTAAGGGACTGGAAGACCTTAGTTATGAGGAAAGATTACGAGCACTGAACTTATTCTCTCTAAAGAATAAGTTCAGTGCTCGTAATCTTTCCTCATTTGAGAGGGGATATGATTTCAATGTACAAATACCATACTTTTGACCCCACAATAGGGATAAAACTTTTCCGTGCAATTGAACTTAAAAAGACACGCGGCCATTCACTAAAATTAGAAGAAAAACGGTTTAACCTTAAACTGCGTAGAGGGTTCTTTAACGCAAGAGTGGTAAGGATGTGGAATTTTCTTCCACAGGCAGTGGTTTCAGCAGGGCGCATAGATAATTTAAAAAAAAAATATTAGATAGGCACCTAAACATCAACAACATGCAGGGATATACAATGTAATATTGGCATAAAAGCACGCACACAGGTTGGACTTGATGGACTTGTGCCTTTTTAACCTCACCAACTGTGTAACTATGTAACTTACATTACCAGCCACTAAATGAAATTGCCATCAGCTTTGCTCTGTTTGTAAACAAATCGGCAAAAGATTCTCTGCAACGTCCATACCAGACCCTTAGCCTAAAAGAAAAGAGAAAGTGCAAGGTTCCTCCTAAAATAAATAAAATGTCCTGAGACTGCTGTTGGGTGCTGCCATATTGGATGTGACATCATCTGCACAGGCAAGCAAAATGCTTTAGTATTCCCTTTCACTGGTGAAAGAGCTGGGCAAACACAGACATTCACAGAAGAGAAAAGAGCAATGATATACAAAAACAAAGGGGCTGTGTAGGGGTTAAAACTTTCAGGAGTTTCTCTAGTAGGTTAAGAGGTACACTGCAAATGAACAAAAAAGTTGTTTATAAAAACACTGAGGCTATTTTCACACTGGGGTGGGCAGGCAGCGGAGGTAAATTGGCGCTATTTTTAGCGCTGCTTTACTGTCATTTTAGCGGCGCTATTCGGCTGCTAGCGGGGCAGTTTTAACCCCCTCTAGTGGCTGAAAAAAGGGTTAAAACCACCGGCATAATGCCGCTGCAGCGGCGCTATGCTGGTGGTTTAGCGGCGCTATGCCGGTGGTTTAGTGGCGCTGCCCCATTGTTTTCAATGGGAAAGGGCGCTTTAGGAGCGGTGAATACACCACTCCTACAGCACTCCAAAGATGCGGCTTGCAGGACTTTTTTGACTGTCCTGCAAGCGCACCGCTCCAGTGCGCTGTAGCACCTGTAAAGTGCCTCAGTGTGAAAGTAGCTTGAAAGTAACTATTTAATGTACTTGATATTTCTGTGCTTTAACATGCAATTTGTCAAGTTGGTGACAGGGATGGGTTATTTACCAAAGGAAAATCCACTTTGCACTTGAAAGTGCACTGAACGTGCACTTGGAAGTAAAGTCGCTGTAGATCTGAGGGGGGACATGCAAGGAAAATAAAAAACAGCATTTTAGCTTGCACATGTTTGGATGATAAAATCAGCAGAGCTTCCCCTCATTTCAGATCTACCCCTCAGATTTAGAGCGACTGCACTTCCATGTGCACTTGCAGTGCAAAGTGGATTTGCCTTTCGTAAATAACCCCCAGGGTTTCTTTAATTGTAAATGTAACTAACACACGCATCCTTCATTTTGGATATATTATTAACTTTTTTCCCCTTCTAAGTTATCTCTATGTACCACATCAATACAAGATTAATAAATAAAGATTAAAAGAGAGCTTTGAGGTGAAATTAAGTATAAAGTGAACATATTAACATGTATCATATTAATACAACAGAAATAACTTAAAATAAGGTTCATATTTCAACTTTTGAAGCAATTAGAAAACCATTGATTAAAATACATACGGTCTATTCACAAGGTCATTTCTGAATTTTAAAACAGTGCAATAAAATAAATTTATTCAGCTGCTCCATCTGTCTTGTTCATTTTTACTAGAACTATCTGTCATATGCTTGAGGTTAATCACCAAACCCACCATACTGCTGTCCTCCATTACATCATAATTAGAGCAGGTAGCGAAAAGGAACAAAAACCTTAGACAATTATTCACATTTTCTAGTGGGAGCCAGATGTTACAGGTTATATTTCATTTAGTTTTGTGACAGATGCAATAATAGCCTCCATGTGGAGAGATCACAAAGTAGCATCTAAACCCCTCTAAGGGAAACGTACTATCTGAGTAACTTAGAGATGATCATGCATTATTTTAGTAGAATCAGTTTATAAAGCAATGAGATATTTAGAGCTACATCCTAACAGATATAAATTCCATCACCCAATACAATTATACATTTTTGCTTTAAATATAGCTAGTTTAGGTATCTGGATGTTATATTTATTATTATTGTTTTTAATAACGTTCAGTAGTTCCCAATATAGTAGCATGGAATCTGAGAAAAATAGGATTAACATTCTGAGATTATCAAGGCTCTATTGTTTTTCATGGTGATGTTAGTCTAACAATGTGAGCATGCTTACAGGAACAGAGGCATGATATTATCAATATGCTGCTGTTTCATCATTAACCAGTCAGCAAATTAGTTTGTACATGCTGTACTTATTTAATTCTCTAATGGATGGGGACCTGGTTATGCTATCTGGAAGACTATAGCTGAACACAATTACTAACTTTTTAGTAAATAGGTTTAGGCTGGGTTCACACCATCGCTGCATCTGGCTCACAGAAGGGGTCAGGTGCTTCCTGGTTCACCGTCTCAGGTGCGATTTCAGCCCGAATTTTGGGCTGAATTCGGACCTGAAATGGACCAAAAGACACACAGCATTTTTGTGCAAAATGAACTGGACCTGCTGCAGAGATATGTGAACAGGCTCCATAGAGAGCCAGTCAAAATCTCCTGCTATTGTGAATTGGATGCATACAATTCACAATGGTGTGAACCCAGCCTTAAGGTATACCTTCTTAAACACACAAACTTTTGTGTCTGGCTGCCATGACCTGCTGTCAGTTTGACAACATAGGTTCTAATCTGTTTAGTAAACCTGCTAAATGCAGTAATTGTAGCATGGATTGGCAAAAGCAGGTTTTTCGGTGTTGGTGCTTGTTAAAATGTAAGCAAAAATTGATACAGTGTAGCTAATTAATAGGTCATGTAGCTAAAATATATAAATGTGTCAAGAGCTTAACTGTTTAAATGCTAAATTGTTAAGCAAATGTTCATAATGATAAAAAAAACAGCAACAGATTGCACAAACACAGCTGAATGACTGACATGACACCCCCACCACACACTTCATGACCTAGCAGAAATCAGCACTCTTTTCCTACTAAGGCAATAGTCAACAAGTAAACAGTTAATGCTTTAATTTGTCGTTACAGGTGTAATTTTACTTTTGAGCTGGGGATCAGCTGTTCAGTAACAGTGATTTACTGCAGCTTGCCTCTCGCCATGATAGTTCCTGTGCTCAACTATTCTTCTGAGGATCCTGGGGCTACAGTAAACATGCCCAGGGCCACTGATAGAGGGGTATAGCCAGCCCTCCGGTACTGGACCTGGGCCCCATTGGACCAACAGAGGGGACTTGGGTTTAGCTTCGAAGCAGCAATGTCATCTCTCTTATGCACCTTCTGGCCCCACCCTGATTGGCTCTCACTCTCTAATTGTCTGACCTTGACTTAATGTGTGTTTAGGGTCACCTCCCACCATCCAATCAGAGCCCTAAATATCTGCATTGACATTTAGGGCTCATGGCATTGTGGCAATGCATGTTACATGCATTGGTGTGATACAATGCCATTCATTCTGCATGACACTCCAACACACCTTGCATCAGATGTGCACTGTGGTAACACTAATGCCCCATACACACGGTCAGATTTTCCGACAGAAAATGTGCGATCAGAGCGTGTTGTTGGAAATTCCGGCCATGTGTGGGCTCCATCGGACATTTTCCATTGGATTTTCTGACACACAAAGTTTGAGAGCAAGCTATAACATTTTCCGACAACAAAATACGATTGCGTCAATTCCAACCGTGTGTGGACAATTCCAACGCACAAAGTGCCATGCATGCTCAGAAGAAATTCTGAGATGGAACAGCTCGGTCTGGTAAAATTAGCGTTCAGAATGGATACAGCACTTTTGGCACGCTGCAATGTTTTAAATTGTTTAATACAGCGCACTCTCTTCTTTTTTATAATGTGAGAAGAATGAAGTAGTTTTGCTGCTCATATTCACACAGACTTCTCACAAACTTCTTTCTTTATTATTTATCGTGATTCCCTCAATATATTTTGATTTGTCACATCTGACCAAATTTCTTTTTTGTTGTTTTTTTTTTTTGTTTTGTATTTTTTTCAAGGCTGATTATTATTTTTTTGTGTTTGTATTTTTTTCCAGGCTGATGTATTTTTTTATTTTTTTGGGGTTTTACTCCACAATATTTTTGTGTGTGTTTTGTGTGTCAAGTTACCACAACACCATTATTATCTTGTATTATTTAATCTCAAGGAGGTTGCTTGGTGTTGGTGTTCCTTGTTAATTTTCACATTGTATTTTTGAAATGTACCTGCCTCCTCACAAACAAACTGTCCTTTTTGAAGGAAAACACACATAGGCGCGTATAATTGAAACAAAAATTCCTTTATTAAGGGCTCAGAACCAAACAAAGAGGGAGGCAACGCTGGAGAAACTGCAGAAATTGGCGAAGCCTTTGGCTCCCAGGGCACACATCAATTCTTTTCCAGCAAAATTGGTGGCCTGAGGAGTCCATATATAAGGGAGTGCAGTCTGGTCCAGAAGTCCCAGTGATCCCGAAAGCAGCAGATGACATCTGTGTCCCCAGGCTGTGGTCATACAAGAGACTGCATCTTTTGTCACACCAGACTGAACCCAGGGCCATCACTCTCTGGTCTTCCTTCCACGCTTCCTTCCACGCTGTGGCTGTGGTGGTGTAGTTGTGGCAGGAGGAAGAGGAGGATGGTCCAACTCAATCATGTCGGTATTGGGTGTGATTTCGCCACTCACCCCCTTAGTTAAGACTTTATAAAGAAGTTTCTCACACATGAGGCATTGACCCTCCTGCATGCCCTTCAGTTTGGTGGCAGCCATGCAGGCAAAGGCCTCTTCAGGAGTGGGTAAGGCTCTGAGGGATGCAGAAGCCTCCTGAATGAGCCGGAGTGCTGAATCCTGCATGTGACTCCCCTTCCTGGGTCTTTTGTTTGGAAGGCGGAGGGGAGGAACCTGTGATTCGGTCAGGCTCCTACTGGTCCCAGGCTTCTCCTGGCTGCCACTTAGCCCCGCCTCCTCCTGGCTGCCACTAACCCCCGCCTCCTCCTGGCTGCCACATTCCACAGCCTCCTCCTGTGTGCCACATTCCAGAGCCTCGTCCTGGCTGAGGTCTTCCTGTGTATGAAAAAGGGACATAGTTTTAGTATTTTCTTCATCAATCACACACAATTTTCACCTCATGACTGTTGCAAATTGAATGTTAACAAATATAACAGACTATCCTTCTGAGCCCAGCATTTTTCATTCTTGTTCCAATTATTTTTGCCCACTACTGTCTATTGATATGTAAAAAACTGTATTAAATCAGCAAATTAGTGATCAATAATAACATCTAGTAAACATCATTTATTTCTTGACCAGAAATCTGTAGAACAATGCTATACCTGGCTCCATCTGGGCTCCTCCACTTCTTCCTGGCTGGAAGTCCCAGGTTGGACATTGCAAGCCTCAGCTGGGGTGGAAGGAAGAGTGGAAGGAAGAGTGGAGAGGGATTCCCTGACTCCAGTCTGGTCTGACAGAAATTGCAGTCTCTCATAGTACCACAGCCTGGGGACATAAACGTCATCTGCTGCAGCTCCGGATCTCTGGGAATCCGTGACCTTCTTGTGGTCCCTAAGATACATGCTTCTCAGGCCACCAATTTTGGCTTTTAAATAGGGGATGGTTGCCGTGGGGACCACCGGCTTCACTAACTCCAGCAGTTTCTCCAGCACTGTCTGCCTTCTTTGTTTATGATTATAATGTGCATGTTTCACCTGCCACAGACAGGGCAGCTCCCTGTACTTGTCTATGAACAGGGGGAGGAAGTTGTGGTCATTGAAGCCATCCGTTTTCTCTGCAAGACACAACACAAGACAAACCATAATGTCAGGCAAAACTCTCCTAATCTTGTTACAATATAGGCCTCAATCTAGAAGCAGTATAGGCCCAAGTTTAGATCCTACCTTCGTTATCACGATCGGCGCCTCCGATACTCTTTTCTCCGCTCACAGATCGTACGTACTACGCACGCGTGTTACGCTTTATACACACTGCGCATGCGTGTAATTCTGCCCGCCCCTGACGTTCTTTCTAGTCTATTCCCTGCCCCTTTTCGTTCGGCGCAGTGGGGGAAGAGCACATGGCGAAGACACAGCAGGTGCGTGCTAATTACAGCAACGAGGAGGAGGGGGAGGAAAGCCCAGAGCCTGAAACATCTGGATCCAGAAGGAGAGGATTTAAGGCATCGAATATGTCCTTTCGGGAGATGTTGGAGATGGTCGACATCCTGAAGAAGGCCGACTATGACGGGAAGTATGGACCTTACCCCAACCCCAATGTCAGAAAGGCCAAGTTAATGGCGAAAGTGGTCAAGAGTCTGCACCAGAATTTCGGGGTACGACGATCGAAAGATCAGCTCAGGAAACGGTGGTTGGACCTCAAATTAAGAGAGCATGAGCAGTACAGAAAGATCCGGAGAGTACTGCAAAAAAGTAAGTAGTTGTCCTGTGTTCCTATTCTTTATGTTTATTACGTTCGTGCTGCTCCATGTGCTTTTCTTAACTGTTATCCAGTTTCAAAAGGCAACTTTCATGTTCATGGGCACATTATTCGTTCGTATAAAACATTGTTCGTTCGGCCTAGAAAACACCATTGTTTTGTCCATATGCATTTGCCCACATTTTTTAGGGCCTACTTGTCTGAAACTAATGGTTGTATAGATGTGTTTGTTACTAGAATTAAATGCAAACTAGATTCTGTGTAAGGAGAGGACACTCAGCAGCTGGTTACACATCTGGATGCTGGAGCTCTAGTGTGGGACACAAGAACACCCTTTTTATTAGGGGGCCCACACAGGTGCTCCAGTGTATACTATAGGGGTGTCTCCATCTGTGAAGCTTGTACAAAACAGGTAAAGTATTGAAGCTTGACAAGGACACTAAAAATTCTACATCTTGGAACTCTGCCAAAATAGACAATTGTACCCCACTTCCAAGCAATGTTTCATATTTATAGTTCTGCCATCAAATATCTGTGTGCTAAGCATACCAATTTTTTTTACATAGGGGAGAAAAGACTCGGAGGACACCCCTCATCCGAGGAGACCACAGACCCCCCACCTCTGGAAGAAGGGGAAATCCACCCAAGACAAGAAGAGCAGAAGGAGGAAGACATGGTGGAAATTGGCACCACAACAGGTGAGTATATATATATATATAAAAAAGTGCAGCGCTGGATAACTACTACACAGTAAACAATAAAACTGTGCTAGAAAACAAATGAAACCATGAAAAACTGACAAACCGTGCACATGATTTACCTAATAAGGATTAATGGATATTAACCATAAGTGAATAATAGCAAACACCAATTCAAATTTTATAAAAAAGAAAAACGTGCTTAATTATATTAAGGTGTCCACAGATGCATGAGTGAAAATTCTGCTGGGTAAATCCGTGACTTCCACCGATGATAAAAACCGTCACCACAGAAAGATTAAAGGCTTACCAGACAGCCCTTGAAAGACAGCATGAAATATCCTCCACTTTAGATGTTGTCCTCCCTGTGGATGGCTCCTAATTGAGAGCGCTGGAAAGGTGGTTTGCAGACTGATTCTCAGTAGTAGAGGGAGGGGGGAGGGGAAATCCCCTCTCAACGATGATAAGTATCCAAAAAAAGGAAGAGAAAACACTCCAATAGTGTAAAAAAGTTTTAGCTTCTTTTTATTTAAATTGCCATACAGGCATCCATGAATAAAAGTTCCTTGCAAGGAGTTTAAAACAGCTCTGATGTATACAGAAAGTCCGCGCATGCGCAGTCCGTGCGTGCGTGTCTACCCTAACTGTCCACAACAGGTGAGTGTCTGCGACCACAGGCTCAGGTAAGAGATGGATGCCGGCATATTTATAATACATGATGTTTTTTGGTTTCTATCTTTTTAGGTGATTGTGATGTTGTGGATCCAGATCCTTTCACCTCGGAAAGTGCACAGATCCTGATCGGGGAGATCATGGGGTGCAATCGGGACTTGGAAAACATCAGGAAAAACATCAATGATGTTCTTCAAAAAAAGAAGAACATCATTGATGTTTTAGGTAGACTTTAAAACCCCTCCAAATCCCTTTGTTTTTTTTGTGTGCTACAATTTTTTGACATTTTTTGACAAATTAGAGAAAAGCCAAATTTTGAAGAGGCACACAGTGTGTCAACATGTGCTATCTGCCATCACGGGAGATCAATGGAAGCGTTTTGGGGGTGCAACCCCTTCATCAATAATAAAGTAGCTGTGAGGAAGGGGTTGCACCCCCCAAACATGTCCCTTGATCCCCCATGATGGCAGGTAGCACATGTTGACATTTGTAAATTTGTGTGCATCTTCAAAATTTGGCTTTTCCTGGGGTGACTTCACCCCATCTGAACGCAATATCAAACACAGTTTGTAAATACTCATGTCTGATGTTGCCTTCAAGTTCTACCAAAAGTGAACTTTGTAAGTTCAAGATTTGTGTCTTTCTTGTTGGTTTTAAACATGCCTGTTTTATCTTAAATGGACATTTCTACTTTTTCTAATGTGACCCCAAAAATTGTTATACAACAAACATGTTGGTTTGTTTTAAAAACCTTTTCTAAATGCAAATGTGATTGTGCAGGTATTAAAAAGATTGTTACTCAAGAATGTGTGGATTATTGTCTCAACGCTACAACACTTTTGTGGTGCTCTAATTGGTGTTTTCTGTGACAATGGGTGTTATTTCCTAAGGGCAAATCCACTTTGCACTACAAGTGCAGTTTCAGTGCAGTTTCAAGTGCACTTGTAGTGCAAAGTGTCTTTGCCTTTAGTAAATAACACTCAACAATGCTTTGTAATGTTATACACAATCACACCATATTCAGGACTCACCACATTTCTGTCAGGGTCAGCTAAAAGAAACACAAGCAGTAAATGTCACCAAAGATTTTAGTAGGTATTTTTTTTTAATTTGAAAAAGGTTTCAGACATTGTCTGGCATATTGATAGCCCTCCTATGCGCAAAGTATTCATGGTATCTTAGATGGACATCACGGCACTCAGGGGGGGCAAGCCAGGACGGCCACTTTCAAACGCCATCAGGGTTGGTTCATTTTGAATTCCAGCCTCAGGCCCAACTGAGCCAGCATAGTTGGCAGAATGTTTCTGTAAAAAGTTGTGTAGAACACAGCACGCCAGGATGATATGATTCAGTTTGTACTCCGCCATGTGTATGGGTGTAAGAAATAGGCGGAACCGGCTGGCCATGATTCCAAACGTGTTCTCCACCACTCTTCTGGCTCTGGCCAGCCGGTAATTAAAAACCCTCTGGTCCGGGGTGAGGGTTATCATCTGGAATGGCCGCATAAGATGGTCCCCCAGCGCAAACGCTTCATCTGCAATGAAGACGAATGGGAGTCCTTCCACATTGTCTTCTGGAGGTGGCAAGTCCAAGCTGCCATTCTGGAGACGCTTGTAGAACTCCGTCTAGGTGATGACTCCACCATCGGACATCCGGCTATTCTTCCCCACATCCACATACAGAAACTCATAAGTAGCTGACACCACCGCCAACATCACAATACTATTGAACCCCTTATAATTATATTAGTACGACCCTGAGTTGGGTGGTGGGACGATGTGGACGTGTTTCTCAATTGCCCCTCTGCAGTTAGGAAAGTCCCACCACTGGGCAAAGTGGGAGACCACAGTCTGCCATTCCTGTGGCGTGGAAGGAAACTGTGGAGTCAAACAAAAAAAAATAATTTAGTAATTTTGCACATAAACAGGGAAAGCAGATTAGACACAAAAATTCTTGGCCAACATCAAGATAACATTTATTTGAGGGAGTTTTTAAAGACCAAAGGATAAGGTACACCTATCAGATTCCCCCTGCCCCCCTCTCATGGGCCATTTCTAAGATTATAGGGGGGGGACTCTTGGACAGGTAACCCTCTCCACTTCATTGAGAGATGAATGCCTAAATAATGGGTATTACTTTGAACAGCCCCTCCTTAGTTACACTATTGGAAGACAGGTAAGAAGTTTCATAATACAAAGATATAAATACACATTGTACACATTTGAGCACATTTGGACATTCTGCTATTACCTATCAAGATAATAATAGTATACAGAAACTTCAAACAGTACCATTTGAAAGTATACAGGCAGGCCTTTGCACTACATGCTTTAGGGAATTCATCCATAAATCTGACCACAAAAGAGATGGCTATAGTGTGTATGGGTTTGGCAAAGTCAGCAGATAGATGATTGAGGATAGATAGAGAATTGGTATCAGCTGACTTAGCAGTTGGGGGTAGGGAGGGTTAAAAATGATTTGGGGACCCCCCAAAAAAAACCTCTGGCACTCTGCCTGAATTTAAAGCACAAATCACATTTTAAAATATTTTAGGGGGTGTTTGGGATAAAGCACTACTATGGAGCTGATAAAATACATTGTTAAGTGACTACATGAGGTGAATATGGGGCCGGGAGAGCATGCTGGGGAGGTAAGTGAAGGCAAATATGTATGAAGGAGAAAAAAAATAATTACCTAAAAATCCAGCATACATGAGGACAAAGGGGACATTCACAGCATATTACAATCATGGTAATTAGGGAATGAGGAAAGAAATACAATACATTAGCAAACATTAAATACAATAAAATGTGATATTAAAGGATAAAAATCTTACCTTCACATACTCCTTCTGCAGGACCTGTATGATGGCAGAACAGGTCTCCGGTATAATGATCCCTAGAGCCTGGGGGGAAATGCCTGTCGAGAACTTCAAGTCCAGCAGGCTTCTTCCCATCGCCAAGTACCGCAGGGTGGCGACGAGCTTCTGCTCCGGAGTGATGGCTTGCCTCATGCAGGTATCCTGCCTGCTAATATAAGTTGTCAGCAAAGCCAACAAATGGTGAAATATGGGGTCCGTCATCCGGAGAAAGTTCCTGAAATCATCAGGATTATTCTCATGGATCTCACGGAGCAAAGGCATATGACAGAACTGGTCACGCTGAAGCAACCAATTCTTGGTCCATGAACTCCTCCCCACCCTGTTCATGTACTGGACTTGTGTCAAGGTCAGGACCCCAACACCAAGCCCCCGCACAACACGAACTCTACGAGGAGTACGTATACGCAACATGGCTAGAAAATGGTTGGCTGCTCAGAATGAAGTAGCAGAACGCACTGAAGAACAGCAAGGCCTGTGAAGAGCGACCTGAAAAACAGTAACGAACAAACAAGAACAGAATGACAAGAGTCACGCCTCACTTGCTGCACGCACTGAAGAGCAGATACAAACCCACAAGCACAAACTGAACAGCAGAAAACGATCTGAAAACCACGAGTCTGAAAAAGCGCAAATCGTTTCTCACCAAACTTTTACTAACACGAGATTAGCAAAAGGAGCCCAAAGGGTGCCACACTTGGTTCTGAAATGGCCTTTTCTAGTCTCGTCGTACGTGGTGTACGTCACCGCGTTCTTGGTGATCGGAAATTCCGACAACTTTGTGCGACCGTGTGTATGCAAAACAACTTTGAGCCAACATCCATCGGAAAAAATCCATGGATTTTGTTGTTGGAATATCCAATCAATGTCCGATCGTGTGTACGGGGCATAAGAAGGGGTTCTTATCAGCGAGGCTGTATGGCACCCCATGATTCCTAGCAGGGGCCCTAAACAATACAGTAAGATACACAGTCCATTTACCCATCACACAGGTTCCTGGAATGAGCTCTTAAGGTACTGAGTGCTGTAGCGACTGCCAGCTGTATACTGGAACCTGTACATTATGTAGATATTTGCCAGCACACCAAGGATCATCAATTTCATCCAAACGGTTTTTATTAAAGAAAGATCACATCGAAGTGCACTACACCGTTTTGTGTTGTGATATTTCTTTAATAAAAAAAATTTAAAAAAATTTGATGAACCTTGGTCACTCTCTGGTTACAAGCATCTGTGCTTGATTAGCTTCAATAGAGGGCAAGGGATACATTGTGAGTCTAATAAGCCATTAGGCCATCCTTCATATGTTATTAAAAAATAGGTATTATATTGTGTTATAAATGTGTTTTTGTGTATTAAAATTCATTTTAGTGAATTTCTTTCCTGAAAATATGCAGTTGATTAACAGCTGTGCATAAATTGCACAACATAACAAATTACAACTGCCGCCAGTTTGATCTAAAAGGGTCTTTGCTTTCAGAAAATAAATAATATTGACCCTCTGTATTCAATACTCCCTGAGTCACTGATTTGGAAAATCAATCATTCTGACTTCATGATGGCTTCACTGGTCACATGCATGTTGTGATTTAGTGAAATAGAGGGTACTTGCCAGAAACAGACATGCAGCTAGTGTTTTTAGATTAATTCTGTTAAGGGCAACCTACATATTTGATTTATGATAGATTCCCTTCAATTCAGTGCCCGAGGGTCTAGCAATGACAACATGATTTCTTGCTATTAACTACTTCCTGCCAATGTGACACATCTATGCAGCCTCTCGTGGGTGGGCTTTAATGCCAAGAGGCCGCTTATATGCAGCCTTATGTAAAAAGTTTACTGTGTGGGGAGCACACGCCCTGCGCACTACCAGCACAGTCATTGGCGGGACCGGTAACTCCCTATGCATACTTGTGATCAGGAGCTTTCCAAACATGTGACTGCTGTGACAGTCAAACACAGTGGTCACATGACCCGCATGCACGCCTTTGGCATTTAGAAGCTCTTAAAAGGGCCAGGAGGTGGTGACAGGAAGGGGTTAAATCAAAAGTTAGAATGGATACAGAAAAATCAGAAGTAGATTATTATCTCAATGTAGGAATGAACCTGATTGGTTTATATGGTACCTAGAATATTAGGAATGAGCATTAATATGTATCACATTATTACTATCAAGTAACATATGGATTGCTAGTGACATATTTTCAGCAGGGAATCTTTCATTATTTGGTGCATCTGTTTTGGATAATTAGACTAGGTTACAAATACATTGATGTTTTCTGTTTTAGTCTGTAAGGAAAAATGCAAAATAAAGAAAATTAAAGGTTAATTTCATAGAAATTCCAGATTATATATTGCACTTTTAGTTTTGGTGTTCGATTCCAAGACATGCCAGTAAAAAGATAATTATATCTGAAGTTGCTGTTTTTATTAATAATTTTTAAAATGGTATTTAATGCAAAACCAAAATGTATTATAGTGCAGCTCAGCAATTCCTAGATGTGGTGGCTGCATCTGTTTTTCTTTCTTTAATCGTACATCACAGGACACAGAGCCATAGTAGTTACTATGTGAGTTATAGGCCACCTTCAGGTGCTGGACACTGGCACACCCTAAACAGGGAGTTGCGTACCTATATAACCCCTCCCATACCGGGAGTACCTCAGTTTTTTCGCCAGTGTCTAAGGTGTTGGTCACGAGTGAAGATGTGCTGTGCTGAGCTCCACTGGAGCAATCCTTGCTGGGCTAGCTATGCAGCTGGATCCACTCAAAGTGTCTTTTAGGCCAAATTGAATGGTACCCAGGCCTTGTGGTGGAAGAAATGAGGTTTTGCCTGTAACGCTTCTCTTTTTAGAGATCTGGACCCGGGATCCAGTACTTTGGTATTTTAAGCCATAAAGTTTTACTGGCGGGGTGCTATTACAGGTCCAGGAGTGTGGGTTCCCCGAGGGTCCCCGGTTCCTGAAGGTTTGTTAACGGAACCCACTGTGAAGGGTGAAGATTGGGTCTGTTGGTTTTACCACAGAAAACCCTGTGGTGGGAAAGGTAAGTGGAGTTTTTCTAAGAAATTCTTAAATTTTTCTAATGAAATGTCTCCTTTAAAAAAAAAGTTAATGTTGCCATGCCTAAGTGTCACCACTGGGGGCTGTATGGAGCAGGAAGGCTGTGTCAGGAAGCAGCAGGCTCTTTTCCTCCGGTGAGCAGCTCATACCTCCTTTAAATTTGGGGGGGTTTTGCTTCCACCAGACACCCCCCACCTGGGCTAAGCTCTCCCCCTCTTCACAGGGAAGGGAAGAGCTAAAACGATCGGCAATGCCGTTTTTCTTCCACCGCTCCTGCGCGGCGGTGGCTCTCAGGTTTCCTCCTCGCATCCCTCGCTCATACACAAGCCAATCCCGTCGGATCAGAGGCCCACGCTCACGTGGGAATGCTCTCTTTTGAAAAAGAGAGGGGGGCATGATGCAAGGAGGGGGCTGGGCTTAGAGTGGCGCTGGCGTCCTCCAACATCCAGTGCGGGAGTATATTTAAAAAAAACTCCATTTATGCTGGCTGCAAGTTGTCGCAGGGACACAAGAGCAAAGAGGGGCATGAAAGAGGTTTGGTGACACAGGCATTCCTATTTACAGGCATTCCTATTTTGACACAGTTACTATTCACATCAGGCTGAGCATTAATAGCAGTGGCAGTGGCTGGACTATTGCTCAAGCAGTGGATGCGATCCCTCTGGTAGTACCTCTGCTTCTGTGCATTCGGCTATGGTCGGAAGGGGGGGCTAGAAACACCCCAAAAGAGGGCTAAAGGAATCTCCCTCAAGCTCTGAAAGCCTAAAATTTATCTCTGCAATGGCATCCTCCCCTGAGAGGGAGTGGCTGGTCAGAGTGAGCCTTCAGGGCCCATGGAATGTTTGCAACTGTTTACAACACTGCAGCCCCTGCCCATATTTCTAAAAATGTTTTTTCTCAGCCATGATAGGATGGGAAATAGGTTAGCGACTTTAATCGCAACCCATATTGGGATAAAATGCGACAGGTTCCATTCCATTATCCTAGGACCCTCAAACTGGGGATCTGGGGGTGGGAGAAGATGTTTTCTCTCAGAGGACCGTGAAAAGGCTGATGACTTACATTGTGGGTGCAATTTCTTACCGAATTGGTCCACTCCACATTTTATGCTACCCTTAACTGAGTGTCCTCTTCTTGTTTTGGGTTCGCTAAAGCCTCCTCAAAGCTGTGCATGCCTTTCCTGTCCATTCATTGTTGGGAAAGTTCATTTATTCTGAGTGGGATCACCCAGATAAGCATTTTTCCTTCCTAAAAAGTTTTTCATACTTTATCCTATGGAGGAAAAAAAATTTCTAAAGGTGGAAGATACCAGCAATTGACGCTGCTATATCTTCTGATTAAAAGTTTGAAGCAGACAATGCTCAAATACTTAGGGATCCAACGGATCCATACTTAGGGATCCAACGGATAAAGAGTTGGAATTCCTATTTAAAATAAAAAAACATATATTGTTGTCCTGACAGGTTGAGTGTCTCAGCCTGTGCTGACAGTAATTGGTATATGTCAAATCCTTGAGAGACCAGTTTTAAACAGGTGCTCAAAGTTATCCCTGTTCAGCAGGCCCAGGTTCTGGCAAGCTCCTGGTAGCTTTATGTTGGCAATAGACGCTATGAGAGATTCTTCAGGCCTCACGCCCTTCACTGGGCTGGTACATATGTATAGAATACTATGGTTGAAAAATTGGTCAGCTGAAGCATCATATAAAAAAAAAAAAAAAAACTCCTGCCTGGTTTTCCTTTTTGCAGTTAACAGCTGTTAGGGATATCTTGGATAATTCATCCAAAGAATTTCTAGTGGAAAGGTACCCCTTTGCCATTTAAGAAAAGGAGTAAATTTATTTCATTTAAACAAGCTCCTTCTCCAGTGCCAGGGGCATCAGCCTCCAGGCAGTCACAACGGCTTCCGCTGTCAAGTTCAAGAGGTAATCCTCAGGGACAAAAGAAACCTACAAACAAGATACTAAAGCCTCCTTATAAGGGGAGCCCCTGATTACTCGGGGGGGAAGACTTCTGCAGTTCTCAAGGGTCTGGCAGAAAGAATGCCGAGACACATGGGTGGCTTCTTCAATAGTTCTAGAGTACAATATGGGGTTTCAAGAGTGCCCGTTTCCTCGTTTTCTCAGATCAAACTTTCCTAAGATCCAGAGAAAAAGAAGTCTCTCTACTAGCATTGGACCAAACTTTAACAAAGAATGGTCATGCTGGTCCCCATGAAAGAGCTGGAGTTGAGGTTTTATTTAAACCTTTTTTCACTGCAAAATCGATTGGAGATGTCAAACCCATTCTGGATCTCAGGAATCTAAACCGGTTCCTGAATATCCGCTCTTTTTCGCATGGAGTCAATCCAATTAGTTGTCTCCATCTTACAAGGAGGAGAACTTTTCATGTCGATCGACGTCAAGGGTGCCTACCTCTATGGGCATATTTCCCCGCTCACTAGAAATATTTACTTTTTAAGGTAGAAAATCTTAATTTTCAGCTTGTAGCTCTGCTTTCGGGCTAGCTACTGTACCTGGAGTGTTTACAAAGGTTTTGGCTCCTCCTTTAGCCAGACTAAGGGCACAAGGTATAACGATAATAGTTTACCTAGACAATCGGCTCTTGATAGACCAGTCGGTAGCCCGCTTAGACCAAAGTATGGTCACCGCATTCAACTACCTGGAATACCTAGGTTGGATTCTCAACCTAGAGAAATCTTCCTTAAAACCATTAAGAAAGGAGATTAAAATACTTGGGTCTGTTCATAGATACACCCAGAAAAGGGTATTCTTGCCCCAGGCAAAGATCAGCACCATAAAGGAACTGATTAAAGTGGTCGAGGCAAGATGAATCCTTCTATTCAGCTTGCATGAGGGTAAGATGGTGGCTTCATTCGAGGTCGTTCCTTATGCTCAGTTTCATTCAAGACTGCTGCAAAACAATGTCTTATCGGCTTGGAACAAGAGGGTTCAAGCTCTAGATTTTCCAATGTGTCTGACTCCAAAGGTGCACTGAACCCTCAGTTTATGGTTAATAACCAAAAAAACTGCAAAGGGAAAAATCTTTCCTACAGTTACCTGGGAAGTGGTAACAACATACTCTAACCTTTTTTAGGTTGGGGAGCAGTCCTGAAAGAGATAACTGTCCAAGAGAAGTGGTCCAGATCAGAAATGACCTTGCCCATTAACATTCTACAGATTCAGGAAGAGCGCTTGGTAATGAGGGCCTGGACGTTTAATTTGTGGAGCTGTCCTGTCAGGATCCAATCCGACAATGCCACAGCAGTGGCCTATATCAATCACCAAGGGGGCACAAGAAGTTGTGCGGCCCAAAGAGAGGTGAATCATATTTTATCTTGGGCAGAAAACAATGTACCTTGCCTATTGGCAGTTTTTCATTCTAGGAATAGTAAATTGGCAGGCGGTCTATTTGAGTCGCCAGCAGTTGTTCCCGGAAGAATGGTTCTTTCACCCCAATATCTTCTGACAATAGGTCAAAGATCGGGGATTCCAGACGTACAGTAGATCTGTTTGCGTCCAGGTTCAACAAAGAGATTGTCAACTTTGTGTTAAGAACAAAGGATCCACTAGCATGCGGAACAGGTGCCTTGGTGTTCCCGTGGAATCAGTTTTACTGTTTTATGCATTTTCTCCTTTTCTGCCTGCATCCACGACTTCTTCGCAGGATCAAGCAGGAAGGGAAGTCTGTGACTCTTGTGGCCCAGCCTGGCACAGAAGATCATGGTATGCAGAGATCGTAAGGTTGATGTTAGGGGTCCCATGGACCCTACCACCACGTCCAGACCTTCTCTCGCAAGGTCCAGTATTCCTGGGCTGTCAGGTTCAGTGGTATCTACCTTGGTTAATGCAAGGAAGCCTGCCTCCATAATCATATATTATGGAGTCTGTTAAGCATATGCCTCCTGGTATGAAACCAGGGGTTGGCACCCCAGGAAATAGGTCATAGGTAGAATTCTTGACCTTCTGCAGATGGGGTTAGAAATAAAGCTGGCCTTGGGAACTTTCAAAGGACAGGTCTCGGCCTTATCTGTATTTTTTCAACGACCACTTGCTTCGCATTCTCTGGTTCGTAGCTTTATTCAGGGAGTAACACGGCTTAATCCTCAAATTAGGTCACCCCTGAACCCTTGGGACTTGAATTAGTTCTGTCGGCATAACAAAAACAGCTTTTTTTGAGCCGATACAACATATTCCCTTGGTCCTTTTTTTGACAAGGAAACTAGTTTTTCTGGTAACCATATCTCCTGCAAGAAGGGTATCAGAGTTGGCTGCTCTTTCTTGTAAAGAGCCATATTATTATTTTTCACAAGGATAAGGTAGTATTGTGTCCTCATCCTAACTTTTTACCGAAGGTAGTATCAGGTTTTTATCTAATCCAGGATATTGTTCTACCTTCATTTTTTTTCCAGAACCCTGTTCTATGGAAGAAAAATCACTACATTCTCTTGATGTGGTGAGAGCAGTCAAAGTCTACTTAAAAGTGACTGATCAGATTCGGAAAACGGATGTTTTGTTCGTATTGCCTGAAGGTCCTAAAAGAGGACAGGCAGTATCAAAATCTAATATTTCTAAATTGATTCAACAATTAATCATTCAAGCTTATGGTTTAACCACCTCAATACAGTGCACTTACACCCCCTTCCTGCCCAGCCCAATTTTCAGCTTTCAGCGCTCTCACACTTTGAATGACAATTACTTGGTCATGCAAACTGTAACCATATGAAATTTGCGTCCTTTTTTTCACTGAACTTTACTGAAACTCGGCCTAAGTTTTTGCCTCTCACAACAAATAGATAAATATGAAACCATCAAAGATGTTTACATGTTTACTTGTAATTTGATATACAAATTCTTATTTGATAAAGAACGTTTGAGTGCCAAAGAGGAACAAGATTTTTCAGAAAGCATCAAGCATTTCAAAATGGAGGACTTTTGGGCCCTCCGAGACTTGATGCTACTCCTAGACTAGAATGATGACACAAATATCACTGATATTGTCACTCATGAGACACCTTCATCCCCAACCACCAAATTTAAACCTAGATCTAAACAATTTCCTGATTTATCTTCAAAACCCCCAAGCCTGGGTCTTACTACAAAATGTCGTTAGCGACATTAAACATATGCACATTCTTGCCAAGAAAAGAAATTTAACTTCAATACAGCGTCAAACCATTTTGAAAATACAAAATCATCCTGACGTAGTCATGAAGGTGGCTGATAAAGGCGGCAATATAGTCCTCATGACTAGGAATTTCTTTGAAACTATGTGCCTCAACATTTTGTCTAATCATCACTGGTATCAACAGATCCCTATATCACGCACTTCTTCTTTTAGGAATGAATTTCTTGACATCATCAATGATGCTTATTCCAGGGGTCTGATCAACAAAGATGTTTACAATTACCTGAATGTTCGGTCTCCCAGGGTGGCGACATTCTATGCACTCCCCAAAGTGCATAAGGACCCTATATCGCCCCCTGGGAGACTGATAATTTCAGGTATCGGTTGCCTCACTGAAAATGCCAGCACATTGGTAGATTCTGTCTTAATGCCACATGTTATGGCCTTACCCTCATACACCAAAGATACGTTAGACTTACTTAAGCAAATTGAGGGATTGTCGATCCCTCCCGACTCCCTGCTCATGACATTGGATGCGGAGGCTTTGTAATCCAGCATCCCTCACGAGCGGGGAGTTGAGACAGTTAGGACCTTCCTCTATGAGGAGGACCATCATCATTAGAATTATAACGATTTCATCCTGAGATTACTAAGCTTTATTCTAACCCACAATTGGTTTGAATGTATGGGATCCCACTACCTCCAGGTGCAGGGCGTGGCCATGGGCACCTGTTGTGCCTCTGGCTACGCCAATCTGTATCTGGGGGGATGTGAGCGCCACCTGATTTCCTATGAACCCCTGTCAGAGTTTACAGATCATATCTTGTGTTGGAAACGATACATTGATGACGTTTTCATCATTTGGATGGACACCCGTAAATCTCTTGACAAGTTAATTCAAATCCTAAACACTAACCAATTCAACTTAAAATGTACCTACAATTGTGATATTAGAACAACTAATTTCTTAGACCGTGTCATCTATAAGGATGCAAATAATACTTTAGCGACAAACCTGTTTCGCAAAACGACAGCTGGAAACACATTACTGCACGCTGCTAGCGCACATCCTCCAGCACTCATCCGAAGTATACCATACACACAATACATTCGACTTCGCTGCAACTGTACACATGCATCAGATTTTCAATATCAAGCTAACCTTCTAAAATCACGCTGTAATGGATGTGAATAATAATGATATCAGGTGTTATTAGGTGAGGTATAGTAAAATGTCTATTCCAAACGCTTTGTATCTGTATCAGAAGTTTTGAATGTTAAGAGACTTAATACTTTCCAGATATTTTGCTACTTCCTCTTTTTCCAGTCTGAAGCCAGACCGCATTGAGTTATCAATAGACTGTAGCTTCCTGTAGCTTTCTGCTGCTTCCTCATTCATCTCCCAGAAGTTGCATCAAGACTAGACGTGACGTCAACATATAATAATAGCTTTGATTAATTGTTAAGTTTACTGAAATTATTGCTAAATTTGCTAAAACTGTTGACACTGTTAGAATCTTATGAATTGTCATAACAACATGTTTTGCATATACTGTACTCTTTTGCAAGGGTATAAAACTCACTGTAAAAAGCAGAAATAAACTAGAAGTTTTTCATTCTGAACCAAGTGTCAGAGCATGATCACTTCATCACATGCATGTGTCTTTAATTTGGCAAAGGGGTAGATATAATAATAATTTCAGAACTTTTATTCTGAATCCAAAACAACACCTACTGGCACGAGGATATAGTCGATCCTTGTTGCACCAAGCCTATAATAAAGCTATACGTAAAACACATAATGATCTATTATACAAAACTAGGATCTGTCCAAAAGAACCCACTGTCAAATTAATCACTAAATTTTCATCCCATCATGAGGATATTAGGAAAATTATGGGCACGCATTGGCACCTCCTACAGAAAGACCCAATTTTAAGAAAATACATCAGTACGTATCCGGAAATTGTATTTAGACGTTACAATTCTCTTAGAGACAGACTTGTGTCCAGTCACTACACTGCCCAAAATTTATCTGTACCCAAATTACCATTGGGCACATCACGTTGTGGCAACTGTACATTTTGCCCATGGGTACAAACTGGACAGCTAGTGTCACTCCCCAATGGTGAGGTCTATTATCCCAAATTTTCTGCTACATGCAGTACACAAGGCGTGATATACCTCATGACATGTAAATGTGGGGCTTTTTATGTAGGGAAGATGGCCAGACAGCTGAGACAAAGGATCAATGACCATCTATACTATTCGGGGAATGGCAAAATGCTTACTCCCATTAGCCGACACCTTGATTTATACCATCGTTTTGATACTTCCTCTGTCTCCTTTGCTGTTCTGGCCACTGTCCCTAAGAATCCTAGAGGGGGCGAATGGGATAAATATATTTTACAAAAAGAGACTCTATGGATAGAGCGCCTGAACGCTACTCGAGCGCCAGGGCTCAATGAGACTCAGTCTTATAAACCATTCCATTACTATACATACTTTAAACATTCTAAATTGTGGTTTAGCTTTATTTAGAATCAATATTGACAATTTCACAGTCCTTAATTTGTCATTATTGTTTGTCCTAGGTAATTATATTAACATCTTATATGTTTCATTAAACTCATGTTATAGTTAAAACTAGCCATGTGATAAGAAACAACCTGCAGTCATTTCTTCATGTTAACATACAACAAAATATTAATTATGTTTAGGATTATCCATTTCATCAAGATATTTGTTTGATTCACAAATCCACTATTCATCTCACCTAGTTATATATATGGATACCAACATTCTTTGAGTACTGTATGTATGTAAATTTCATAAGTATACCTACTTTGTATTTGCTATATTGTTTATTTCTATTTGTTAATTTTGTTATCTGTTCTATGTAATTGCTCCTTCCTTGTTTATGGTCCCATGGCTCTTTCCCCTGGTCCTGATCGCCTGGCTGGCCTTACGGTCCTTGGCCGGTAAACTTGACCGCACAGCGCCACACATCCAGTCCTCTCCTCCGACCGGATGTGCGGCAATTGACGGGGACACTGGGTGCCCTCGGGCTCCCTCTCAGTCCCCGCCCTTGCTGCTGTTGCATTGGCCGGGCACCGCTATACCGGCGGCGTCATTAGGCACATGCGTGGTAGCCAGCGGGTTCTCTCAAGCTCCAACCCCTACTGCAGTTGCATTGGCCGAGTGCCGCTGTGTCGGCGGCGCTACCCGGCACATGCGCAGCAGCCAGCAGTGAGACCAAGATACACTACGCCCATCCAGGCCTGCTGCATTTCCGGTGGGAGGACCTATTTAACACACTCAGCCCTGTCCTTTAGTCAGCAGACGCTGTCCTACAATAGGGAGCCGCACCATACCATACAGCCCTGCCATAATAAACTTGAGGTAAGCTACTACCATTGAAGCTTGTCACTCTTTTGACATTGTTTCTTATTGAGGAATTTTGGGCACTAAAAAACTTTATTTTTCTGTTTTTTACCTCAGAGATACTAGCCTTTCCAAGCCTTTAACCCACTGCCACATACAAGACTTTCTACTATTGTCAATCTTCAAAGTGGGAGTTTTTGCTGTATATGGTGCCCCCGCAATGCTCTGTATATACTGCTATCAATTTAAAAACTTTTTAATACAATTAAGTGATTATTCAGCTTACCAGCTGATACACCATGTTTATATGTTTTTCATCATGCCTGACTATACAGGGTAAGCAGTGTGTCTATATATTTTTGGTTACCATTTAATCCTCTTTTAACTATATGTATCCATCAGCATACTAGATTTATTTCCCCCTAACTTATATTAATTCTAATTTATTAACTGTGGCAAAAATATTGTTTTCCCTGTACCTTATCAATATCTATTTCCGGCATCTCCTTTTTTCTTTTTGGGAATTGGAGGAATTAATAATCTATTTTAAGCTAGGTCATATGAACTGACATTTTAATACATATATATATAATAGATGCCCCAGTTACCTGGCTTTACTGTTTGCCCCCGGGTGACCAGTTCCTTTGTGGAGTTTCCATGCAACCGATTTACTTGGTCGGAGCATATCCTATACCTCATTCAATGTTTTGCATTCTACCCTGTAATATTGTTTTGTGTCTATATTATTTTTTATACACCCTGATTGATGCACTTTATATACACTCAACAGAACCTTCCTTAGCTCCTGAAGAAGCGTTTTCCAGACGTGCAACATGTCGAAAATACCTACCCGGACCTGCAATCTGACCCACGACTCGTCATCTTACTTTCACAAACCATAATATCGGCATGAGAACTCTTTCCCATTTATCTCTGAATGTTTTATCACAGTCATAAATTATAACAAGTGGTGTCTTAGTTGCACGCAGGGCAGGAAATTTTGAATATATATAACCTTTCTTATTTTTTGTGCTATAAATAAAAAAAGACTGTAAATTTTGTGAAAAATGCCTTTTTCTTTGTTTCTGTCATAAAATTTAGCTAATTAGTAATTTTTCTTCATAAATTGTACCCAAAATTTATACTGCTACATATCTTTGGTAAAAATAACCCAAATTAGTGTATATTATTTGGTCTTTGTGAAAGTTATAGAGTCTACAAACTATGGTGCCAATCACTGAAAATTGATCACGTCTGATCAGGCCTTCAGTGCATCAGTTGAATCTCATTCTTGAGACACTAACAAGTCAGGAAAGTACAACTACCCCCCAAATGACCCCTTTTTAGACAGTAGACATTCCAAGGTATTAAGTAAGTAGCATGGTGAGTTTATTTCAGTTGTAATTTTTTCCCACAATTCTTTGCAAAATGAAGATTTTTTTTTTACAACATTTTCATATTATCAGGTTATTTCTCACACACAGCATATGCATACCACCAATTACACCCAAAAATACATTCTGCTACTCTTTCCGAGTATGGAGATTCCACATGTGTGAGACTTTTACACAGCCTGGGCACATACAAAGGCCCAACATTGAAGTAGCACCTTCAGGCGTTCTATGTGCATAACTGACACATCTCATTTCTCAACCACCTATTACATTTTTGAAGGCCCTGGAGCACAGTGGAATTACCCAAAAAATGACCCCATTTTGGAATGCGGCATGGGCTGCAAATAGGTACTCGGGTACTCTGATGGGCTGCAGATAGGTACTCAGGTACTCTGATGGACTGGAGACAGGTACTCAGGTAACTTCATTAGCTGCAGACAGGTACTCGGGTACTCTGATGAGCTTGTGACAGGTACTCGGGTACTCTGATGGGCTGGTGACAGGTACTCAGGTACTCTGAGGGACTGGAGATAGGTACTCGGGTACTCTGATGGGCTGGAGACAGGTACTCGGGTAACTTCATTAGCTGCAGACAGGTACTTGGGTACTCTGATGGGCTGGTGACAGGTACTTGGTTACTCTGATGGGCTTGTGACAGGTACTCTGGTACTCTGATGGGCTACAGATAGGTACTCGGGTACTCTGATGGGCTGGTGACAGGTACTCAGGTACTCTGATGGGCTACAGATAGGTACTCAGTTACTCTGATGGGCTGGTGACTGGTATTCGGGTACTCTGAAGGGCGGTGACAGGTACACAGGTACTCGTTACTCACATGAACTGTGACAGGTACTCATATGGACTGTGACAGGTACTCAGGTACTCGGGTACTCATATGGACTGTGACAGGTACTCAGGTACTCGGGTACTCATATGGACTGTGACAGGTACTCAGGTATTCTGGTACTCATATGGACTGTGACAGGTACTTGGGTACTCTGATGGACTGTGACAGGTACTCGGGTACTCAGATGGACTGTGACAGGTACTCGGGTACTCTGATGGACTGTGACAGGTACTCTGGTACTCTGATGGACTGTGACAGGTACTCGGGTACTCAGATGAACTGTGACAGGTACTCAGGTAATCTGATGGACTGTGGCAGGTACTCGGGTACTCAGGGGAACTGTGACAGGTACTCATATGGACTGTGACAGGTACTCAGATGAACTGTGACAGGTACTTTGATGGGTGGTGACAGGTCCTCTTTATTGGGGGGGGCAATCAGTGTGATTGGTGTACACTGTATGCGGTAACAAGATATTACCACAATTGCCTTCTCAGACACGATTGGTGCGTGAGGAGTGAAGAGTCGGTAACATCTCGTTACCGCTCTGTATTTACATTCAGTGATCGGCTGTGAAAGGATCACAGCCGATCACGTGGTAAACAGGACTGTGGCTGTGACTGTTTACCAGTATCAGTGACAAGCAGTAGCAATGGCTGTTTACCAGCGTCGGTGATGAACAGTGTTCCTGGGAACACGCTGCCACCGACGTGCACGCGCAGCGCACTTGCGCCGTGCACAGTGAGGCTGTACCATCTGTGATCACCCATGACTTCATCACAGCCGATCACGTGGTAAACAGCCATGCCCAATGGCTGTTCACCCCCCTCGGTGGCGAGCGGTGTCTCCGTGACACACCGCCACTGAAGGAACAAGGATGCGCGCACACGATAGCGCGCATTCCCTATTGAAATGGAGGGATGTCATATGACGCCCACTCAGAACGAGAGCCGCACCGCCTGGCCATCATATGGCATGCAGCAATCAGTTAAAGAGGTAAATTCCACCCTCTCAAATCAAAACGCAGTCCTCTAGGACTGTTAGTGCTCCGTGGGCAGTGCATCGCTAAGCTTCCTTGGCTCAAATCTGCAAGGCCATAACTTGGTCTTCAATCCATACATTTACCAGATTCTATCAGGTGAATTTAAAAAGGCATGAGGATATCACCTTTGGGCGTAGTGTGCTACAGTCAGCAGTATAACGCCTCTAGTCTCATGTTGCCCTAATTCTGTTGTGTCTCCCTCCCCTCAGTTGGCATTGCTATGGGACATCCCACACAGTAACTACTATGGCTCTGTGTCCTATGATGTACGATTAAAGAAAATAGGATTTTTATAACAGCTTACCTGTAAAATCCTTTTCTTTTGAAGTACATCATGGGACACAGAGGTCCCGCCCCTCTTTCTAGTATACACGTGAATTGCTTTGCTACAAAACTGAGGTACTCCCGGTATGGGAGGGGTTATATAGGGAGGCAACTTCCTGTTTAGGGTATGCCAGTGTCCAGCACCTGAAGGTGGACTATAACCCACATAGTAACTACTATGGCTCTGTGTCCCGTGATGTACTTCAAAAGAAAAGGATTTTACAGGTAAACTGTTATAAAAATCCTATTTTTTAGACTGTTTCCCTCTGTTTTACCTGGTGATCTGCCCAGTAACACACCTTCTGTATTAGAGTGTCCCCACTCTGGATGAATGAGCACAGGTCTTGAAGTAGACAGCAGTATAGTCAGTCTGGAGGAGAGGGAAGTGTTACATTTACTAGTAGATTTAAATACACCAAGGAATTAAAGCCAGACTCCAGATAACACCTTATAAGCTAGTATAGCAAAACATTTTTTTTTCTTTTGGGGTAAAGGTTTTACATACATAAATAAAAGGTGATCACTGTAAGCACCCCTGTCAGTGTTAAATGGTTTGTCTCACCCCTGTAAACTGATACACCTGGAAGAGAGCTTGTTCTTTTGAAAAACAACAGACTTTCTGCCTGGATCACCATATGGTGTGGGCCTTTTTTGAGATGAGTGCATCAGATCCCACTGCTGTCTCTGCGCATTATTCCAAAAGTTCTTTGGTGTGGGCCTTTTTTGAGACAAGTGCATCAGATCCCACCGCTATTTGCAACATATGTCTCAAGCGTATCTCGCGTGGCCAAAACATCACCCGCTTGGGCACCACATGCTTGACCAGACATATGTCGACCTGCCATGCAGTTTGTTGGCAAGCGTACCTAAAAGAACAAAGTGGACCTCTCTTTGCTCCTCATCAGATGGGATCTCCAACCCCACTACACCTTCAGTCCTCTCTGAAACCTGCACTGAGAGGAATGAAGGTGTAGAATTAGGTGTGTCACAGCCAAGTTCTTGCGGGCAATCTGCTATCGGTACACCAACGTCAGATTGTGCCAGGCAAATTTCCCTGCCCCAGCTGCTGCACTGCCGAAAAAAGTTCAATCCCAGCCATCCACATGCCCAGCGGTTGAATGCTAGCTTGGCTAAATTTCTAGCACTTCAACTGCTGCCTTTTCAGTTGGTAGACTCTGTCCCCTTTCCCATATTAAATATCTCTGAGGGATGGAAGCAAAGCGGGTTAGTGTAAAACCATTGATATATATATGAAATATATAACACTGAATAATGTTACTATTTATAGATACATGCAGACCTCCTGTTTCTGTATGATCAAGTATACATATACAGACAACATCTAGGTGTTCGAATATATATACTGTATATATGTATATCATTAAGTATACCATATAAAGGTCTATTGTGTACCGTTGGTCCAGGAAATACATAAGGAAGTGCCTTCATCAACCACTTGAATATGGGTATGAGTTTCAATATAAGAATATATTCTGATTATATTATGCTATGTGTGAAGTAGGTTTGATGGTTAAGAACATGCATACTAGAGAATTTGTGATGTCCAAGTATGTGAAATATATGTAATTAAACAGTTAAGGTATTATAGGTATATTGTTTTACTTTTTAATGAGAACAGATACAACAAAGACAAATTCATTTTAACAGTATATTGACTTTATAAGAAACTTAAGCATCCAGAAGGTGCAAAAGGATTGTTCATTCTCTTAAAACAAAAGCAAGAGCTTCTATATAAGTACAGCAGCTTTAGCAGCTGCTGATGTAAACAATGTTACTCAATGTTTTTCAACACTGTTTAAACACAAACCTTAGAGATATAGAAAAGTAATACTGTTATGTTTTTATCTACTCTGTTCCAGCAGGATGAGCTTTAATCTGCAGATGACATCAGTTAAAGCAACCTGACAAGCAAAATGTGTTTATACTTACCACCTTATTAACTCTTGGTTTACCCAAATCAGTCCTAGATAATTCTTCTTCCCCTTTCCCTTCAGCTATTATTTTGCAGAATTTTTTGTTTATTTTTATTTTATTTGCCAGTGATTAATACTTTTTCTTAGTTTTTATTTGTTTTGTTTGTCAATCTTTTAGTGCTAATATACTTTTTAGTGCTCAAAATTGAAAAAATAAAAACTGCATTTAATTTTTAATTAACTTTTGTGATGCTTTTTAACAGAAACCTAATTTTAGTGTCATTTTAAACAGGTCAAACTATAAAATAAAATATATCACCGAAAGATGTATATTGTTTTTATTTTGTTACTTTTGTGTCTAAGGATTGCATAAAAAAAACAATTTTGTAAAACAATATCACAAAAAGAAGCCATTTTTTTGTCCTTAAAAGACATATGTTTGTTACATTGTTATTTTAGGCAATGACAAAGTTATTGCTGAATATGCAGGTCCATAGCAAAAATGTAAGGCTGAAGCTGTTGGTATAGAATGGTATGTTGGAATATGATGATTTAGTTGACAAGTGGAGCCTTCCTGAGCATTGGGAAAGATATAAGCATGGTGACTGCATGAATACTTTATACTTATCACATCTTGTTTTCCAAAGTGAAAACAGAAGCTGTACTTACATGCTAAATGTAAATTGTTCATAAAAGATAATATAGAACACAGTGTCATTCATTCTTGCACAGCCATGATAGCTTAAGCAGGGCGTGTTGCTATTGTGAGAATTCCGTTAAACCAATGTTTTATTGACAACGTCAGATAAAATTTGCAAAAACAACCCTAAATTAGATAATGATATATGCTTTATTAAACCTATTATAATTAATTAAAATTCAAATATGTCATAAATTGTTATCATTTATACTGGAAATAATACAAAGAAAGAAACAATAATACTACTCACAGAATGTATTATGCTCCAACAAAAACAATTATTTTAGCATTTATTTAATTATCAGCACTCATAATAAAATCTCTGACCACTTCACATTACTCGAGAATTGTCCATCTTCTGCCAAATTAGTGTTTTGGAAAATTAAGATGTTTGTAACTCCATCTATTTGATCTTCATCAAATTATTTCTGATTGTAATTGGAATCCCTGGTATTTAACTATTATTAAAAGCAATAATGAAAGACACCATAGAGAGTTTCAATTATGCACACAGTAGGCTGCCGATGGAGCAGTTCTGCTCTAACCTTCAGTTTGTGATAAGAAAATTATTACTACACGCAATTGTAACTAATATAAATATAGAGTTAACATAAAACTTAGCCACAAGGGCATGGGAAAAGCAAATAGTTTAAGTTTGATTTCTGTTTTACAACTTTAACTGTACTCATGTTTGCAAAAATAGTATATTTATACTCTTGTTTATTAAACCAACTTGAAATACTGACTCAATAACTGCTAGATTTAAAATCCTACTGTGTGTATATAGTGTTATGAGCCTGTTGTGATTAATACAGGAAAGTACTAACTTAACAAGAGAAAGAGTAATGTGCAAAATGTGGTAAAACAGACTTATCATTAACCACATCCCATCCTTCAGCTTCATAAAACGATTAGATTTACTATGTTTTATTTTACTTAGGCATTTTAGGTTTTTTTTTTCTCACCACATTCCTAATAAACCCTTGTGTGTTCATAAACGATCTGGAGGATGGGATAAACAGTTCAATCTCTGTATTTGCAGAGGATACTAAGCTAAGCAGGGCAATAACTTCTCCGCAGGACGTGGAAACCTTGCAAAAAGACCTGAACAAATTAATGGGGTGGGCGACTACATGGCAAATGAGGTTCAATGTAGAAAAATGTAAAATAATGCATTTGGGTGGCAAAAATATGAATGCAATCTATACACTGGGGGGAGAACCTCTGGGGGAATCTAGGATGGAAAAGGACCTGGGGGTCCTAGTAGATGATAGGCTCAGCAATGGCAGGAAATGCCAAGCTGCTGCTAACAAAGCAAACAGAATATTGGCATGCATTAAAAGGGGGATCAACTCCAGGGATAAAACGATAATTCTCCCACTCTACAAGACTCTGGTCCGGCCGCACCTAGAGTATGCTGTCCAGTTTTGGGCACCAGTCCTCAGGAAGGATGTACTGGAAATGGAGCGAGTACAAAAAAGGGCAACAAAGCTAATAAAGGGTCTGGAGGATCTTAGTTATGAGGAAAGGTTGCGAGCACTGAACTTATTCTCTCTGGAGAAGAGACGCTTGAGAGGGGATATGATTTCAATTTACAAATACCGTACTGGTGACCCCACAATAGGGATAAAACTTTTTCGCAGAAGAGAGTTTAACAAGACTCGTGGCCACTCATTAAAATTAGAAGAAAAGAGGTTTAACCTTAAACTACGTAGAGGGTTCTTTACTGTAAGAGCGGCAAGGATGTGGAATTCCCTTCCACAGGTGGTGGTCTCAGCGGAGAGCATTGATAGCTTCAAGAAACTATTAGATAAGCACCTGAATGACAACAACATACAGGGATATATAATGCAATACTGACACATAATCACACACATGGGTTGGACTTGATGGACTTGTGTCTTTTTTCAACCTCACCTACTATGTAACTATGTAACTATGTAACTATGTCCTGTAACATGTAGTAATTAGTAGCATTGTAGTAAAAAATTGTGGAAAAACAAACATCGTAACTTTACTTTACCTTTGGAAAGTACAATTTCTGTAAAGCAGAATCCAGGTATTTATAGGAAGTACAGGCCTCCCCTTCACAGGCTTGCAAAGGTACAAAAGCAGGTGTTCTCATATGTTCTTTATATTCTGTAGGTAGTTCCTGTTTATTCTCCAATATTCACCAGCTTTTTACATACCTATGTGGCAAGAGTCAAATAGGTATAACTGTCTTAAACTTGCTTGGAATTGTCCAGAAGAATATTCTTCCAAATAGTTGACAGCTCCATAGCCTAACTCATGTACTAAAACTCAGACATTGGTTGGCTTAAAATGTTTTCATAAACTATTCTAGCATTTTCTCTGGCAGAGCCATCTATATCAATGCAACTTTGGCCTGTTTAAAATGATTGCTGTAAGAGTGTCACAGATCAGCAGGTATACTTGTACATGTAGTTCCATAACTTTATCATGCAAAGTTCTGCTGTTATCTGTTTTCCCACAAAATACTCCTTCAAGATTAATCTACTGTTGATTCAATCAGTTACAAGCCCAGTCCCAGCAGAGCCAGGCATCTCCCTTTCTGTTTAAACTTGGCTAATTCTCTCAGGCATTGCTTGAGCAACAGCTAGTGTTCCTAGTCCCAAGCCCCCAAGAGTTTATGTGAGTTTTCTACTGTCCCTAACTTTCTGAATGATTTTGAGTGAACTCAAAATTCTGCGTTTTCCAGTGTGCTTGGCTTTCCGAGTGAATCCAAGTGACCTTGAGGTTCTGAGTTTCCCAGTGTTTCTGCAGTTTCCTCTTGTTCCCAGAGACTTTACAAGTGTATTCCAGGGCATTCTATTGTGATCCACAAATTCCCATTGTCATCCAGCCAAATACCAATAACTCTCTGTGTATTTCAGTCTGCCATTCATTACCAGCACCTGTGCACTCATAGTCTGCAGCCTGCTTTATTGTATCCCTGTGCACTCCAAGTCTGCTTCCTGATCTGTGTCTCCATGCACTCCACCCCACTTCTAGTTATTCCTGTGACTCTATGCACTCCTACTTTCTTCCAGAATCTCTGTGTGTTTCTGTGCATTACTGCCAGCTTGGGCTGTGCTATTTACTCACTGGGTATCCCACTAGCAAAGATAAACTCAAGGGTGCACCAGTCTAAGTGCAACATAAAACATGTAATAAAAGTGGGTAAAAACACAAGCCAAATGCAAACGCACACAGATGAGCAAATAGTGTGATTGTCTTTATCAAGAATCAGCATCAAAAAGCCAGTCCTCCCACTAGATGTTTGCAGTGGCTTCCAGTGGTAGTGGCAGCCAAGGCACCATGTATGGCAGAACCAGAAAGCAAGGGCAATCACCATGGAGCACCAATGGAAGTGATGTCACACTGAGGGAGGGCCCGTATCTATGAATAAAAAGGAGAGTTTTGGGACTTTGAGTGAGGCAATTGACAGACAGCTGCAGTTGTGCTCATAAGTTTACCCTGGCAGAATTTATGATTTCTTGGCCATTTTTCAGAGAATATGAATGATAACACAAAAACTCTTCTTTCACTCATGGTTAGTGTTTGGCTGAAGCCATTTATTATCAATCAACTGTGTATACTCTTTTTAAATCATAATGGCAACAGAAACTACCCAAATGACCCTGATCAAAAGTTTACACACCCTGGTGGTTTTGGTCTGATAGCATGCACACAAGTTGACACAAAGGAGTTTGAATGGCTTTTAAAGGTAACCATCCTCACCTGTGATCTGTTTACTTGTAATTAGTGTGTGTGTATAAAAGGTCAATGAGTTTCTGGACTCCTGACAGACCCTTGCATTTTTCATCCAGTATTGCGCTGACATTTCTGGATTCTAAGTCATGGGGAAAGCAAAAGAATTGTCAAAGGATCTATGGGAAAAGGTAGTTGAACTGTATAAAACAGGAAAGGGATAGAAAAAGATAACTTAAGACCCATCTCATTGCTCCCATTCACCTCTAAACTTCTAGAACACTTATTCTACAACCGTCTTAGCTCCTACCCCTGGGATAGGGATAGGGATCAGGTCAGGTCATGTCAGGACAGATGCAGGCTCAAGGTCAAGATAACAGGCAGCAAGATCAGGGCACAGGGAGAGAGACACCAAGGCAAGGATGTGAGGGCTTGTGGGGTATTTATCAGACTGCAGTGATTTGACCTCACGTTACAAATGAGCGCAGAAGGTGCTGCCTGCTCCACACTGCCAGAATACACCCGCTGGTGGATACCAGTATTATGGCCCAAGGATGCAACAGTGCCACCAGCAGGTGAGTCCTCTTATCACAGGTCCTGGATGTTGGAAGACAGCCACTGGTGGACGCTGGTACTGTGATCCAAGAGACCGACAGCACCACCAACGGGTGAGTCTTTACATGACAGGCAGGCAGCTACAGTATTTACAGTTAATGTACTGTGTTCTCTGCACGGTGTACACCTAAAGTTACCTGAAGAAAATTGGTGGTGTTTTTCTGATCCTATTAGTACCACAGGCAGGCAGCTACAGTATTTACAGGTAGTGTACTGTGTCTTCTGCACAGTGTGCACCTAAAGCTACCTGAAGAAAATTGGTGATGGGGACCACAGTGTGCACCTAAAGCTACCTGAAGAAAATTGGTGGTGTTCTTCTGATCCTAATAGTACCGCAAGCAGCTGCAGTATTTACAGTTAGTGTAGTGCGTCCTCTGCACAGTGTGCACCTAAAGCTACCTGAAGAAAATTGGTGGTGTGCTTCTGATCCTATTAGTACCGCAGGCAGTTGCAGTATTTACAGTTAGTGTAGTGCATCCTCTGCACAGTGTGCACCTAAAGCTACCTGAAGAAAATTGGTGGTGTTCTTCTGATCCTATTAGTACCACAGGCAGCTGCAGTATTTACAGTTAGTGTAGTGCGTCCTCTGCACAGTGTGCACCTAAAGCTACCTGAAGAAAATTGGTGGTGTTCTTCTGATCCTATTAGTACCGCAGGCAGTTGCAGTATTTACAGTTAGTGTAGTGCGTCCTCAGCACAGTGTGCACCTAAAGCTACCTGAAGAAAATTGGTGGTGTTCTTCTGATCTTATTAGTACCGCAGGCATCTGCAGTATTTACAGTTAGTGTAGTGCGTCCTCTGCACAGTGTGCACCTAAAGCTACCTGAAGAAAATTGGTGGTGTTCTTCTGATCCTATTAGTACCGCAGGCAGCTACAGTATTTACAGTTAGTGTACTGTGTCCTCTGCACAGTGTGCACCTAAAGCTACCTGAAGGCAATTGCTGGTGTTCTTCTGATCCTATTAGTACCGCAGGCAGCTACAGTATTTACAGTTAGTGTACTGTGTCCTCTGCACAGTGTGCACCTAAAGCTACCTGAAGACAATTGGTGGTGTTCTTCTGATCCTATTAGTACCACAGGCAGGCAGCTACAGTATTTACAGTTAGTGTACTGCGTCCTTTGCACAATGTGCACCTAAAGCTACGTGAAGAAAATTGGTGGTGTTCTTCTGATCCTTTTAGCACCACAGGCAGTGTCAAGGAATTTAGTACACCAGACTGTGTTGACTGCACAGAGGAAACCAGAAACATATGTAAGTGAAAAAATATTGGTGTTTATTAAATAGGTGGCAAGTACGTGAAATATAAACAGTGCAAAAACCAACCACAGACCCAGAAACAACAAATAGTATATACAGACAAATGGAGATACCAGAATTGTAAACAAAGCCAGGTCGAGGTCATACACAAGGAGGTCGGAAGATGGGTAAGGACGGGAAACCAACAGGACAGGGAGAGGATGGATGGATAGGCAGCAGGGCAAGCATCCAGGTAAATCAGGAAACAGGAGGGACATGTCCAGGATGGGCTGGGATAGGGATTGGATCAGGTCAGGTCAGGACAGATGCAGGCTCAAGGTCAAGATAACAGGCAGCAAGATCAGGGCACAGGGAGAGGCAAGGATGTGAGGGCTTGCTGGGTATTTATCAGACTACAGTGATTTGACCTCATGATACACCTGAGCACAGAAGTTGCTGCCTGCTCCACACTGCCGGAATACACCTGCTGGTGGACACCAGTACTACGGCCCAAGGATGCAACAGTGCCACCAGCAGGTGAGTCCTCTTATTACATGTCCTGGATGTTAGAAGACAGCCGCTGGTGGATACTGGTACTGCGATCCAAGAGACCGACAGCACCACCAACGGGTGAACCTTTTCATGACAGTACCCCCTCAAAGGAGCGGCCTCTGGAGGCTCCAACTAGATGAAATTGTCCAAAGGTAATGGCCTCACACCAAACAACGGATGAGGGCATGTCAGGCTGGGCATCAGGTACTTTAGACTGGGCAGTGGACACGTCAAACTGGGCAGCGGATACGTCAAACTGGACAGCGGGCACGTCAGAGCAGACAGTGGGCACATCAGAGCAGGCAGCAGTCTCTGGGTCATCGAGCTGGGCAGCAGGCTCTGGGTCATTGAGCTGGGCAGCAGGCTCTGGGTCGTCGAGCTGGGCAGCATGCTCCTCGTCGTCAAACTGGGCAGCAGGCTCTGGAACATTAGGCCAAATAGCGAGCACTCTAAGGGCAGGCTGGATCACAGGCACCGGCTCAGCAGACTGGGTAAGGGGCCCCGGCCCAGTGGGCTGGGTAAAGGAGCCTGGCCCAGCGAGCTGGACACCGGGCACTTGTCCGGCAAGCCAATAATGGGTACTGGCTTAACAGGCCGAGAGATGGACTCCGGTTCTGAAAGAACGCTGGATGCAGGACAGGCCAGTAGCTCAATTGCATACTGTCCAAGCTCTGGCCAGTGATCCATCCTCAAGACCCAGTAACCCAGAGGATTTTCGGTGGAAAAGGTGTCCAAGTCTGATCTTGCCCCTAGGCAATCCTGCACCATGTGAATCAGACGCTGCCGATGGTTGCTGGAACCAATCAGACCTTGGGGCTGCGGACTAAAAAATTGTCTGAATGCATCGCTCAGACGGCCACCTTCTCCATCGCTCCTTCTGTGACTGACTGAAGCCTCAGCAACACGTTGTCCAGGAGGACCAGGAAATTGTAACCTCCCAGGCTCTGGAAACGTGTTGCACAAATATTTCTGCAAGGCCTCCCGAAGATGTTTCATCCTCTGCTCCCTCTGCGACGGCAAGATAAGGTCCGCAACCTTACCCTTGTAATGTGGATCAAGGAGGGTTGCCAGCCAATAATCATCCCTCCCCTTGATACCACGAATACGAAGATCCTTCCGCAGGCTTTGCAGGATCAGGGAGGCCATGCAGCGTAGGATTGCTGAGGCATTCGGTCCAGAGTTCTCTAGGTCACTAAGGATGACATGATCTGCAGCCACCTCCTCCCAGCCACGTACAAATCCATGGGTTTCTTTGGACTGTAAATGATCCCTTGAAGACTGCTGCTAATGCTGAGTGCCAGGCTCCACCTCCATGCTGACACAATCCTCCTCCTCCTCATCCACTTCCTGTGTGATCGGTGGGCACGCAGGAACACTGTCTGGATAAAGGGGGCCTTGATAGGTAAGGAAGTCCTCCTCTTTCTCCCTCTGTTCTGCCTCAAGTGCACTGTCCATTATTCCACGCAGCATGTGCTCCAACAGGTGGACAAGAGGGACAGTGTCACTGATGCATGCACTGTCACTGCTCACCATCCTCGTGGCCTCCTCAAATGGTGACAGGACAGTGCATGCATCGCTGACCATAGCCCACCGGCGTGAGGAAAAAAAACAAGCTCCCCTGACCCTGTCCTGGTGCCATAGTCACATAGGTACTCATTGATGGCCCTCTGCTGCATGTGCAGCCACTGCAGCATGGCCAATGTTGAGTTCCACCTGGTGGGCATGTCACAGATTAGGCAGTTCTTGGGCAGGTTAAATTCCTTTTGGAGGTCAGCCAGCCGAGCACTGGCATTATATGACCTTTCAAAATGCACACAGACCTTCCTAGCCTGCCTTGGGACATCCTGTAAGCCTGGGTACCTGCCCAAGAACCGATGTACCACCAAGTTAAGGATGTGAGCCAAACAGGGCACATGGGTCAGTTGTCCCTGTCGGAGGGCGGAGAGATGAGGTTGGTGCCATTGTCGCAAACCCTCATACCTGGCTTAAGCTGGCGTGGCATCAACCATCTCTGAACCTGCTCCTGCAGAGCTGACAGAATCTCTGCCCCAGTGTGGCTCCTGTCCCCAAAGCACACCAGCTCAAAAAAAAAAGAAGGTGTGGCAGATTCACCACTAGTAGAATTTTGGAGGCGTGGTGGTGGAACAACCTCCAACACTACTGCACCCTGTCCTGCATCCTTCCCAGCTGCCAGAAGTGTCACTTAGTGCGTGGTGAAAGATAGGTAACGTCCCTGTCCATGCCTGCTGGACCATGAGTCAGCAGTAATATTCACCTTACCGCTGACCGCTCTTTCCAGCAAGGCCAAGACATTGCCTTCCACATGCTGGTAGAGAACCGGAATTGTCTTCCATGAGAAAAAGTGGCCTTTGGGAACCTGCCACTGAGGAACCGCACATTCCACAAACTCACGGAAGGGGGCAGAGTCTACCAACTGAAATGGCAGCAGTTGAAGTGCTAGCAATTTAACCAAACTAGCATTCAACCGCTGTGCAGCGACTGGGACAGGGAAATTTGCCTGGTACAATCTGACGTTGGTGTACCGACAGCAGATTGCCCGCAAGTACTTGGCTGTGACACACCTAATTCTACACCTTCATTCCTCTCAGTGCAGTTTTTAGAGAGGACTGAAGGTATAGTGTGGTTGGAGATCCAAGCCGATGAGGAGCAAGGAGAGGTCTGCTTTGTTCTTTGGTGTGGTTCTTTTAGGTACGCTTGCCAATGAACTGCATGGCAGGTCGACATATGTCTGGTCAAGCATGTGGTGCCCAAGCGGGTGATGTTTTGGTGAAATATGCTTGAGACATATGTTGCATATGCAAATAGCAGCAGTGGGATCTGATGCACTCATCTCAAAAAAGGCCCACACCAAAGAACTTTTGGAATAACGTAGAGACAGCAGTGCCCTGCACATGCGGAGCTCTGTGGTGTGATGCAGTCGGTGTGCTGACCTTAAGCTGGCCCCTGGAGGGCATCCTGCCTCATTGGAGATGTGCTGCCTCCTCCTCCTCTAGCCTATCAGGCACCCACGTGGAGTCAGTGACCTCATCATCCCCTCCCTCCTCATCACTGGAGCTAAGCTGGCAGTATGCTGCAGCTGGGGGAACATGACTGCCAGATTGCTGTCCTACTTGGGCACCCCCTCTCTCTGGGCTCATGTTACTGCCTTCCTCTAGCTGGGTACCATCATCGGAGCCTTCAAAACGCTGGGCATCCTCCTGCAGCATGTACCCAACACTGTGGTCAAACAGTTCGGGGGACTCCTCAGGAGGACATGGTGGGGCTAGGGAAGGTGACTATATAAAGTCTAAAAAAATGGGACTTTGGGGGCACAAGGATATTTAAACTACAAAAACATAGATATGTTTTTTAAATTTTATTAACAAAGTACAAAAAGCAGACATATAGGTTTAAAAACAAATTCCAACTAAATGTAGAACCTTTTTTCATACACCAAATGGATCCTATCCTGCATTAACCAATAATGACTCTTGCATCTAATGTATACACTCCAACATTCAAAAATCAAAGGAAAAGGAAACCTTCCCCAAGTAGTGGTTATGAATGTGGAACTGAGATTGAATGGAGTTGCAGGTCTGGTAGTCCAGATGGGATGCTCTCTATCTGCTCAACATGTTTCACATTGCAGAACGCTTCTTCAGGAGCTGGAGGTTCATCTGTGTGTAGAGGTTTGAAATAATACTAACAGTGGAACAGGCAATCAATTGATTGCAGACAGACCATGGGTAGTCGTATCTGAGGCATATCGAGAGGCAGCGGTCGGAGCCAGGGACTTCCAAGGTAATAGAACCCCGTGCAGCCTTAGCTATAGGTAATAGCTATCACAAGCTATAATTCCAGGGACAGATGGAAGGCCATTCCGGGATACATTTGTCCCTGGAATTATAGCTTGTGATAGCTATTACCTATACCTAAGGCTGCACGGGGTTCTATTACCTTGGAAGTCCCTGGCTCTGACCGCTGCCTCTCGATATTATTTCAAACCTCTACACACAGATGAACCTCTAGCTCCTGAAGAAGCGTTCTGCAACGTGAAACATGTTGAGCAGATAAAGAGCATCCCATCTGGACTACCAGACCTGCAACTCCATTCAATCTTAGTTCCACATTCATAACCACTACTTGTTTGGGGAAGGTTTCCTTTTCCTTTGATTTTTGAATGTTGGAGTGTATACATTAGATACAAGAGTCATTATTGGTTAATGCAGGATATGATCCATTTGGTGTATGAAATAAGGTTCTACATTTAGTTGGAATTTGTTTTTAAACCTATATGTCTGCTTTTTGTACTTTGTTAATAAAATTTAAAAACCATATCTATGTTTTTGTAGTTTAATTATCCTTGTGCCCCCAAAGTCCCATTTTTTTAGTCTTTATATAGTCACATTTACAATTTTGGGGACGTTGGCACAATTCTTCAAAGTACCTACAGTGTCACCCTGTTTTTAGGTACTATAAACTAGGACCCTCTCCTTGATGGGGCTAGGGAAGGAGTGACTGATGCCATTGAGCCAAGGTAAGAGGCCACATTGGCAGCTGCTTTGCCAGACAAAGTACCCTGAGCCTGGGTGAGAGAGGATGAGGAGGATGAGGACGACTTAGTCATCCACTCTACCAAGTCTTCCACGTGTTGCGGCTCAACATGGCCAGCTGTTGAAAAAAAGGACAAGCATGTCCCACGGCCACGTGCTGATGAGGATGCACCATCTCCATGACCAGCACTGTTGCATCTAGACACAGAGCCTGCTTGCCCTCTTTTTTTGGCTTGTGACTGTCTGCCTCTCCTTGCTGGCCTTCCAGACATACTAATGGCCTGCAGTGAGATGTAGCTGCACAAAGCTGGGATGTATATATATACTGATACTGCAGCTAGCAGAATCAACTGCCTGCCAGTACACTAACTGTAAGTACTGCAGCTGCCTGCGGTACTAATAGGATCAGAAGAACACCGCCAATTTTCTTCAGGTAGCTTTAGGTGCACACTGTGCAGAGGACACAGTACACTAACTAAAAATAATGTAGCTGCCTGCCTGTGGTATTAATAGCATCAGAACAACAGGAATTGTCTTCAGGTAGCTTTAGGTGCACACTGTGCAGAGGACGCATTACACTAACTGTAAATACTGCAGCTGCCTGCGGTACTAATAGGATCAGAAGAACACCACCAATTGTTTTCAGGTAGCTTTAGGTGCACACTGTGCAGAGGACACAATACACTAACTGTAAATACTGCAGCTGCCTGCCTGTGGTACTAATAGGATCAGAAGAACACCACCAATTTTCTTCAGGTAGCATTAGGTGCAAACTGTGCAGAGGACACAGTACAATAACTGTAAATACTGTAGCTGCCTGCCTGTGGTACTAATAGGATCAGAAGAACACCACCAATTTTCTTCAGGTAGCTTTAGATGCACACTGTGCAGAGGACACAGTACACTAACTATAAATACTGTAGCTGCCTGCCTGTGGTACTAATAGGATCAGAAGAACACCACCAATTTTCTTCAGGTAGCTTTAGGTGCACACTGTGCAGAGGACACAGTACACTAACTGTAAATACTGTAGCTGCCTGCCTGTGGTACTAATAGGAACAGAAGAACGCCACAAATTTTCTTCAGGTAGCTTTAGGTGCACACTGTGCAGAGGACACAGTACACTAACTGTAGATACTGTAGCTGCCTGTCTGTGGTATTAATAGGATCAGAACAACAGCAATTGTCTTCAAGTAGCTTTAGGTGCACACTATGCAGAGGACACAGTACACTAACTGTAAGTCCTGCAGCTGCCTGCCTGTGGTATTAATAGGATCAGAAGAACACCACCAATTTTCTTCAGGTAGCTTTAGGTGCACACTGTGCAGAGGATACAGTACAATAACTGTAAATACTGTAGCTGCCTGCCTGTGGTACTAATAGGATCAGAAGAACACCACCAATTTTCTTCAGGTAGCTTTAGGTGCACACTGTGCAGAGGATGCACTACACTAACTTGTAAATATTGCAGCTGCCTGCGGTACTCTATCTAACTTAAATCAAATGACACTGTCTCTCTGTCTATTTCTCCGCCACCACCGCAACACACTACACACGCAGGCGGCCATATTTAGTGTGGGGCGTATACTAAACCCCCTGAGCCATAATTGGCCAAAGCCACCCTGGCTTTGGCCAATTATGGATCTCCATTCTTACAGCGCTGTGATTAGCCAAAGCATGTGGGTCATAGTACATGCTTGGCCAATCATCAGCCAGCAATGCACTGCGATGCTGCAGTGAATTATGGGCCATGACACACCACTTGAATTTGGCACGAACGGCCCATAATGTTCTAAATTCGGCGAACGGTCGAACATGCGATGTTTGAGTTGAACATGGGTTTGACTCGAACTCGAAGCTCATCCCTATCCATGAATGCCCTCCCAGAAATGGAAGCCTGAGACTCGGATGGACGTGAAGGTCAGGAGGGCCCTTCATGGTTTCTTGCACCAGGGCCCTGAAGGTTCTAGTTACGCCTCTGGGGTTGAGTGTGTCCAGGGAGGAAGAGAGTGAACTGTTGTAGAGAAACGTAAACTAGCTTGGGGCAGGACAGGAGTTTTTGTTATAGAGGTAGTCTATTGTAGAGAAGAGAAGGGTTAAAGTCACAAAGGTAAGTGTTAGGTGGTTGGAAAGAAAGGAGGTGGAAGACAGGGTGAGAGTGAAGCTACTAATGTAGTGATCAGAGAAAAGAAAATGCTTGTTGGAGAGGTTGCAAGGAGTGCATAGGTAGGAGAACACAAGGTTAGGGGAGTTGCCATCAGAGTGAGTAGAAGAGAGTGTCCATTGTTTTAGGTCAAAAAGGGAGGTTAGGCTGAGAAATTTAGAAGTAGCTGGAGTATTAAAATTAAAAGGGATGTTGAAGTCACCAAAAATGATTATGAGAATTTCAGAGAAGGAAAATTAGGGTAGCTGGGCAGAGAAGTCATCAAGGAAGCTTGATACCAGTCCAAGATCACATCAATTCTCAATGAAACTGGAAAAAATAGACAAATACAGGGAGCCTCACATGAGGAGAGAGACAGAGAATGAAGTAAGTGAAGAACCTAAAAGGTGTTTTATGGGTAAAGAAAAATTCCAACTCCACCTCCCTTCCATTAACTGGGTCTGGGAGACTAGGTCCAGAGGAAGCCACTATGGAAGAGGCTAACAGGAGAGGCAAAGTCAAATTCGTGAAGCCAGGTTTCAGTAAGAGCAAGTAGGTTAAAAGAGTTAGTGATAAAAAGGTTATGGACAAAGGTGGGCTTGTTACAGACAGAACAGGCTTTCAAAAGAGCACATGATGAGGGGGGCGTGGCTAACGTGCTGCTAGATGGAAGCCTGATCAAGCAGCTCCTCTAGATCACTAGGGAACACAGCACTTAGAGGTGACACACCGAGCTCACAAAACCTCCAGCTGCCGGCCATAACACCCCTGCATCCTCGGAGATGGCCAGGAAGAGAAAAGAACCCCCAGCACAAACAAGTTACCGCACTTCTTCCTCCCCACGGAGCAGCAGCATGTCCAAGATGGCACCAGCGGAGGCTCTCTGGCCTTGACTGCTCTACACAGAGCCCTGCATCGCCTGGAGCTTCCAAAGCCACACATCTGTGGTCACCAGCAGCATCTACCCCAACATCACAGAGCCCTGCCAAGTGCAAACCTAGGCTGTCTGCTGGCTCTTCTCCCATAGAGGTAAGCCGTGGCTGCAACTCTGCAAATACCACCAGGGAGCTGGCAGATACATTCTGTTCCTTTCCTGCCACCAACCAGCCTGTCTCTGAATCCACACTTAAGGACATGTTGGTATCCAAGCGGGCCTCCTTACATGCAGATATGATGGTGTGTGTAACAAAATTTTAAAGCTGAGGTGCAGGAGCTGGGGGGAAGAGTGGATCATATGGAGCATAACATTACTGAATTTGCATTCTCCCACAACACCTTAATAGAACACAATGACCAGGATTATGAGTTAGAAAAACTCAAAGCTAAAGTCGCAGACATTGAGGACCACTCAAGGCAGAATAATGTGAAACTCAGAGGTGTTCCCGAGTCTGTTCAAAACACCCAATTGAATCAAAATGCATGCGACCTAATCCACATGGTCCTGCCGTCTATCCCAACCTCGGAAATAGTAAGCGATCGAAAACACTGTCTTCCTAAACCCACTTATCTTCCCAACAACATCCCTAGAGATGTTATAATGAGGGTACATTTTTACCATGTAAAAGACCAACTCATGTCCAGCTTCCGCAAAACACCCCAGCTACCTGAGCAATTTTTCCGCCTTCAACTGTATGCGGATATTTCCCAATACACGCTACAAAAGAGGAAATCTCTCCTACCAATTAAGAAGGTACTCAGAAATCACAATATTATTTACCGTTGGGGCTACCCAATGAAGCTCACTATCACCCACGAAGATGCCACTTCTGTGATAACATCACTAAATGAAGGCCTAGCATTGCTACGCTCATGGGACATTCTTCCAGAACAAGAATTCATATCTCGGTCACCACCTACCAGGGTAAACATCCAAGAAGATTGGCACACTGTCTCTTATGCCGCGTACACACGGTCGGACTTTTCGTCTACAAAAGTCCAACGGACGCTGACGGACTAAAGCTGGCTGGTAATCCGATCGTGTGTGGGCTTCTCCGGACTTTCAACGGACTTTTTTAGCCTCAAATCCGACGGACTTTAGATTTGAAACATGCTTCAAATCTTTACGTCGTAAGTACGACGGACCCCGAAATCCGCTCGTCTGTGTGCTAGTCCGACGGACAAAAACCCATGCTAGGGCAGCTATTGGCTACTGGCTATGAACTTCCTTATTTTAGTCCGGTGTACGTCATCACGTACGAATCCGTCGGACTTTTGTGTGGTCGTGTGTAGGCAAGTCCGTTCGTAAGAAAGTCTGCCGCAAGTCCGCCGAAGGTACGTCGGAAGTCTGTCGGACAGGCTGTCGGACTTTTGTAGACGAAAAGTCCGACCGTGTGTACGCGGCATTACAAGTGCAAACAAAAGAGTCACACACTCTGATCGCCTTTAACCCCTAAGCTTGATACAGCTATGCTACCTGACTTCCCCGGTCAGATGGAGCTCAATCCCCACAATGTTCCCTCCACAAGTATTGTGCAGTACTTCTGCAGTCAGATTCCAGTTGGAATCACCCAATTTTTTACTGTTTGCTATTTTTTGGATTTTTTAAAATTTTTATTGTGTCCTTTCAATTCCTTGTCAGTTTCAGGTCTCATATTTGAGATGAAAACTCAGTAGGATATCAGTCTTGCACATTATCTCCTACCTCAACAGAAGCTTACACTTGGGCCTGCTGCCTCCTTTGCATGATAACTCATCTACACTACTTAAAGGTAACACAAGCTTCTCAAATGACCTGTCCCCATGGTACTTAAACTGACTTTGTTTAATGTGTGGAGGCTCAACCACCCTGCCAAAAGAGCATCCCTTTGGAAGGAGTCTCTTAGACTAAGATGTGACTTAATTTGTGTTCAAGAAACGCACTTTCAGGTATCGACATCTCCTACTTTAGATCACAAACAGTTCCCTCACATCCCTCACATCCCTCACATACACTGCCTCTGCATCGCATAAAAGAAAAGGAGTCCTCATTTCAGTTAAAAACTCAGCAGTCTTCTCCCTGCATGATGCTATCTGTGATCCGGAAGGTAGATACCTGATCCTCTTGTGTGATATCAACAACAGACCTTTCACAATAGTGAACGCTTATGCTCCTAATACGCAACAACTTCGCTTTGATCACAAACTTTTTCACAAAAGCTCGGACAGGGCTCTCTAGTGATATGCAGAGACTTTATTCTTACTGCAGACCCCCTTCTGGACCTATCATCAAAATCTAAACAACTTCTCTCTGCACTTCAAACTCTATTCCACAAAGAAGATGTCTATGACATGTGGAGATGCCAGCATGCTGAGGAACGAGACAATACCTTCCACTCAGCATGCCACAACTCGTATTCTAGAATAGACATGATACTAGTGGACAAGGTGTTACTGCAGGCTGTGTCTTCCTCCAATATTCATGATATCTCATGGTCAGACCATGCTCCAGTTTTCATATCAATAGTGGAGGAATACAAGCCCAACCCTGCATATATTTGGAGGGTTGATTCACAAGTATTCAACTTATCCCAGAATGTCCTTGACATAAACAAGTGTTTCCAATAATTTTTCCAGCTTAACTCTAACTCAGTCTCAGACCCCTTAGTTGTTTGGTGTACCCACAATGCCTTTATAAGAGGCATTTTCATACAGATGTGTTCACATATTAAGTGGCAGAGGTCATTGCAGCTTGATAAACTACTAGAAGACATACGCACCCTGGAATCCATTAACAAAGCAATCCCTACCAACTCCTCATGTACAACTCTGCCCAAACTACATACAGACCTTTGATTATTACTGGTAGAACAATATGATAAGCATCTTAAAGCTCTCAAACTAACAAATTATTCCTCAGGCAACAAGGCAGGCAAATTCTTAGAAAACCGATTTAAAAAAAAACTCCAATCCAAGATTGAGTACCTATTAGACCCACATTCCAAGCATAAAATTACCAATCCAAGGGAAATTGCAGATGCCTTTGCATCCTATTATAGCTCCCTTTACAACTTAAAAGATGATCCCAACACCCCACAACCAAAAGATCCTGATATTGAATAGTTTTTGACCTCTCTCCAACTGCCCACTCTAACAAGCACTCAACTACAAGCACTTAATGTGCCTATAACTCCTCAAGAGATCAATAGGGCTATCCGATTCTTACCAATGGGAAAATCCCCAGGACCTGATGGTCTAACAAATGACTATTACAAATAATTCCAAGAAATCATTACTCCAAATTTCTCCCCTGTGTTCGCAGCTGCAATGACCTCGACCTCTTTTCCCCTGAAATGCTGCAGGCCTATATTGTAACAATACTGAAGCCGGGTAAGGAACCTACCACTCCGGCCAATTATAGACCAATATCGTTATTGAATAGGGATATTAAATTATACGCAAAAATCATAGCTCACAGACTGACCCCTATCTTACCAATCCTAGTCAAGCCAGACCAAACAGGCTTTGTTACTGGACGCCAGGCGTCCAATGCAACCAGAAGAGTACTGGGCATAATCCAACAAGTCAGGGCCGGTTGGGTGCCTTCTCTGCTACTATCTTTGGATGCAGAGAAGACATTTGACCATATTCATTGGCTATATATGAATAAAACTTTAAGGAAATTCTGATTTTCCGGACCTATACTATCCGCTATACTAGCCCTGTATTAAACACCTTCCACCAAAGTATTCACCTCCAACATGTTGTCCTGGCCCTTTCTGTTCTCAACTGCAACTAGACATGATTGCCCCTTATCCCCATCCATTTTCAACTTATTCATTGAACCCCTTGCAGAAGCAATAAGAGCAGCACCTTACATTACCGGTTTCAAGTTTCAGCAAAACTCCCATATCATAAACCTATGTTCAGATGATATACTGTATTTATTGATGTATAACATACACTTTTTCACCCTGAAAATCAGGTGCAAATAGTGTGTGTGTGTTATACACCGATACTGGAATTTGGGCTGCCTAGGAGGGGACGGGGAAGGGGGTGGGACGAGTGGTGTCAGATTACATACAACGAGAATCTCCTGTTTACTCAGCGGCCTATTTAATAGGAAGTCCTGTCTCTGGGCCGGCATTGGACCAGTGATCTGTCTATTATAGAAGCCGATCCAGGAGGCGGGACTTTGTATTAAAGAGGCCGCCGAGTAAACAGGATGGCACCCGTCCAGCCCCCCTCCCTGTCCCCTCCGAGGCAGCAGTAATCTGAGGTGAGGCTGCAGATGGGCATTGATCAGGCTGCATTCATGGCAATGGTGAGGCTGCAGATGGCATTGATCAAGCTGCAGATGGGCAATGGTGAGGCTGCATTGATGGGCACTGACACTTATTTTGCTTCAAAGTTCTTTATTTAAAATTTGAGTTTTTTTCCTGAAACTTCCCTCCTAAAATGAAGGTGCGTGTTATACGCCTGTGCATGTTATATGCCGATAAATATGGTAATTATATTCCTAACAAACCCAGAAATCTCTCTGGCAGCAACCTATAACATTCTCACAGTTTTTAGTGCACTATCATACTACAAAGTTAACTTTACTAAGTCTTTATTGCTGGACCTTGGTATAGACCCCATTCTATGTAGCAAACTCTGGCTAGTATTCGATACTTCACAACTAGCAGATATTAATTACTCCCCTGTAAGAGAACTGCTCTGGGGATCACACATGTGCATGCGCACACTCACGGGCAACAGCGGTGTAAGAGAACTGCTCTGGCACACACACGTGCGCATGCATGCGCCCACGGACAACAGCAGACTTCCAGGGAGCTGATGCGCATGCGTGTGTGCAACAAACTGCGTGCACGGGCAGGAGCGCGTTCCTAATGCCAATTGGCCCCTAATGGCCTATTTAAAGGGTGCTCTGACTCACAAACAGAGCTGACTGGTCTTCAGATGTGCCCTGATCTTCTGATTCCTGTTGTACTCTGCCTGATATCTGTTGCTGAACCCGGCTTACCTTGATTCTGCCTCTGGACTCTGATACATTCCTGATTACCGGTTCCTGATCTCGGTTTTCATTTTGACCTTGCTTTTGCTCATGCCTTTGTACTTCGCTGCCCGCCTGTTACTGAACCCAGCTATCCTTGAGACCCTGCTCCTGCTCTTCGTCTGGCTCAAACACTGCCTGTTGTCCTGCCTGTGCCACTGAGCCTACTACTCCATCTGCAAGTTTTGCAAGGAACACTTACCGGCACTCATGTTCCTCCTGGCCCTAGCCACCATCTGTTCCACCTTCAGTGGGGCTTGGGCTGGAGATACAAGGGAGGCTGACCTCGTCATATCAGACTCCTACCAGGTACATGACATCCCCTCTTATAGATAAACTATCAAAAGATGCCCAAAGAATGTCTAATGCCCCATACACATGGTCGGACATTGATCAGACATTCCGACAACAAAATCCTAGGATTTTTTCCGACAGATGTTGGCTCAAACTTGTCTTGCATACACACGGTCACACTAAGTTGTCGGAAAATCCGATCATTCTGAACGTGGTGACGTAATACACGTACGTCGGGACTATAAACGGGGCAGTAGCCAATAGCTTTCATCTTTTTATTTATTCTGAGCATGCGTGGCACTTTGTGCATCGGATTTGTGTACACACGATCGAAAATTCTGACAACGGATTTTGTTGTCGGAAAATTTTATAGCCTGCTCTCAAACTTTGTGTGTCGGAAAATACGATGGAAAATGTGTGATGGAGCCTACACACGGTCAGAATTTCCAACAACAAGGTCCTATCACACATTTTCCGTCGGAAAATCCGACCGTGTGTACGGGGCATAAGTGTGAGCTATCCTGGACAGGCTGTCTCGCTTCTTTTTTTTTTTTTTTTTTCAGTTTAAAGACTGTTTATTGAAGCTAATAACAGTACAAAAGTATAAAATCGGCAACAAACCAAAAATAAGGTCAGTACAAGGTGACTAACTGTGGCATAGTGAAAAAAGTAGACCTAAAGCAAGGGTGATAATAGTACAAGTGGAAGAGCTAATAACCTTCAAGGTGAATTAACAGACTCTATATCGAAGAAAAGGCTGCTGGATAGGATAAAAAGGAGCCGGGATTCACGGGAATCAGGACTCCCCCTCGAGACGCACCCCAAATGGGATCCTGCTGTGCGTGGGGCATCCGGGTGAAGGTCCGGGGTATTGAAATGATCCTGCCGGGACCTAACCTGAACCCAAAATCAGCCTTTTTTGGGAGAATGATATGCTGGAATGTCTGTTACTATTGCAAGACCAAAAACAAGATAAAAAATAATGTTGCTCAGTATGGGGAGTGTCCCCATGTTCCTGAACGGTACAGACTGGTCTACTGGGTTATCAATTGGAGAAAAGACAAAAAAACCCCTGCAAAGTCTGTTTCACTAGATATGTGCGAACAACCTAAATTTGAGCTTGAGGAGAGAATAAGAAAAGAGAGAGGGAAAGAGGGGTACGAAAAAAAGCGGGGAAAAAAGGAAAGATAGGGGGAGTGTTGGGGGCAGAAATCCTTGTGGAGGGGAGGGGGGTACGTGGGCCCACTAGAATTGAGGGGGTGTACAGAAATTTCTGCATGTCAGGGGAGTAATTGGATTCCTAAGAACCTTGCCCATGGTCCCCATATGAGTCTAAATTTTTCGGATGTGTCTAGAATCCCGCTCGAGATCTTCTCCTGCGACATTATCCAGGAGATTTTCTGTTTGGCATGGTGAAGGGACACCGAGGGGGTTTTCCAGGCATGAGCTAGTGTAATCTTGGCTCCTAGAAGAATAAAATGGATCAATGACAGTGTCAATTTAGGCACTTTTGGGATGTTGTCATTAAGGAGAGCTAAGGTGGGGTCTTGTTTGACTGCAAAACCGGTGGATTTGTGTAGATTAAAAATTCTGTTCCAGTCCCCCCTAATTTTGGGACATTCCCAGAGAGTGTAGAGGAGGGAACCTAAGTGGCCACATCCTCTAAAACAGAGGGGTGATGACTGAGGGTAGAATTTAGTGATACGGGTGGGTACCAGGTACCAGCGGGACATAACTTTGAGGTCTGCCTCTACAAGGGAGGAGTTCAGAATGCCCTTGTAGGAGCGGGAAAAGTATGTGTGCCAAGTATCCAGGTCCCAATCAAGATGCAGATCACGCTCCCATTGCAACATATAGTTCACTTTCACCCAGGGTTCAGCTAGAGCTGAGTGGATAGGGGAAATCCCTCCCCTTACGCCCATGGCTGAGGAGCACCAGAGTTCATAAGATGTGACAGAGAGCGGAGTGTCTGAGCTTTTCCAGACCCTGCGCAGAAAGTGTGATAGTTGATAGTAGCGGAAAGTTTACGAGACTGGCATGTCTAGTTTAGAGATGCAATATTTGAGTGAAATAGGTCCAGTGTTATTGAAAAATTGCCCTATTCTATAAAGGCCCTTATCAAGCCACTACCTAAAAGCCTCGATGTTCAGACCTGGAGGGAATTGGGGATTGTGGAAGATGTGTGCCAGGGGATGCCATGGGGAGGTCAGGGAGTGTCTTCTATACAGTGTATCACATAAGGCCATTGAGTGAGACAGAGAGGGGGAGAGAATCGGTGGTCTGTCCTTTTGTGGTCTCCACACCAGGAAGTCCAGAGTGTGGTTGGGAGTAGCCTGTCTTTCTATGTCCACCCAGTCTGGCTTTGGGCCTTTGGAGTAAATAACTGAGAATTGGCAGAGTGATGCGGCTTGATAATACCACCATAAAATGGGTAGTCCTAGACCCCCTTTTTTCTTTGGTCTGTATAAAACCTTTTTGGAGAAGCAGTGTCCCTTCCCCCCATATGAATCTTATAATCGAAGCCTGCAGTTTGTCCAGGATACGTTTTTTGATGGGTATAGGGAGGGATCGAAAGAGGTATAAGATCCTGGGTAGTAGGGTTATTTTGATTTTATTCAGGGCCCAATGCGAGAGATTGTCCGAGAGTTTTTTGAGCATTGGGGAGTAATAATGGTGGTACAGAACTTCTGTTCTTGCGGAAAGGAATACACCTAAGTAGGGTAGGGAAGAGGTGCGCCAGGAGAAGGGAAAGTGGGGTTTGAGTCTCTCTACAAGGTCTTGGGGAGTAGAGATATTTAGGGCCATTGATTTGGTCATGTTGACCTGAAGGCCTGAGATGGAGTCGAAAGTGATGAACAGGAGGACATCGTCAGCAAAAAGGGCGCATTTGTGAGTCCGTTGACCGCATTTCACTCCATGAATGTCAGGGTTTTGTCTGATCTGAGGGCTAGTGTTTCTATCGCTATGGCGAAGAGGATAGGTGAAAGGGGGCAGCCTTGTCTAGTGCCTTTTAGAATAGGAATTTTTTCGCAAAGGTGGCCTTGCATTTTAATGCGGGATTTCGGGGAGGAATAAAGGGATGATAGGGTTCTAAGAAAATCCGGGCCAAAGTCCCATTTTCATAAAACAGTAAAAAGGTATGGCCAAGTGACGGTGTCAAAGGCCTTTTGGCAGCCTATAGAGAGGACATATCCAGGTTGGGAAGGCCCTCCATCCCATGAGGATTGCATGAGGAAAATTAAATCTACCGCTCTCCTGATCTGGTCCGACCCCTGTCTTCCGGGGATAAAACCCACCTGATCCTTATGGATGTAATTAGCAATGAAGGAGGCTAATCTGTTTGCTAAAATTTTTGTCATAATCTTTAAATCATTATTGATTAGCGAAATTGGCCTGTAATTACAAACCTCACTGGGGTCTTTGCCCTGTTTGGGGATTACCGATATGTAAGCCAGATTGGCAGCTGGTTCTAGGGGGGATCCCTCGCGAAGGGAGTTAAAGAGGCGGACCAGACGAGGAGAGAGGATCTCTGAGAATGCTTTGTAATAGTGTACAGGAAATCCATCTGGGCCAGGGGCGGAGCCTGCTTTGAGGTAGACATGTGCACACTGAAATATTTCGTTTCGGAATTTCATTTTCGTCCGAAAAATAAATTTATTTAGTTACTCCCGAAATTCGTTTTTCTTTATTTCGTTTTTCGTTAAAAACTTGCATTAATCCGAAAATCAAAATTAATTAAGGTCGAATCTGTCATTAAAGGCTTATGGTGTCTGTCGAATGTTCAAAGTAGATTTGACGGAGCAGCTAAACTGTACGACATCGCAATCGTACATTCCGGTCGAATTTTCCGGGATGCATTTGACCGGAAATGTACGATAGCAGCATTGTACAGTTTGTTTAGCTGCTTCGTCGAATCTTTTAACTTTCGACAGACACCATAAGCCAAAGATTTACGTTTGCATGTTTTCGTTTCTGTGTCGAATTTTCATCGTTCATGCTCATTGGTCTACTCTGCCCCAGCACAGCAGTCAGCCAACCAGACTTTCACATTCGTTTCTCAATCGGAAGTGTGGCCGCAAAATCCGACGCTGTGTCTGGCTTAGATAGATAATGGCAATGGCAGCACCAGCAACCCATGAAAGCATGGAGGAGGACGTTCTTGGGCCTTCTATGGAGGCAGCATCCAAAAATGGGCGCAGGAGGGGGACACAAGCTGCAACCAGCAGGAAGCGTAACCTTATGTGGCCTCACATTGAGTCCCAGGTCCTTGTAAGGGAAACGCTTCCTTTCTGGATACAGCTGTGTGGCCCCCGCTCCAGGGAAACCACTTCGGAGTGGAAGCGGGAGAAGTGGGAGGAGATCTCCAGGAAGGTTGAGGAGACCTATCGCCATCGGCGTGACCTGACTGCCTGTGGCAAAAAATTCAGCGACATAAAACGGTAAGTAACGTGTTTGATTATTTTTTTTTTTTACATTTCAACCACTTCAGCCCCGGAGGTATGGCTGCCAAATGACCGTGCCACTTTGTGCGATTCGGCACTGCGACGCTTTAACTGACAATTGCACGGTGGTGTGACGTTGCTCCCAAACAAAATTGACGTCCTTTTTTTCCCATAAATAGAGCTTTCTTTTTGTGGTATTTGATCACTTCTGCGTTTTTTATTTACTTTTTGCTATATAAGTATCCCCAACAAATATATAAAAAACACATTTTTTCCTCAGTTTAGGCCGATATGTATTCTTCTACATATTTTTGGTAACAAAAATTGCAATAAGCGTTTATTGATTGGTTTGTGCAAAAGTTATAGCGTCTACAAAATAGGGATAGTTTTATGGCATTTTTATGAACAATTTTTTTTACTAGTAATGGCGGCGATCAGCAATTTTTATTGTGACTGCGACATTATGGCGGACACATCGGACACTTTTGATGCCATTTCAGGACCATTGTCATTTATACAATGATAAAAGCTCCAAAAATGCACTGATTTTACACACACACATAAACATATATTATTGCTATCACATGTGATGTCAGTAAAGTTAAGTGAATTTTTTTTTTAAAAGGAATAAATAATTTTCAATTTATCCTCCCTCCTGTGAAAAACCAAATTTGTGCATAGGTGTGCCTAGCCTACACATAGTTTGCAGTTGCACATGTTATATATTATTGCCACGATCATTTTAAGAGGAATATTTCCATGCCCGTTATTTTTTCTTGGTTAGTTATCACTAAACTGAGCAGTAAGTGCTTTTAAGTTCCACTTGACCTGACCACCTGTATGTTACGCCCCCTTTCTGACCAGGCCATATTCTGCTATTTAGCGTGTTGCAGCTTTAAACTGCACGCTCCTGCGATGTACTACCCAAATGAAATTTATGCTCTTCTCCCGCCACATATAGAACTTTTATTGGTGGCATTAGTTCACCGCTGGGTTTTACATTTTTTGTTATTGACACAGTTCACACAAGCGCGTAATAGAAAGGTGGATTGGAGTGGACACAATGGACATTTACTCGGCACAATCCCAATCCTGTCTTTTATTATTTATTGTGCACCAAAAAAGCATACGTTTTTCTTACAATAAATTTGGTTAATAAATAAATGTGTAAACCTTGTGCTACATGAAAAAATGTGCCTAATCCAAAAATTCCATTTGCATTGTTTCATTCTACGGGTTCATTCTACGGGTTCATTCTACATGTGTTTCATGTGTTGATGTCATTTTCAGATTACAATTGTAGTTTAATTGTGGAACCCGTTTCTCTTCTCTTTTTGTTTTGCAGTTCCATAGCGCGTAAGCACAGGCAGTTTGGGGGGGCGCAGAGGAAAGCAGGTGCCATTCCTACCCCATGAGAAGGAGCTCTTAGCAGCTGTAGGGGAGGATGAGATAAGAAAGCTGCTGGCTCATTAAGGTTGGTGTCAGCATTGCATTGTGTGCAGGACATTTTTTTTGTCAAGCATGCGACGCGACATTTACCATGATGTGTTTGATTCTATTTAAAGATCATCTTCAGGCCCAGCGCCGCTGAAGGCAGAGGGCGGAGGAGCAGGAGTCCTCCACATCATCTACGTGCAGTAAGTACTGTAGTAGTAGTGACACTAATACAGTGGTTCCTTTTCCATTTGTCCAGCCTTCCATTGTTGATTCCGGTGTCATTGCTTCTCGCTCATGCAGTGACAGGCAGAGCCTCTGCGACGCTCTGTCAGGTAACGCAAGCGATTGCGTATCTTACGTAATCTGACAGAACATCGCCACTCTGAACTGAGGAGCCTGATCAGTGGCGGTGCACCTAGCACTCGCCGGTGCCACTGGAACCAGGACAGGTAAGTGCCTCGTATTTGTTTTTTTAATGATTTTTTCGAAATGGTAAATGCATGTCCCTGCCTTGTAGATAAACGTTAGTGACCTGCCCTGTATTGCCATGCTAATGGATAATTCATTTGATCTATTTACACTACAGTATATTTATTTACGTTTATTAACGTTCATCATTTCATTGGTGACAGGTCTCACAAGTTAAGGGTAGGGTAACCCAGCTTGGGAAGGTAAATTTGAGGAAAGTTATTTGTTCCATCAAATGGGGTGTTAGTTGTGAATGGTGTGGATTAAGGATATTCCCAGTAATAAAGAAAACTCTCTCACTTTGCACAGTGGTTGGAGGACAGGATAGTAGTTGCTGGGCAACCAGACAAAGACCAGGCCACAAACTTTTCTTACCATCCCAATAGGTCAAAGGGTCCTCTGTAGGAAGCAAAGGTGCTTCATATAGGTAGGCCCTGACCATTTCAGAGCCACTGCTCTCCTCTCGATTACCTGCTGCTTGACCTGTATCCACCAGATTGTCAAGTGCCTCTACCCAACATGCACATGCTCCACTCTGTTGTTTTTGAGTGATGGTGCCAGGCCTTGGAATAGCAGACATGGCAGGTGAATCTTCCAAACCGGCCTCATCCGTCGTACATCTCTGTTGCTGCAAATTCCGGACCCTTTCAATCAATTTTTCTTTCCAGTAGGAGAGGCTGTTGTCTCTGAGTGCCAGTTTACCTTTGATCCTGGGATCACACAGGGAAGCCAGCATGAGTTCAGGGCTTTTGCGGACACGGTCATTTAGCCGATCTTTTAAGTTAGCTTTAGCTTTCTGATAAAAGACGCTACATCGGCATGAAGTGGGCTGCCACAAACAGGCTCACTGTTTTCTAGGAACGATCCCATCTTATCTATGAGATAGGTAAACAAGGGTATGACCTGTCCTAGGCTGGCATTGCTCTGACTCAAGTTTTCTGTAACATTCCAAAAGGGTTTTAAGACATAAACAAGCTGCCCAATTATACACCAGTCATCATGTCCCAGTGTGGAATCAATCCCGATGCTGTGGCGGGATGATAGATTGTGGATGGCTGTCTTTTGCTCCAAAATGCGTTCCAGCATTTGCAGAGTATAGTTCCACCGGGTGCTGACATCTTGTTTCAGGCGATGTATGGGGAGCCCTGATTGTTCTTGCTCCTCCCTCAACAGTTGACTAGCCCCTACACTGCGGTGGAAATGCCCTGCAATCTTTCTGCAAAGGTCCAAGATTTGAGAAATCTTGTTGTTTTTCTCCACTGGGATTGCACCCTTGACCACTAAATGCAGTATGTGTGCAGAACAGCGCACACCAACAAAAGATCCATCTTGGAGAGCTTTAACCATGTTTGAACCTCCGTCTGTCACAATGAACCCAACAGAGACATTGGTGACTGCCCGCTCTCCAAACCAATTGGCCAACATTGATCTAATTGCCTGCAATATGTTGGCAGAGCTGTGTTGGTCATCATGGACTTCTGTGTGGAGCAGGAAAGCTTGATAACCCTGCTGGTCTTGCACTGCAGACCTGCTTCCTGATGGAGTTTGAATTCTTACACCAGTGCCACCACCAACAGGCCCAGTGGCCTGCCACCAGTGTGCAGTCTAAGACAGGAAAGCGTGTTGACTGCTGGGAGGTGTCCACAAATCAGTTGTCAAATGAATTGTCTGACCCTCGGCTTTGGCCATTTTTTCCTTCAATAATCCAACGCACGAGTGGTATAGTGCTGGAATAATCTTTCTGCTGAAAGTTGTTCATGCAGGAACACCGTATTGTGGAGCAAGGGCATGCATGAACTGTTTAAACGGTTCCCCTTCAATCATGGGAAAAGAGGCTCCTCCAACAGCAATGAATTGGCCAATGAGGCGGGTGATCTTGTTGGCCTGCTGTTTTGACATGCCCTTGGAACTAAAGCCAACAAAACTTTCGAGGGTAGACTGATGATGTCCTTGGGAGGATGAGGAGCCTGATTGGGTCTGCAGTGGAACTACTGCACGTGGACTGGTTGTAATAATTGAACCCTCTCTATTGCCTCCTGTGCTCTGAGTAAGTGCTGTGCTTGAGGAGGTACCACCAGTACAGTCAGGGTCCGTTATGCTGCTTCCTGCTTCTTTTTCTGCCTCTGCCCGCAGTAAAGTAGAGTGGTGGTAATTTTTAAAGTGTAGGTTCATACCAGCATTGGTTAAATGACCTAACTTTTTACCCCTACTTACTTGCTTCCCACACAATTTACACTTGGCAAAGAACCCGCCTTCCAATGTTTGAAAGTATTTCCAAACGTTGCTGCGGCGGGATGCAGCCCCTTGACCCTGTTGATATCTATTTAGGGCTGATATAGCTGCAGCTGGTACCACACCAGTGGTGGAAGTTGTTGCCACTACAGTTACACTTGGTGAACTTGAACTAGTGCTGCTAATGGCAGGGGTGCTGGGGACTGGGAGGTCAGTGATATCATCACAGGATTCTTCCATAATAACAGAGGGAGAAGGGGAGTTAGCAGCAGATGAAAAAAGTGGACTGCTACCTGTCCTACTCCTCACAGAATATTCCTCTTGCACTTTCTCCAGGTCAAGCTGTCCTGTGGGCTAAGATTGTATAAAACATCCGCAGTGTTTGGGGAAAGAAGAGCATCACATTCTAAATCATCTTCTTGGGCCAATGAAGAAAAAGTTTCACACTCTGTCTCTGCTGCTGTCTCCCTCAATTGCTTCTTTGGGGAGCTGGGCAGTGGCACTGGTAGTGTGATTGGTGGTGGTGACTGTAAAGGCAACTCCACTTTACTAGGTTTCTTGCCTATTTCATAAAAATATGCAGCCATGACACCTGTAGAAGAGGAAGGAGGCGCTGCACTGGCAGTGGAAGTGGCAGCAGATGTTGGTGGTCTGGCAGGATAAGCAATATTAGAAGAACTGGGGGTGGTGGAACTAGCTTTGCTGGTGGCACTGGCGGTGACACCCACTGCTGTGGACAGCATGTTGGTGGCAGTAGAAGTGTCAGAGGCACTAGTAGCAGAGACCTTGCCACTTTTTTTAGCAAGGCGTCCACCGCGACCGCGACCACGACCACTACCTCTACCAGCCTTCACTTTTACATTAGAACGGTACAGCAACTGCAAGTCAGAAAATGGACTGGAGTGGAGATAGGGTATATAGAATCTCAATCTATAAATCACCACCCACCACAACACGGGCAGCCTCTGAGGCTATCACAACACTAGCAGCAACACTAGTATCACTAGTCTATCAAGTTCACAACACAGATGTAGCTTGCTTCACTACTGTTCTGCTGCTTTGCTTAGCTTATGCTCAAATGAAATAGTTCAGGTTCTATGACAAAGTGACAATTCAAACGTACCAGCTAAGATTGACTGTTCTGAAATGAATCAGCGTGTCTGTCTCTCTCTGCTTGCAAATCGTAAGTTAAACTAAGTTGGCTGTACATGCGGTTCTAGCTATTTTACTGCCCCTCCTCTTTGGTTACAATTGGCCAATAATCATCTTCATCATTATTTTTATTTTACTTAATTTTTCTCTCTACATCAAATCTTTTCTCTCTATGTCGAATCTTCTCTCTCTATGTCAAATCTTTTCTCTCTATGTCGAATCTTTTTGAATAATCTTGGACTACTATGGTGGATAGACTATAGAGTTAAGGTTAGGCACATTCGACCACAGGTTTGATAGACACAAATTGTTATTGTTAGCGTCATGTCGAATCTCCTATCTATATCGAACTGTTGTCGCAACGAAAGTGAAAATAAAGCATTTGTTTATGTCGGATCTTTCGTTTTTCGGAATCTGCGCTTTCGTTATCGTTTGTTAAAACGATAACGGAAATACCTGAAATTCGGACGAAAATGCATTCGGACGAAAACGAATGCACATGTCTACTTTGAGGTTCTTTATGACTTCTTGGACTTCCTCCACCCTGAAAGGAGATTCCATGATGGACCGATGGAAGTCTGATAGTTTAGGGATATCAATGTTCTTCAGGAAGGAGTCCATGGAGTCTGAGTTGTTAGGGTTAGGTGCAGAGTAGAGTTTAGAGTAAAAAGCCTGGAAGGTTTCCAGGATTTTTTGGGGGTTCTGGGTAAGAGTTCCTGACAGGGATTTGATCTTAGGGAGAGCAAAGGATTTTATTTTGGGTGAGAGTTTTGCGGCTAAGTGGGGGACAATTTTATGTGCCTGTATGTAGAACCTGCCACTTAGCCAGCTCAGGTATTTATCTGCGTTGAATGTAAGGGCCAGGTTTAGTGCCACTTGAGTGGATTCTAATTTGGCCAGGGTCGCTGGAGATGGGTTAGCTTTGTGGGATTTGCTGAGAGATTGAAATTCTCTTTCTAGCTTCATAACATCTGCTTTCCTTTCTCTTTTGAGCTTAGATGCCAGTTGAATCATTTTCCCCCTCAGAACTGCTTTATGAGCCCCCCTGAGGGAACTTGCAGTCGTATCTCCAGTGTCATTGAGGATAAAAAATTCCCTGATGTCGTTTTCTAAAATTGAACAGTGGACTGCGTTGGATAGCAGTGATTTACTTAGGCGCCACTGGGGTGGCCCAGGAGGTGAGAGGGAGCTAGAGATTTTAAGGATCACCAATGAATGATCTGACCAGGGGACTTCTTGCATGGAGGCCTGGGATGGTGTGTGTATATCCGAGTTAGGGAGAAAGATATGGTCGATTCTAGCGTACGTTTTGTGGGGTGCCGAGTAATGGGTATAGTCTTTCGCCGTGGGGTTTAGTTCCCTCCAAGAGTCTATCAAGCCCATGTCATGCAGAAGACAAGCTATTCTGAGACTTTGTTTGGGTGGTTTCTTTAAATGAGGTCTACCTTGAGAGGACTTGTCCAACATGTGATCAAAGGTGATGTTGGAGTTGCCCCCCATAATCACCCTGCCTTCCAGGTAAGAGGACAGGGTTGATAGCATGGAGGTAAAGAAACGTGCTTGGCCCTGGTTAGGTGCATAGTAAGAAATAATAGAGTACAAGACCCCCTCTATGTGTCCTTTTATGAGTATATAACTGCCGTCTAAGTCTTTGACCGTATGTGTGAGGACAAAAGGGTATACGTTTAGCAAGGAGTATGGCAATTCCCTTTTTTTTTGGCATCAGCATTCGCCAGATAAAAGGTTGGGAAGTTGGAGAAAGGAGGGGGTATAGCTGGCAGGAAAATGGGTCTCCTGGAGTAGAACAACATCGAGGCTTCTAGCATGGTAGCTCTGAAAAGCCTTTCGGCGTTTAGAGGGTGAATTGAGCCCCTGGGCGCTTTGTGAGACTATCTTTAATGATAGCAGATGGGTATTTGTGTCAGCCATGGGTGTAAGGAGTGAGTAGCGAAAAAGAGCAAAGGGAGCTTACCTCTGCCTTAGGGGTGGGCTAAATGGCAATCTCCGCGAGGATTCCTGAAGAAGGTAGGGGAGAGAAGAAAGGGGTAGAGGAAGAGACAAAGAAGGAGAGGAAAGAGGAAGAAGAGAGAAGAGAACATTAAGAGTAATAAGGTGTATGAATACAGCATACATTAAGTGCAAAACCAACAAATAAACAAACTGATAAGGTAAAACCAAAATACAGGACTGGTATTCCTAGTCCTAGTCCAAGTTCCCCGTTTCGGAGGAGGAAATGGGAGAATGAGTCCCTCTGTGTCACAACAGAGAGGGTGGCATGATAGGCCGCTCCGGCTGTCAGGATCCCCCATATGGAGTGAAGTGGTGTGGGATCAACCTCAGAAATGGGACACTAGCAAGGGTATAAGTGCACGGGAACATTTGGCAATAATAAGGAACTGAAGCAAATATTGCAAGGAAGGGAATCACTGCAGATGGGGGAGGGTGGGATGCGGGGAAGGGTGAGGGATACCGCCATAGGGAGGTACTCAAATAGCGTAGCTTTTATGTTACAAAATAAACCATGTCAGGTAGTATTCATCCTAGCCGGGATGGTAGGGTAGAGTCTGGAAAGGAGTCCCAGTTAGCCATTAAGGGGGCTAGTGGGGCCTAACCGAAAACAGGTTCAAACCTGGCCAAAATGTCAGAAGGCAGGTCTGCGTAGGGATGCCCCCTACACAAATGAGAGGGATGGGTCCTCAGTCCAGGAGAAAAGTTGGGAGAAACACTTCCAGTCCAGTAGTAAGGAGGGACGTTCATCTCGGAGGGCGATAGTCACGGTGTCTTTTTGGCAATTGCTTGTTCCACAACGGGGTTAAAGGACTGCCCAGGGGAGGCCGCTTGGAAGAGCCTGGGTTGGACGTCGTGTGCACAGGAGCAAGATCCTGGAATATTAGTCCTAGTTGCAGGAGCAGGCACTCTCCTTCCTGGAAGTTGGTGAAGTTATATGATTTGTCTCTGAAGTGAAATTGAAGGCGGAAAGGGAACGACCAGCGGTACTTGATGGAGTTCTGGGTAAGTATTTCCAACAGCAGTTTGAGAGCTCTCCGCTTTTGGACCATGGCAGGTGAAATGTCTGCAAAAATTTGGATCTTATTCCCTTGGAAGGAGAGGTTGTCCAGGTTACGGGTTTCTCTCATGACAAACTCCTTAACGTCATAAAAATGGGGCTTGACCACAATGTCCCTCAGGAGGCCATCTTGGCAGGGAAGCTGAAGGGCTCTATGTGCTCTATCGAGTTTGAGTCTATGGCCCTGAATTTCCGGTATGAGTTCCTTGATAAACAATTTGACATTACTCAGTATATCCGTTACTGTTTCAGGTATCCCTCGTATGCGGAAATTATAACATCTGCTTCTGTTTTCCAAATAGTCTATTTTGGATAAAGCAGATTCTAATTGTTCCTGTAATGAATTAATACAGGCAGTGTTCTGGTTGGTGAGTGCAGCCGTGTTATCAACTACCTGCTCAATCGCATGTATGCGAGTGCCCAAGCTCTGTAAATCAGCTTTAATGATAGCTGTAATCTGCGTGGCATCTTGAGCCAGGCCTGCAGCCAGCATTTCAGAGAAGCTCTGTAACATTAGTTGCATATCCTGGGTCTGGGGCTGCTGTGAGGGTGAGGAGTGGAGGGTGCCTGCTAGGCCTATAGGGGAATGCAGCATGGGGTTGTGTAGTAGATCCCCTAGTGGCCTGTTGAGGAGGGACTCTGTGGAGGCAGGGGATATCCCTTGGGGCAAGCAGTGACTCACAGGTGTTGCCAGCATGTCTGTGTGCTGCTGGATGGAGGATGGATGGTCCGGATCCTCCATGCTGTCTCCCAGGGGTGCCGTAGCCACCATATTGGATGGGTCAGGGGCCGCCAGATTGAAGTTTAGCTGGCGGCTCACCTCGCTGTTTTGTGTGCTGGTCGGAATGCGAATCGGTGCCTGGGTGGTCCGGTGAGCCGTGGGGATGTTGTTTGGGCAGATTCCGCTTGAACCGTTCGCTCAGGGGACCGAGAAAGGCCAGAGCGGTGCGAAGCTCTCGATCAGAGCGTTTTCTCGGGAGTCCTGCGCATGTGCACCTGTCTTACTTCTTTTAAAATGATAATGCTACCCCAGATATTGTATCTTTTTAGAACACTCCCTATACCTATCAAAAAGATACACTTGATGGCACTTAAGACGCTACTCAAGAAATTTGCGTGACAGAGTATGAAACCCCGTAGTTCTCATGCCCAGCTTCTTAAGAACAAATATGCTGGAGGTATGGGTATGATTGATCTTCATGACTATTGGGTAGCAACTCACCTGTCCCAGCTAAAAGACTGGTTCTTACCAACAACAGACAAAAGGTGGGTTGATATTAAACAGTCTTGCAGTCCTACATCCTCACTTCATAACCTATTACTAGCTGACATATGGAAACCTAGGTCACTAAAATACCTACCTCTCTCCATCCAAGCCTCCCTGGTGGCATGGAGATCCTTTTGTTCCTTGAATCTCCCTCAAGCACAGAGGACCTCCATACCTATCCCACTTAAAACCTTGGAAATACGTATTCCTAAAATGTCTCTTCACAGGTGGAAAATAAAAGGAATTACAACTTTTGAGCATATATTTACAAATAAAACCCTCCTCTTTCAAAATATTTTATTGAATTTCCAAAAATATAAAACAAAACATTATAAAACAAAACAATGCAAAGCAGTACCCTTTGAGGTTACAATATAAGCTAGAGACATAGAGTAGGTATCAAGTAAGCGTCTAACAGATGAAAAGGGACCGTAGAAGCTAATATCACTCATCCAACTGTAGATTATGTGCCAGGCCTGAGGACAAAAAAGGGTGGGGTCAAGGAGAGGTTCCGCCAGCCCCCCGAAATGGATCATGCTGTGCCCGGCCGAATCTCTACGAGCCCCCAGTATCAAAACATTACCAGTCAGGCCTGGGTTATAGCATAAACATTAGGGTTGCTAAAACCTGATTCGTAAACCCCAAAAGGATCATCCTCCCGGAGAAGGACATGATGCTCAAATGTCGGAGGGTCACTCCGAGTACCTATTAGGGTTAGGAGGAGGGGGGTGGAAAGAGGGTTGGGGAAGAGGGAATGGAAGAGAGAGGGGAAGAGTAAAAGAGTGAATAGCCTATCAGTGGGAGAGTACCGCGCATCCTCCTATGGACCTAAGAACTTGACGGTTGGACACCTGGAATAAGGGGAAAGCCCATATAATTGGTCCATGGTTCCCAGGTAGCTTTAAATTGCGTTTTGATGTTGAGGAGAATGCTGGAGAGTTTCTCTTGGGACATGATCCAGGATATTTTACATGTGGCAGCCTTGAAGGAGACCTTGGATTGTTTCCAAGCTTTGGCAATGGTCAGCTTGGCACCCAGGAAAATGAAATGTATTATTATACGCATCTGTTTCGGTATTTTGGGTAAATTTGTATTAAGAAGGGCAATGGGTGGGGTCTTTGGGATCTGAATTTTCATGACTTTTCGGATCAGGGAGAAAATCTTGCATCAAATGTGGGCTAAGGTGCCTGAGAGTTGACACCCTCGGAAACACCTGGGGTCTGCTGAAGGGAATATTTTGGAAAGTCTGCCTGGGGTAAGGTACCATCTGGTGATGACCTTGAGGCTAGATTCAATTAGGGAGGCATTTTTAATGCCCTTGAAGGATCTATTAAAGGAGGTTCTCCATCTTTCTATGTCCCAATTGATGGATAAGTCACTCTCCCAAGCGATCATATACGGGGCCTTAGTGGATTGGTGTGCCAGTGACTGATATATGATGGAGCTTCCGCCCCTCTGTTCTGTGGACTGCCCACACCATAATTCGTACGGTGTGAATCTGGGAGGCGAGAGTTTCCCCACCCAAATGTGGTGAAGGAAATGGCTTATTTGGTGAAATCTGTAACGTTCTGAATTGGGGATCTCGAGATGATTGACACAAAATTCCAGGGAAATAGGGCCATTGGAAGTGAAGAAGTGTCCGATTCGATACAACCCCTTGTTGAGCCACCATTTAAAGGCTTTGATGTTTAGACCAGGAGAGAAATCAGTATTATTGAAGATATATGCTAGGGGGCGGGCGATCGAGGTTAATGCAGGGTTGGTTCTCAAATTGTCCCATAATTTCATTGAATGATAGAGAGTAGGGGATAGGGTTGGGGGATGGCTCATTGGGGGGACCCAGAGTAGGAAGTCTAGGGTGTATGATGGAGCCTAATGCCTTTCTATTTAAATCCAGTCTGGTTTCTCTGCCCTGTAGTAGACCGAGGAGAGTTGGGCCAGCCTGGCAGCTTGAAAATACCAGAATAACTGGGGGAGCCCTAAACCCCCCTGAGATCTGGATAGGAAAAGGGTTCTTTGCTGGTTTCTATGACCTCTCCCTGCCCATATGAATTTGTTGATTTTTCTTTGAAATGCAGTCAAGTGATCCTTTATAATGTTAATTGGGAGGGCCCTAAAGAGGTAGAGGAGTCTTGGTAGCAGTGTCATTTTTATTGCATGTATTCTACCTAGCCAGGAAACCTCCCCTTTGGACCAATTTCCAAGTCAGTTTCGAGCTTATGATACATGAGTGGGAAGTTAGCCGAGTATAATTGTTCCGTTTTTGCTGTGAGTTTAATCCCTAGGTAATCAGTGGAGGAATCACTCCACTTAAAATCGAAGGAGCTTTGAAGTGAAAGTACTATTTCTTTCTTGAGGGAGATGTTTAGGGCATAGGACTTAGCGTAGTTCACCTGTAACCCTGATATTGCTGAGAACTCTTTCAGGAGTTTGCAAAGGTTTGGGAGGGAGGTGATCGGAGATGTGATGAAATGGAGCATGTCGTCCGCAAATAGACCACATGTGTGGACTTGATTCCCACAGGACACGCCATGGATATTGGGGTTAGAACGTATTGCTATTGCTAATGTTTCAATTGCCATGGCAAACATTAGAGGGGATAGAGGGCAGCCCTGTCTGGTGCCTCTCGCTATATTAAGGGGGTTGGAGTACTGGCCTTGTAGATGGATCACCGCCTTTGGGGTAGAATAAAGGGAACTGAGGACCCCCCAAAAATCTGGGCCCAAATCCCCACCTCTCCAATAGGGTGAATAGATAAGGCCATTCGATAGAATCGAAGGCCTTATGTAAGTCCAGTGAAAGGATCATTCCCTCTTGCCTGGGACCCCCTTCCCAATTAGATTGGAGTAGGGATACAATGTCGACCGCTCTCCTAATTTGGTCTGGCCCTTGCCTTCCCGGAATAAAACCAACCTGGTCCTTGTGGACATAACCTTTAATAAAAGTGGCTAGGTGGTTGGCGAGAATTTTCGTTAAAATTTTCAGGTCATTATTAATTAGGGAAATGGGTCTGTAATTTTCAACTTCCTCATGATTTTTGTTGGGCTTGGGGATTACCGATATGAAAGCAGTGTTCAGGTGGGGATCTAGAGGGGAACCTGATCTTTTGGAGTTAAAGAATTTAGCCATGTGAGGGGCCAATATTTCTCCAAATGTCTTGTAGTAGGGGACTGAAAGACCATCCGGACCTGGCACTGAACCAGTCTTAAGACCTTTTATAACCTCCCTAATCTCCTCAACTGAGAAGGCTTTGTCCATTAAGTCTTTATGTTCTGGGAAAATATAGGGCATTTGGAGGTTCTGAAGGAAAGACGTAGTCATGGGGCCTCTATCTGTTAGGGTTGAGTTGTAGAGCTTGGAGTAAAATTTGTGGAAGGCAGTCATAATTTTGTTAGGGTTGGCTGTTGGAGGCTGTCCTGAAATACGAAGTTTGGGGAAAGTACTAGAGTGGTATTTGGGGGTTAGCTTGGCGGCTAACATCGAGCCTATTTTGTCTTTTTGGTAATAATATTTGGCCCCGCTCCAGCGGATGTGTTTCTCCGCTTTGGCTGTTAAGGCTAGATTGAGCTCAAGTCTAATTGCGTCCATTCGGTCTGTTAAGACCTTGGCAGGTTATTTCTTGTGTTCTGCTTTTAAGGCTACAAAGGATGTTTCCAACTTTTGGATGTCAATTAGACGCTCCTTTCTAACCTGGGTCACTATACGGATGATTTCGCCTCTGATGGTAGCCTTATGGGCTGCCCAGAGGGTCTCTGGGGATATGTTGTCTACATCATTTAAACGGAAATATTCTTTGATGGCATCTGCTATTACTTTGGTATGTATTGGGTCACTAAGAAGTGATTCGTTAGGACGCCAGTATGGGCCCTGATTCCCAGAAAGCATGTTTCTCAGGGTAAGGAGGACAAAGGAGTGGTCCGACCATGCTGTGTCCATTATAGATGCCTTATTAGTCAGGGTAATAAGATTTGTTGGGATAAGTATGTGATCGATCCTGGCATAAAATAAGTGGGGACATAGAAGTGTGTAAAGTCTCTACTCTTGGGGTTCAGTTCCCTCCAAATGTCCACTAGGCCATTGGAGTGAAGGATTTTAGCTATTCTGCTGTTCAGTTTCATGGGGCATGTGAGCTGGTCTTTAGGGGGTTTAGTTTTATCTAGTCCCTGGTCAAAAGCCACATTGGAGTCGCCCCCAAAAATGACCTTGCCCTCCAGCAGGGGGTTTAGAGTTGTAAAGAGGTTCAGGAAGAAAGTGGCTTGTCCCTTATTAGGAGCGTAATAGGAGATTATAGAATACAGTATTCCCTCTAAAGTGCCCTTTACAAGAATAAACCTTCCCTCTGGGTCCCTAAAATCAGAGATGTGGGAAAATTTGCTGTTTTTAGCGAAAAGTATTGCAACCCCTTTCATCTTATTCGGTGCGTTTGCAGTGAAAAAGGATGGGTAGTGGGAGTGGAGGAACTTGGGGTTGTATCGAATCGGAAAGTGCGTCTCCTGCAGGAGCACTACATCCAGTTTAAGGGATTTGTAGTGTTGAAAAGCCACCCTCCTTTTCCTAGGAGAATTCAGGCCCTGAACGTTATGAGAAGCCACCCTGAGATCTACTCCCTTCATTATGTTGTCAGCGATGGCAACAGAGGGGGAGGATACCATCACACTGGCAGCCACTTACCCTTCGGCGACTTCTCCCTTCGATTAGTTGATGGTGGGTGTTGAGAATACCATTGTCGGCTTGGGGACTAAACGGAATCATCTTGCGCTGATAGGCTTGAAGAGAAAAGAAGAAAGAATGGGGGAAATAGAGGGGGGGTAAGTAAATCAAACATGAAAACAAAGACAAAGACATGGGTCTTCTAACCAGACCCATGGTGAGTGGCAGAGGGAATATCTGCCAATCCCCAACTCTTATTTGTTGATCTCCCTTGGAGGGTGACCGATAACCCATGCCCAAGAAACACAATCGGTTTCCAAGGAATGGATGGAGGCGCAAGGGGGCCACCCCGAACCCTTGCAACAAAATGTGATTGATACATAAACTTTGCACAACTAATATATTCTTGTCTTCGGTGCATTCCACAAATTACATAAAATGGAACATTTGCGAGAAAACAATGTAGTAATACTCACGGTGGAGCTGCTGGTTTAAGCGGGCCTGTCCTCTTTGCTCTACACCCTTCTTAAATTGTTCACTCCCCTTGACACAACTGTAGTGCAGTATTGAAACAATATGAGCATTAACTTTAACCCACAATATACACTTACAATTTGGGTTACCTCTACCTGGGTACTGGTAGCTCCACCTGTAGGAGAAATGACAGCACTGCACACAAACTTCAATAATGACCAAAAATAACTTCTTTCTTTGAATAAGTAATATATTTGTATAAAGAGTTATTTCAATAAATATACTATCACACCAACGTAGTGCGATAGTATAAGGAATGATATGACAATCAATGACAATCACAGAAATATATATATATTGGTATGAACCTATACCTGGGAGCTCCCTCTATTCTAGACTTTAAAGTCACTATACTAAACTGCAGGGCCCTGCAATGAAAAAGGCAGTCTTGACGTCTTCAGTCTTCGCTAGCTTTTATAATTGTAATCCATATAGAGGGTTCCTCCTGGGCATTACACAGTGTAGTATAACGCACTAAAACAATTGTAATCCAAATGAGTGACTAGGTGTCTTTATATGAAGAAACAAAACATCTAACATCCGCTCTTGAATGCTGAAGTCTATTTGGATGTAATACTCTCAGACTTAACTTGTTCCATGGGACTATCAGTCCCAGCAACACTCTGTACAGTTCTAAAGATGTGTGTGTAATACTCAGTTAAACTTCTGGGTATCAACCCTCTCACCACATAGAATCCAGGCAGGTGGATGTCTCCGGTTCAGTAGTTCTCAGTTCCGTAGAGAAGCACCACCACGCCGTCACACTGTTCCATCACAAACGACCGGGAGTCCTCGGTTAACTCCCCACAGGTCCTCCGGAACAATCACGTCTCTTGTCCGGCTCACTGCGATACAATCGCAGGATATTGCAGCTGCTCCGCTCCTTCGTAAGGTAGGCCGCAACCCTGTGGGACACACCCACCCACAGAGTCCTGCTGACAGACTACGCGTCCCAGGAACAAGAGACCTAAAATGGCCGCTGCTTACCCTTTTATATCCTCCCACAATGCAGTTCAGTTCTGACTTTGTCCAGGAGCATTGTGGGTGGGTCAAAACTACAGTTCCGAAGTAAACAGTGAATCACTTCCATGTCACTTAAACCTGAGACGTAAACTTATTGTGCTTTATCAATTGTCCACAAGATTGCACTAATACAACTATTGTACTGAATAATACACATAGAGCTAGAAACAACAGTTGTCAGCGCTACATACTCCCCCTGCTCTAAATCTTTGGTCCCCAAAGATATGTAAGACCTTGTTTCTGCTACACATCTTAGCCTCTAAACGAGAACACAGGACCGACAGGTTTCAGGTGTTGGAAAGCTACCCTGTGTACCCACAACTGTCACTCTAGTATCAGTTACAGGTGTGCCAAGGGGTGAAGCAGGGCTCTCATTATCCAGATTGACTGAGGAGGAACTAGGCTCATCAATGTTCCTTTTGTTGGTTATCTTTGTGGTTTCAGAACACTCGCCCAATGTATCGTATGTTAGTCTCTTAGGTGGGCGAATGTTCCTCTTCTCCCTTTGTTTCTTTGGTGAGTCCCCTATTTCTGGCTGAACACCACTTTCTTCTATTTCAGTAGGAGATAAACACTCTTCAGCTCTTCCAGACAATGGCACAAATTCTGGAGCTTCTGGCCTGTGAGCTTCACTACTCTCCTCGGCTGTGGGTGATGAAACACTCGCTTCAGTTTCGGGTATATTAGATGATCACAACCAGCTAATGTCCATCTCTCCCTCCTCACTGTCTCCAGTTGCCGAAGTTCCAGACTGGGACCTAGTTACAGGCCGTTGTGCAACTTCTGATGTGGATGATAATTGCTCCTCGGGGATTATCCTGACTGCATCAGTAAGAGGCAAAAGGTGATTCCGATGCCAAGTTTTAGTTGGTCCAGCACTTCCTTCTGGCCTGATTTCAAATACTGGAAGCCCTGGGAGCTGTTTAGACACAACGTATGGCTGTGATCTCCATCGATTTGCCAACTTGTGTTTGCCAGGAATACCCAAATTCCTTAGTGAGACTCGGTCACCTGGTTGAAGATCTTGGACCCTTACTTTAAGGTCAAAGTTTCTCTTATTCCTGTTCTCCCGGTTTTCTGACATAGTCCGGTCCTTCTCATATGCAACCTTCAGACTCTTTCTCAGCCTATTTGCATATCCTCGATGGGAAGCTTCTGATGTGTGATCCAGAGAAGTTCCAAAAGCCAGGTCCACTGGTAACCTAGCCTCACGCCCAAACATCAGCCGATAAGGTGAATATCCTGTGACGTCACTCTTTGTGCTGTTGTATGCATGTACTAAAGCGGCAATATGCTTACTCCAGTTGGGCTTTTGCTCGGAGGTTAATGTCCCCAACATATTAAGAAGAGTTCTATTAAACCTCTCTGGCTCAGGGTCTCCTTGCGGATAATAGGGTGTAGTTCTGGATTTTTTTATCCCCAGTAGATCCAGCAACCTCCTGATGAGTGTACTCTTAAAGTCCCTTCCCTGATCTGAGTGGATCCTCTGTGGTAAGCCGTACTGGATGAAGAATTTCTCCACTAATGTCTTTGCCACTGTGACTGCCTTCTGATCTTTCGTAGAGAAAGCTTGAGCATATCTGGTAAAATGGTCTGTGACTACCAGAATATTTCCTTGCCCACTCAAGTCAGATTCTAAACACAGGAAGTCTATGCAAACTAGATCCATGGGGCCTTGGCTTGATAAATGTCCCATTAGAGCTGCCCGTTGTAGCAGAGTCTTTCTCTGGATACACCTATGGCAGGAGTGACAGTAACTCTCCACTTCTTTCCTCATGTAAGGCCAGTACAATCTATCTCTTATCAACTGAAGAGTTCTTTGTGACCCCAGATGTCCATGACAATCATGTAGAGCTATTAACACTTTCTCTCTGTGTTTCTCTGGCAGCAACAGTTGCCACTTCTTCTCCGGATCTTTAGAGGGGCCCCTTCGGTAGACCACCCCTTGCAACAACTGCAACCGATCCCACTCTTTGTGTAACAACAGAGCCTCTTTTTGGGTGCTTTTCAAAAGTAGATCAGGGTGTTTACCCTCCAAAGCTTCCAATACCAAGCTGCAGAGTGGATCCTCTTGTTGATCTTTCCTAAGATCTTTTCTTGATAATTTAGGTAAACCCTCTGCAGCAATCTGGGATACATTGCAGTAATACCTGGGCACTCCTGCCGTAGTCACTCCAATCTCTTCAGCTCCGGCTCCACCTTTCTCCTGCTTAACGGCTCCTTCACAAAGGGCTCTTACCCCATCTGGGGCAAGTTGAGTCCAATCCTCTTGGGAGCTCAGGGGACTGTGGGGTCTTCTTGACAGCGCATCTGCATCTCTGTTGCCTGCTCCCGGTCTGTATTTCAGGCTGAAGGAGAATGTTGAGAGAGCAGCCAACCACCTATGGCCTGTGGCGTCCAATTTTGTGGTGGTGAATAAGTATGTGAGGGGGTTGTTATCTGTTTTCACTACAAATTCGGCACCATAAAGATAATCCCTCTTCCACTCTGTCTACCACAACCCACTTCAAGGCCAGAAACTCAAGTTTATGAGTTGGGTAGTTCTTCTCAGCAGGAGACAAGCTTCAGCTCACATAAGCAACAGGCCTTAACTGTCCATTGTGATCCTGATAGAGCACTCCGCCCAGCCCATCTCGGCTGGCATCCACGTGCAGTTCATAGGGCTTGGTAGGATCCGCATAAGCTAACAATGGAGCAGTTGTAAGACTCTTCTTCAATAGACTGAATGTCTCCTCACATTCCTGAGTCCCCTGATCCAGAATAGATTCCTTTTTCTTCCGGGACCCTTCTTTTTGTCTCCCAGGTTTCTCCGAATCCACATCAGCCTCTTACTGATTCTTTAGTAGTTCTGTGAGTGGGTGAGCTATTTTTGCGAACCCCTCCACAAACCTCCGGTAGTAGGAGCAGAATCCTAGGAAGGACCTGAGCTCAGTTACATTCGTGGGCCTTGGCCAAGAGGTAACAGCTTACAATTTCTCAGGATCAGTTGCTATCCCTTCTTCAGACACAATGTGCCCCAGATAGTTCACTGAAGATTGGTAGAATTGACACTTCTCCATTGAAAGTTTCAAACCCTCTTCATGTAACCTCTTTAGAACTTTTTCCAGTCGCTCTTCATGCTCTTCAATAGTTCAGCCAAACACAATGATATTGTCTAAGTATAATAAGACCTCAATCAAATTCATGTCACCTACTGTCTTCTCCATGAGCCACTGGAAAGTTGCTGGGGCTCCAGACAGACCTTGTGGCATCCAGTTGAATTCATAGAACCCGACGGGTGTTATAAAAGCAGTCTTCTCTTTATCCTCAGGACTCATGGGGATCTGATAATAGCCACTCTTCAGATCTAATACACTGAACCACTTCGCCCCTGACAAGCTCTGTAGGGCATCGTCTATACGGGGGGGGTAGTGTATTGATCTGGGATGGTCCGTCGGTTCAGAGTCCTGTAGTCGATACACAGCCGGAGTGACCCATTTTTCTTCCTAACCACCACTATCAGAGAGGCGTATGGACTCCTGGACTCTTTGATAATCCCAGTCCTTTTTAGCTCAGCCAGCTGTTCTCGGAGGTCTTCAAGGTCTCCCAATAGGATTCTCCTTACCCTTTCCCAGAAGGGTTTGTCTTCTTCCAGCCGGATGTTGTGCTCTGCACTTTTGGCATACCCCACGTCAAACTCACTCTTTGAGAAAACTTCCTTCCATCTCATGAGCTTGGCTTTGGCCCTCTCCATCCAAGCAGGCGTAAGAGAGGTGTTTTTTGGGTAGAAATTCTCTATGGGAATCTCTTCTTCGGAGCTCCTTGTTACATCTCTTGCTTGATTCGCCTGCCCAAGCAGCATTCTTGCTGGTACCTTCACAGGCGAGGCTGTTGTGTTCCAAACACTGACTGAGACTCTCCCTCTGCTTCTCTTAAGTGCCTTAGTCGATAACACTTTTGGAAGTATCTCCAGACCCACATTCTCTTCCTGGGTGTCTGTTTCTAAGACAATGAAAGTACCAGGTCGTCTCCAACTCAACTTAACAGAGGCCCTCATGCACACCACTTCACCTGGTTGTAGTAGTTGTTCACCTTGGTCTAAACGCCAAATTTTTCCCACTCCTTCTGCTGGGGCCTTCTGCTCATATACCATGTCCTTGTACACTTGGGTTAGCATGGGATGTACGTTCATGTCCGGGGGCACTTTTTGTGGGCCCCAGGGGGCCGGGGGCATGCAACTGCCAGGGTGTCGAAAGTCTCCGCCTTTCCAGCCACACTTGGGTCAAAGGTGAGTTTGATAGGGATATACCCTTCATAAGGAAAGTTCTGGGTACCTAAACCCCATATCTCCAACTCCTCCAACTTTTGCAGGGGAAGATACTTGAGATGTTTCATGCAGAAATCTTTGTATAGTAAGGTCACTTGGGCTCCGGTATCCAACAGTGCCTTGGCGTAGATTCCTTCTACCTGGATTGGGATGATTGGAAAGGGTCCCACTAAGTTGCGGGGGAAATTCACTCTGAGAGTTTGACTTTTCCTGCCTACTAGAGCGTATCTTGACTCCTCGTTTCCATTGACGCTTCCTCAACTTAATTTTTCCCCTTTCTCTCAAAACTTTGGGAACTTGGGTTTTGTTGGAGTTGACGACAGTTAAAGGGCGCCCAGCTGACTCCTTCACTGGGGCCCTTTGAAGTTTCCGCTGGCTTTTGACATTGCACTGCTGCTCTTGGACTTGGGCACACGTTCCCGAAGTGTCGAACCCCTCCACAGTTGAAACAACGTCCAGATCGGCTTCTGCAGGTGGAGTCTGGTACTCTCTTCGAATTTTCTGTTCCTCCACTGGGTGGATTTGGGGGTCTCGTGGTCAGTAAAGCCATCATCTCCATTAACTGAGCCACCTGAGTCTTGAGAAGCTCAATCTGGGGATCAACCTCCATCACATTAACTGTTCGGACTTCAACAATGTGCTTTTGTTCTTGGATGTTCTCCTTCTTTCTCTCCAGTATAGCTTCTTCTTCCCGTACAATCCGAATCAGATCTGGGTATCTCAATATGCCTCCATCTTGGCGAGTTCTTAACTGGAGGGTGATGGGGTCCAAAGGCTGTGCACCCCTCAGGACTTGTTTGGCTCAAATCTCATCCACCTTACAAGGGTCTATTCCCTTCTTCAGTAATATCTGGTGGATGACCTTGTCCAGCCATCTCATATATTCTGATAACTTCTCTCCGGTTTCCTGATAGGTGTGTTCTAATTGGTAAATTAGGTTGGAAACCTTTTCAGTACGTCCAAACACATCTTGCAGAATGTCTAAGTAGTCTTGGGCTACACAGTTCTGTTTGCTGAGCTTTAAATTTCGAATGGCCTCGGAAGCAGGCCCCTTGAGACTTTCAGTGATCCGCTGCTTCTTCTGTGTTTCAGGGATGTCCCACTCATCCAGCACCTGTGTGGTCTGTTCCAACCACTCTTCAAAAGTATCTTCTCCTTTGGGTACAGGCCGTTGGCCCAAGAAGATGCCCAGTTTTCGGTACCCAATCCCTGAATAGGTTGGGCTCCTTTTCTGACATTGGGACACCAAGTTTCCAAGGGCTGTGATAAGCTCTGGCGCAATTGCAGTCGGTGCTGACTGTGATGGACCCCTGACTCTTATTAGACTCATCTGAGAGAAGGTGGCAGGATCCTCCCACTGCTCTTTTAGGTGAGTCAGGTAAAATTTTGTCTTGTCAGCAAATTCAACACTTTCACCCTTGACGTTTTCCAGAACTCCCTTCCTCCATTCTAATAAGGCATAGGTGTGGCATGTCTCATGATCGGGTCTTACTGCGACCACCTTGGCTCTTTGTCCTGGGGATAGTGTTTTTGACCACTTGGTTAATGTGTTCCTTCTCCCAGATATCTCCCCAGAGTTCCATGGCTACGCTCGCTTCTGAGCGGACACCTTCTGCCTCACACCACTGTGCCACAGTGAGGGGATCCATTTTAGGGTTATTAAGAGGGTGCTTGGCTTTAGAGTGACAGTTATCCCGGACGAGCCCCCACATGTAGCAATACTCACGGTGGAGCTGCTGGTTTAAGCGGGCCTGTCCTCTTTGCTCTACACCCTTCTTAAATTGTTCACTCCCCTTGACACAACTGTAGTGCAGTGTTGAAACAATATGAGCATTAACTTTAACCCACAATATACACTTACAATTAGGGTTACCTCTACCTGGGTACTGGTAGCTCCACCTGTAGGAGAAATGACAACACTGCACACAAGCTTCAATAATGACCAAAAATAACTTCTTTCTTTGAATAAGTAATATATTTGTATAAAGAGTTATTTCAATAAATATACTATCACACCAACGTAGTGCGATAGTATAAGGAATGATATGACAATCAATGACAATCACAGAAATATATATATATTGGTATGAATCTATACCTGGGAGCTCCCTCTGCTCTAGACTTTAAAGTCACTATACTAAACTGCAGGGCCCTGCAATGAAAAAGGCAGTCCAGACATCTTCAGTCTTCGCTAGCTTTTATATTTGTAATCCGTATAGAGGGTTCCTCCTGGGCGTTAAACAGTGTAGTATAACACACTAAAACAATTGTAATCCAAATGAGTGACTAGGTGTCTTTATATGAAGAAACAAAACATCTAACATCCGCTCTTGAACGCTGAAGTCTATTTGGATGTAATACTCTCAGACTTAACTTGTTCCATGGGACTATCAGTCCCAGCAACACTCTGTACAGTTCTAAAGATGTGTGTGTAATACTCAAATAAACTTCCGGGTATCAACCCTCTCACCACATGGGATCCAGGCAGGTGGATGACTCCGGATCAGCAGTTCTCAGTTCCGTAGAGAAGCACCACTATGCCGTCACACTGTTCCATCACAAACGACCGGGAGTCCTCGGTTAACTCCCCACGGATCCTCCGGAACAATCACGTCTCTTGTCCGGCTCACTGCAATACAATCGCAGGATACTGCAGCTGCTCCGCTCCTTCGTAAGGTAGGCCGCAACCCTGTGGGACACACACACCCACAGAGTCCTGCTGACAGGCCACACGTCCCAGGAACAAGAGACCTAAAATGGCTGCTTACCCTTTTATATCCTCCCACAATGCAGTTCAGTTCTGACTTTGTCCAGGAGTATTGTGGGTGGGTCAAAACTACAGTTCCGAAGTAAACAGTGAATCACTTCCATGTCACTTAAACCTGAGACGCAAACTTATTGTGCTTTATCAATTGTCCACAAGATGGCACTAATACAACTATTGTACTGAATAATACACATAGAGCTAGAAACAACAGTTGTCAGCGCTACAACAATAATAGCAATTATTAACTAATGGACAGGTGTGTGGGCATGTGAGAGGTGGATGTGTAACACAGCTCCTGCCGAAGATCAGCTTAATTACTATCTAGGAGGAGAGGAGAGGAGATTACCAGGCACTTTTTTTTTCTTTCTCCTTCTCTTGCGGATCGCTTTGCTGAAGGCTTCCCCACTTCAAACTGATTGATTGCCGTTGTGCCGATAAGAAGTCTCTTCCATACCCTGGTGTTTGAGCAGATAAGGCTTTGTGTTATCTGCCTTCTGCGAACTACTACATTTCCCAGAGTGCACCCTGCTGTCCCATACAGTAACGAGAGCGATGGGGAATCGTCTCAAGGGAACTGAAGTAAACGGAACTGCTGGGGAGACAGGTGAGAGGAGTACACAGAAGAATGTCACTAAGCCCCAGCTCCAGACTGGGAAAAAAGACAAGGGAAGGGAGGCAGCTGCGAGGCTGAAGGAATCCGGCTCGGGACTTAAATGGAACACTGAATAAACCTGGTATGTCTATAGCATCTAGCATTTCTAGCATTCCTAACATGTCTGAAATGTTTACTGAAGCCCCAGCTGATAAAGCAGTAGAAGTGTTGGAGGAGATGAGGAGATTTGGAAAGTCTGTGAATGCTGTGAGTTCTGTGCCATGTGAGGAGACGGAGATGGAGGGGGCTATACAAATAGAGCAGATCGTGGAGACAGGAGGGGAAAAGAAGGGGAGTACAGACTCAAATGCTTCTGGTGTTGCTGCACTGCCTCCCCAGGCTGATTTAATGAAAGAGCTGACAATTAGGGACGTGTTCCTGGCAGTACAAAACTGTAATTATACCCTGACGTCTCTATCCACTCAGTTTAACCATCTTAGGGAGGATGTGACTGTAATGCGCCAGGACATGCAGAAAGTGCGCAAGCGAACATCAGCTGTGGAGGGGCGAGTTGCTATTTTGGAGGATGAAATGGGTCAAATTCAGAGAGATTTTAAGGAAATGGGTTTGCAATCTGGTCGCTGTGTAAATCGCATAGACAACCTCGAGAATAGACTCAGAAGAAATAACGTTCGAATCCTAGGTATGCCTGAACGCTTGGAAGGGGGGAAGCCAACTGAGTTCATAGAGAAATGGCTGTTGGAAGTGTTCGACAAACAAAATTTCACTCCCTTCTTTGCGGTGGAGAGAGTGCACCGTATTCCTGCTAGACCCCTTCCTCCCGGTAAACCCCCTAGGCAACTCATCTTAAAAATGCTCCACTACAGGGACAGAGACAAAATTCTATCGTTGGCCCGTATCAAGGGTAACATTGAAGTCAATGGTTCAAAAATTTCCTTTTTTCCGGACTACTCTGCTGAGGTTCAAAGACAAAGAGCTCAATTTAAAGATGCTAAAAGATGCCTTCGAGATATTCAAATTCAATGCGCCATGCTTTACCCTGCTAAATTAAGGATTATAGCTAGAGGAGAAACTTTTTTTTTGATAGTTCTAGGGCGGCAGCATCCTGGCTTGATAAGAATGAGCAGCACATGTCATCAATTATTAGCACTACTAGCTCTTGTGATGTGCTGGGAAATGGAATTGTTTGGGGGGGGGGGACACTCCCTTAAGAAGTGATTAGGATGCGACAGGGTTGTGATTGGGAAATGTGAATGGGAAAAGTGTTGTTTTTGTCCCATACCTAGCCCCCTTTTCTTTTTTTTGTCATCCTCTTAGTTTTCATTTCTTTTCCCCTTCTCCCCCCCCTTCCTTCCCTATCCCTCCTCACTTCTTCTTTTTTTTTTGTCTTTTTCTTTCTTCTCCTCCGATAACTTTTTGTTACTCTTTTTTACAATAGTAGCTAAAGGCGGGTTTCTCTGTTGTGCACAGGTACTAAGTGTATAAGTGGGATACAAAAACAACAGTTACAAATAAATCCTCCACTGTAGGGCTTTATGCCCAGGCTCAACCCTGGATGGACTTTTTGTTCTTCTCCCCCTTTTTTTTTTTTTTCCCATCTTCCTGCAGGAATGTGTTTTGCATCCAGAAGTCTGGTATGCGCGTGTGCGTTTTTTTTTTTTTTTTTTTCCTCTCTTTGTAATAAATGATATGTTACTGTTCTATGTGACCCTGCGACATTATGGTTCACTAAAGCTATTACCTGCATGAGGGGTTGGTCAGGACTTGTTCTCTATTTTGTCATCTGTAAGATCATTAAGGTGGAATAATGATCTTGGTTATGAGATATTCTTTTGTTTATATCATTTTATGGTGAATACTTGGATAAGATGCGCAGTAGGTTATTTAAACATGGCTAATAATGACTGCTGAGATTGGGATATGGTCTTGGAATATTAGAGGGATTAAGAATCTTATTAAGAAAAATGCTATGTTTGCAAAATTGAACCGGTGTGGTCCTCTGATTGTTTGCCTGCAGGAAACACATCTAACTAAGGATACTGTTAGCTTAATACAGAATAAAAAAATATCCTATTCGATATCACTCAGTATATTCAGCTTATGCAAGAGGAACAAGTATATTAATTTCCTCAAAAGCTCAGTTTTCCTGCAGGCAAGCAGTGGTGGACCCACAGGGAAGATTTATTTTGCTGGTATGTATATTATTTTCTATGCAATGTATTTTGGGGTCAATATATATCCCACCCCCATATAATAGCGAAGTAATGCGACGCATAGGCACGCTAATTGCAGATAATCCAGGGACCCCAGTGTTGATTATGGGGGACTTCAATTATGTATGTAACTCTAGTTTGGATATATATCCAGCAGGCCCTAATGTAGATACTACCTTTTATAGATATATCCGGGAGTTGGGACTACAGGATATATGGCGTCTAAGAAACCTGTTTTCTAAGGAATATTCCTGTTGCTCCAGGACCTTATCAAGATTATTTATGTTCCTGGGTACAGACTCAGTTCTTCCTTGGGTCTCTAATATTCAATATTTAACTAGAGGGTTATCAGACCATTCACCTATAGTAGCAACTTTAGACAAAATAAAGCCTAAAACTAGGACTAACTGGCGGGTCCCCTCTTTCTGGTTTAAAATTCAACATCAGGCAGACTCAACGAACAAGGCTCTAACAGAATTTTTTCATATTAATGATAACTCGGCTTCACCACAAGTAGTATGGGATACCATGAAGGTCTTTTTGAGGGGACTCCTGCTTAAAACCATAAGTGTTTATAAAAAAACTAGCTGGGAACAAGAATCCCTGCTAGCAGCTGAGGTAAAGCAGAAAGAAGCTCAGTATATTCGGGACCCCACTATTACCAACCGTGGGCTTGGAAGGATGCACACTCTTTATACAGACAGGTTTCTATGAACAAGGCCACGCGGACTGACTTTTTGTCCAGATGTCATAGTTTTGAGGAGGGTGAAAAAACGGGCAGAATGTTATCCGTAATTGCGAAGTCCCAGGAAAACACCAAATTTATTTCAGCCATTCGTACAACAGGGGGAGATATTTAACAAGATCAGAATGTAATCCTGGGATCTTTTGTCTCTTTCTATAGTAACCTATATCAAAATAAAACTAAACACTCCAAGATAAGAATTAAGGAATTCCTAGATCCACTAAAACTCCCCTCCTTATCTGTAAATTCTAAAGAGGAAATTGATGCCCCCCTGACCTTAGAGGAACTGGTCAGGGCAGTATCAGAAAGCCCAAATGATAAGGCGCTGGGTATTGATGGCCTACCTTCAGAGGTATATAAACATTATGGAGAGGTGTTGCTTCCGGAATTACTGAAGGTTCTCAATCATGCCTTGGAATCTTTTAAGCTTCCAGATTCTATGAAGGATGCCTGTATCATTGTATTGCCAAAAACTGGAAAGGACCCTTTGGCCCCGGAATCTTACCGCCCGATATCATTGCTCAACTCGGACGCTAAGATTCTAGCCAGGGTCCTTGCCACAAGACTAAATAGACATATTCAGGGATTGATTCACCAAGACCAGTGTGGCTTTATCCCTACAAGATCTACAGCAACGAACTTGAGAAGGCTATATTTAAACATGCAAATACCATCTGATAGCCCTGGGAGCAGAGCGATTTTGTCACTCGATGCGTTGAAAGCTTTCGACAGCGTGGAGTGGACATACCTGTGGGAAGTGATGGGTACGTTTAATACGGTGGATTAAAAAAGATTCATACGGTGGATTAAAATGCTGTATTCTACCCCAAGGGCCTGTATGCAAATAAAAGGTATGGTATCTGAATCTTTTTCACTATACAGAGGAACAAGACAGGGATGTCCCCTGTCTCCCCTGCTATTTGCAATGGCCATCGAACCCCTGGCTGAAGCCATCCGACAATCAGAATCAATCTGCGGATTTATTAGAGGAATGAGGAATGAAAAAATCTCTCTATATGCAGATGACGCTCTGCTATTTCTCGGGGATACGGACAAATCTTTAAGATCTTTATTGGCACTTATACAAAATTTTGGCACGCTTTCAGGATATATCATTAACTGGGATAAATCTGTTTTGCTCCCTTTAGACAACCCTAGCTTGTCCATGCTAAGAGAGGCTCCTCAGGTTAAAATTGTTTCTTCATTTAAATACTTGGGAATAATGATACATTCCAAGGTAGAAAATTATTTGACAGATAACTTATCTCCTATTCTTACTAAATTCCAGCATAAGAGTATGGCATGGACTAAGTTGCCATTATAGGTGGTGGGTCGAGCAAACCTTATAAAAATGATCTGGGCCCCTCAATTATTATATATTTTTCATAACTCACCGATATGGATACCTCTCAAATGGTTCAAAAAGATTGAATCAATTTTTCGAAGGTTATTATGGAAGGGAAAAAATCCCAGGATTAGGTTATCAATTCTCCAGAGAGAAAGGGATGGGGGCGGACTTGCGATACCCCACCCCAGACTTTACTTTATAGCTGCCCAGCTTCAGCATTCTGCTGTGAACTGGGAGGACTCTATTCAGGCCCTACTGCTAAGTAACAGTTCTCACTACAACCTCTTGACCCAGCTGGAATCTGGGGCCTTTGCTTATACCTGTAAGAGCCCAACAATGATACTCATGAATAGAGTTTGGAAGGAAATGAGGAGCATAATGAAATATGCAGGTGCTTCTGAGTATTCACCACTCTGGGGGAATAGGCAATATAAAGAACTAGGTAAACTGAAGGGATTTGAAAGCTGGCACTTTAAGGGCCTCCAATATATAACTCAGTTGTACTCACACAATATTCTACGCTCCTTTCAGGATCTGCAGGAATCTTTTCACTTACCTCATCATAATTTTTTTAAATACTTACAACTACGACATGCGGTCCAATCTCAGTTTAAAGGGGAAAAGAAAGTGATAAAACCAATGCCACTTATAACTTTATTAGCACGGATGACAGACAAAAAAAGGCTTGATCTCATCTCTATATGGTCAACTTACAAGAACATATCGAGATGAGGGTGCTAGCCCGGGCAGAAGAGGGTGGGAGCTAGATATAGGGGATATTTCAGATGTAACTTGGCAAACAATACTAGAAAGGGTACCCCTAGTCTCATTATCACCAGCACAATGTCTGACTCAATTATTTATAATTTACAGGGTATATAGAACACCGGTCAAACTATTTAAGTGGGGCAGGCATGATTCCTCGGACTGTCCACGGTGCCAACAATCACCTGCTGATTTACTACATATGTTGTGGAATTGTCCTAAACTGGCTAAATATTGGCAAGAGGTGGTGAATACAATTAACGATACATTTAAGTCATATATCCATAAAGACCCTAAAACATGCCTGCTGGGCTACCTTGATGAAGAACTTATGCCCCATGAGATTTTGATACCAGTTAGCAGACTACTGTTTTTGGCACGAAAGCTAATTGCCCTAAGGTGGTTATCTCCTAGTGCACCTTCCTTTGCGGAATGGCGCCTTCATGTAAATGACAATATTCTGAAGGAACAACACATCTATTGTAACAGAGGCATACCCAATTACCTGTATAAACTGTGGAAGCCATGGATCTCGGTTCCACGGTTAGCCCCATCCTCACCGGTTTTTGCAGATCTTTAGTAGGGTGGGCAAGTATAATTAGGGATAGAGAATTTGGTACCAGACAGAAAATGGAGGTAGAGGGCAAAATCAATGGGGAGATAAGAATCTACTGACTTAAGCAACCAGCCGAGGTAACTTTTCACATAGGTATAGATGCATAGAATACTATAGTGGGCAGGAAATGGAACAGTCATCCGAGTTGCTTGTGCTGGGGTAATTTTTTTTTGTTTTTTTGGGGGGTTTTTTTTGTTTTTTTTTGTTTTTTTTTTTGTGTGTGATGTTTTGTTGTATGTTGTTATTATTTGTGGTTAAATACTTGTTATATTGATTGGAGAATATATGTAAGAAAAAGATAGAAAAATTTCAGAATTTGCTGTGGATAGACCATATGTATGGTAGTCGAAATAAGGAATTTATGTACATAAAAAAAAAACCCTCTAATCCCAGCCACCCACAGAAGGCGTCCCCCTGTTCCACCTGACCCCCCCGTCTGGCAGGCAGGGGGGGCCGGACAGGCCAGGGGGAGGAAGACAAAAAGGGCCCCAGGCCCCAACTGAAGGAGGGGGGATGAAGGGATTCATGGAGGACCACCAGCAGGAATCTCTCTAGAGATTTGGACCTATCTGATTCAGTCGCCACGCAGCAATCCTGGAGGGGGAGGAACCCCTCGCCTCCCAGGGGTAACAGTTCCAATTGGGTTCCAATCCCCGGCTGGAAGGTAGAGGAAACCAGAAACAAGCCTCTGAAATGTCTGAAGTTTATGTGGTTGTTAAACTATTAAAGTTACTCCGCTTTGAATAGTGAGAACTGGTGGCAGCGTAACCAAGGGGAACAATGAGTTTCAAGAAAACGGGGATCAAACCGATCCATAATTTGGGTTTGGAGCTCCAGCTCCATCAACAGAAGGGACTTCTGTCCCAAAAGGAGGTGCCCATAAGAGGGCATTGGAGTAAGGGGGTCTGGATGACACCTTATGGAGGTCTTCCGTCCTTGCATTTCTTGGAGGGACCCTTGTTCCAAAGAGGGGAGACCGGACTGGCAGGGGGGGACGATTAGATAACCCAGAGGACGACGTGGAGAAGTCCATGGGTGCTTCCTGAGAGATCAATTTCAGGGACAAAAACAACTTTTCACCCTCTGGAAGATTGGAAAAGGAATGAGTTTTCCCTTGCATCGTAAACTTCACCGCAAAGGGAAAAGTCCAGCGGTACTTAACGTCCCATTGAGCTAGGACCGTAAGGAGTGGTTTGAGGGATCTTCTTCTTTGAATGGTGGAAGGAGATAAGTCTGAGAATATCTGCATCTGGTGCCCCTGGTGCTGAAGTTTGGGTTTCAGGCGTGATTGGCGCATGACTTCCTCTTTGACAGCAAAAAAGTGCGGTTTAACGATGATATCCCTGGGGGTGCCATCTTTTCTTGGGGGGTCCCAGGGCCCTATGCGCTCTGTCTAATTCTAGACGGTGTGAAGGGATATCTGGGATGAGCTCGGAGATAATGTCCCGTACCGTGAGGGGGATGTCGGTGAAAGATTCAGGGAGGCCTCTAATTCTAAAATTATACCTCCTGGACCTATTTTCAAGGTCGTCGATCCTGGAAAGGGCCGTATCAAGCTGTTCCTGGAGGGTTTGCAAATGCATTTTGGTTGGTTCTGGAAACTGTACTTTCTATTTTGTCCTCCATGGCCTCTATTCTAGATCCCAAACTTGTGAGATCTGATTTAATAGAGTTAGTGATTTGGGTTGCTGTGTTGGCTAAGCCTCTCTCTAGCAGAGTAGAGAATTTAGCAAAAAGGTCTTCCTGAAGTGTGGTAATGTCCCTGATTGAAAAGCCCGGGGACGGGCAGGCTGGAAGGTGAGGTTGTGGAGACCCGGACGGAGACAGTGCAAACTCCTCCATGTGCCTGCCAATCAAGGACTCCATGGAAGCTGGGGAGGAGGCCTGGGGCTGGTGGAGGCCATGAGGGGGTGTCTGGGGCATGATGGGGGTGCCCTGGGCTGCTTGGGTGTAAGTCAGTGTCGCTGGTGTGAGGACTTGCCTGTGCTCCGGCGCCTTGGCCTGTAAGGCTGCATGAGGCTGTTTATGTTCAGTGCCGGCGGCCATCTTGGTACACCCGTCCTCCGCCACTGTATTAAAATGCGGCCCAAGGTCGCATCTTGCTGATGGCCTGGGCATTCCAGGATGATCCCTAGAGGCACCCGGTCCTGTGCAGGTAGGTAGGATGCTTCCCAGAGGGTTGTAGTGCGGCTTGTGCGGCTCATCGGTCCGGGATGGCGCGGAGCTCACGGCTCAAGCGGCCATATCAGAGCTCTCGCGCATGCTCACTGTACAAATAAAACCCTCAAACCCTTTGTGCAGCTCCAAAATGAGTATTGTATCCTGACCACAGATCACTACTTATATCTCCAGTTTTCTCATTACCTGAACTCTCTTACCTCACCGGAAATACTTGTACATAAACAAGGTTGGTAATATTTTCTAAATTTGCCACCCTCTGTTAAAGGAATCTCCCTATTTTATAACCTCCTACAAAGTAAATTATATTCCACAAATCCACTCCATACTTGAAATGGGAAGCAGACCTAGAGAAGTCCTTCACCACTTATCAATGGCAATCAGCTTTCAAAGCTATCTACAGGGCCTCTAAATGTGCCAATCATTGGGAAATGTCACACAAAATTGCCCTAAGATGGTATCTTACCCCATATAGAATGTCTAAATACTTGTTTCACAGTCCCCATTATGCTGGAGAGGATGCAGAATGGTGGGACAGCTCATACACATCTTCTGGACGTAAACATCTAACCAGTTTCTGCAAAAAGGTATTCTGCATAACTTCTGAGATCACTGGGATCATCACCTCACCCTCTCCAGCTCTGGCGATTCTTAACTTAGGTATAGATTTATTCCCCTCCGATTGCCGCAGAATTGTCACTCACATTTTGCTAGCTGTTAGGATGCTGATTACTAGAAGATGGAAATCCAATTTACCACCTAATGTTTCTGAAGTGATTGATATGGTAAAGCAAAATTTTGAGATAATAATTGCCTGTGCCAACCCCAGCCTGTGCTTGCCTCATAAAAGTAGTCTAAATTTATACGGAAATTGGTGGGGGTAGTATTTGTCAATTATTCAATCAGGAGTTTATAAAAGATGTGTGGCTATCAGGGCAAACTTCCCTCATCAAAGTCATCTACAACAGAGCAGGATGGCAAAGTTGTAAAAATTAAGATCAACTCATAATTTATTAAGAAGAAAAAAGCTGCGCAAAAAAATAAATAAAACCAAGGCTACTCATGAAAGAACAACCTCGTGAAAAACTGTGAATAATGTACAACAATTTGTGACCAGAAATTAATAAAGATAAAATAGTCCAAACAAAAGGAAATCCAATCAATCCATGTGAAGATCGTGTAGAAACTTAGAAAGAATAAACACCACCTATAGTGATCCACCACCACATGAATGTCGTGCTTACCAGAGGACAAGCTTGATAAGCTTGTAAGAAAATCAGACATCCAGACACCAAACCAACAGCGTCACCTTTCTGTGGTCAGCATCAAGGGTAAGCCAGAAGTTCAGCAGGTATACGGAGCACACACCAATCACCAGCTCATGGTGATATACTAAATAAGAAAAGATTGCACTTACAGGAATTAAGCAGTAAAAAGGCATCCATTAAAAACAGTTTGCCGGCCAGCTTGCATACACCGGCTTACATCCAGGTCACGATGACGTCAGTGCATCAACCTCCAGGCGTATGTTTCGTCTATAACTGAGGTGGTCTGGGGAATGGGTGACACACTGACTCATCGCATTTAAATACATGTTTAAGTAACCACGCCTCGTTGTGGTTCCTCAGTGTTGGGAAACCGTATTACCTCAATTATGAGGTCATAATAAAAAAAAAAACACCATAAATTAATCCAGATATAAAATAAAAAATTATATTGTAATTAGAGGACCCGAGCAAAAATGATTAACCCTTTTGAATCAGACAACACGCTGATACATCCAGCCATATGTTGACATATGAACCTAAATGAATAGACGGTTGAGTGTAAGCCACACTCCGCCATCTAGTGTGGACATAAAATATAACGCTCAAAAAATAAACAAAGTACAAATAACCACTGGTGTCTGTAAAAAACACTGAATCATGATTGTATGTATATATAACATGAAATAGCCACACAAGATCTTAATTGTATATGTATATACTGTAAATGGCCACCAGTGTCATAAAAACACAAAGTGCTAAATGTACAAAAATACATATTAATTCATATCTATATATATAAAAAAAAAAATATAAATATAAAAAATATACAGAAATAAAATACTGGGCAGCTAATAAACCAAGTATAAAATTAATGTGAAAACTGGGAAAATTACACCCATATTCACATATAGACAAAAACATCACTCGCTACCAGCGAGTATCTCTGGCCTAGTTGAAAGATAATCCTGAGAGACTCATTGATATCAAACTCAAGGTTACATAATGGGAACAAGAAAGAACTTTTAACTAGACTCACTGGGAAGTGTGGGGGAAAAAGTAAATACAAAAATGCATAAAAATAATTTAAAATGATACATGCCCCTGAGGTGTCACATCAAGTGTACATAGAAAAACAAAACTCAAGCATTATCAATGAATGCATTCAGGTCTATATCAACATTCAACCCGAAGGGTGTGTAGCATTTAATTTTAAGTATCCATGCCATCTCTAGCCGTGAAATGCCACGCACCAAAGACCCACCCCTCCATTGGCAAATGTACCTATCAAGCCCCAAAAAGATGGTTTTGGCAGGATCCTTGTTATGGACTTCCAAATAATGTCTGGAAACTGGGTGCTTGGGAAAGCCATTTAAATTAATTGTCACATGTTCATTGAGCCTGACCCTTAGGGGGCGTCTAGTCCTACCCACATACTGTAGCCCACAGGGGCATTGGAGCAGGTAAACAACCCCCTCAGTAGAACATGTGATAAACGGCTTGATTTCAAACTCAGCCAGGGTACTGGATGATCTGAAACTATGAGTTCTCCTATGTAGGCATCCACTCAGTTAGTATATCCTGCACCTCCTGCACTGATAAAATCCTGTCAGATTGTCAAAAATCCCTTTCCTGATAATAGGGGGGTCTAGGATGTTAGGTGCAACCCTACCTCTAAGGGAGGGGGCACCTTTATAAATGACCTGTGGTTTTGTCTGAAGAACAGTATTCAACGTCTGGTCATTGATGAGAATATGCCAGTGCTTCCTAATAAGTTTCCCAACATTCCTGTGTTGAATGGAATAAGTGGTTATAAAAGGGACTGAAGGTGTTCTATCTCTGTTAGATATTCTTTCCTTAAGCAGGTCACTTCTATTCCGGAAATCAAAAATAATAGTGCGCCAACCAAAGAGCAAAGCAGCCAACACCACAATCAGACAAATTGTAGAAAGATATAAATAAAAATAAGTGTGGCGCTAAAAAACGTGTCCTTTATTGCGCAAAGCCAAACAGAATGGTGTCTGGAGGGCAATATGCACAATAAAGAATATTAATGAAAATCAGTCCTATGAGGACTGTTGGTTGACACCAACAAAACAAATAAATCGAACCACAAGATAAATGAATGAAATATATGGGTGAATCTTAAATAAAATATGGTGGCACATAAAGTGAACCAATATACACACCAATATATGTGCAAATGATCAAAAAAGAGAAAAATGATGTAGGAAGAACCACAAATCCCAGCAATAGGGAAAAATAGTTCTATAATTAAGCACTATAAAAATGTGAGGATTGTGTACATCACAAGTATATTGCACATAAAATAAATTGTGTAGAGAAAATGTGAAGGTTGTGCACATCACAAGTGTATTACGCAAAAAGTGAAATTAATTGTGTAGGGAGAAACAATAACTAGATGTACTAGGCTGCTAATACAATAAAAAGTCCATCCGGAACTTATATAAATAAAATGATGACTCAAAGTCCGAATGATACAATAAAAAGCGATCAGCAGCCACCAAGCTCAGTGTGGGAGGACCAATGGATCCAAGGATGGCATCCACGAGTTGCAATCATAGGCATCTGTGTGAAAGGTGTAGGCATAAATACCCTTACCAGAGAGGATGGACTCCCAGTCAGCGACTTGGGAGTCAAACGAACTTTCTCCAGGGTGGTTTTTAGAGATGCGTCTGAATAGCCTTTCTCTATGAGTCATTTAGTTAGGACATCAGCCTGAAGGAGAAACTCCCTATTATCGGAGCAATTCCGCTTCAGTCGTATGTACTGGCTTTTTGGCACTGATCTAAGCCAGGCCTTATGGTGGCAACTAGGGATGAGCCGAACACGCCCCGTTCGGTTCGCACCAGAACTTGCGAACAGGCAAAAAATACGTTCGAACACGCGAACACCGTTAAAGTCTATGGGACACGAACATGAATAATCAAAAGTGCTAATTTTAAAGGCTTATATGCAAGTTGTTGTCATAAAAAGTATTTGGGGACCTGGATCCTGCCCCAGGGGACAAGGATCAATGCAAAAAAAAGTTTTAAAAACGGCAGTTTTTTCAGGAGCAGTGATTTTAATAATGCTTAAAGTGAAACAATAAAAGTGTAATATCCCTTTAAATTTCGTACCTGGGGGGTGTCTATAGTATGCCTGTAAAGGGGTGCATGTTTCCCGTGTTTAGAACAGTCTGACAGCAAAATGACATTTCAAAGGAAAAAAGTCATTTAAAACTACTCGTGGCTATTAATGAATTGTCGGTCCAACAATACACATAAAAGTTAATTGATAAAAACAGCATGGGAATTCCCCACAGGAGAACCCTGAACCAAAATTTAAAAAAAAAATGGCGTGGGGTCCCCCTCAAAATCTATACCAGACCCTTCAGGTCTCGTATGGATTTTAAGGGGAACCCCATGCCAAAATTTAAAAAAAAATGGCATGGGGTCCCCCTAAAAATCCATACCAGACCCTTATCCGAGCGCGCAACCTGGCAGGCCACAGGAAAAGAGGGGGGGACGAGAGAGCGCCCCCCCTCCTGAACCGTACCAGGCCACATGTCCTCAACATTGGGAGGGTGCTTTGGGGTAGCCCCCAAAAACACCTTGTCCCCATGTTGATGAGGACAAGGGCCTCATCCCCACAACCCTTGCCGGTGGTTGTGGGGGTCTGCGGGCGGGGGGCTTATCGGAATCTGAAAGCCCCCTTCAACAAGGGGACCACCAGATCCCGGCCCTCCCCCTGTGTGAAATGGTAAGGGGGTACAAAAGTACCCCTACCATTTCTTTAAAAAAGTGTCAAAAATGTTAAAAATGACAAGAGACAGTTTTTGACAATTCCTTTATTTAAATGCTTCTTCTTTCTTCTTTCTTCTATCTTCTATCCTCCATATTCTTCTTCTTCTGGTTCTTCTGGTTCTTCCTCTGGTGTTCTCATCTGGCATCTTCCTCCATGGCGTTGGCGTCTTCTTCCCTTCTTCTCCTCGGGCCGCTCCGCATCCATGATGACATGAATGGGGACGGGGCCACCCGGTGACCCCTCCCCCCTCTGACGCACGGTGACTTGACGGGACTTCCCTGTGGCATCACAGGGAATGCCACAGGGAAGTCCCGTCAAGTCCCTGTGCATCAGAGGGGGTGGGGTCACCGGGTGGCCCCGCCCCTCCATTTTTAAGAACCGTCAGAAGAGGAGAAGCGTCACACAGCGGGAGCTTCCCTCCATGCCATCATGGATGCGGAGCGGCCCATAGAAGAAGGGAAGAAGATGTCGACGCCGTGGAGGAAGATGCCGGACGAGAACACCGGATGAAGAATCAGAAGAACCAGAAGAACCAGAAGAAGAAGAAGATGGAGGAAGGAATCGAAGGAAGATAGAAGATAGAAGAAAGAAGAAAGAAGAAGCATTTAAATAAAGGAATTGTCAAAAACTGTCTCTTATCATTTTTACCATTTTTGACACTTTTTTAAAGAAATGGTAGGGGTACCATTTCACACAGAGGGAGGGCCAGGATCTGGGGGTCCCCTTGTTAAGGGGGGCTTCCAGATTCTGATAAGCCCCCCTACCCACAGACCCCCACAAACACCAGCCAGGGTTATGGGGATGAGGCCCTTGTCTTCATCAACATGGGGACAAGGTGTTTTTGGGGGCTACCCCAAAGCACCCTCCCAATGTTGAGGGCATGTGGCCTGGTACGGTTCAGGAGGGGGGGCGCTCTCTCGTCCCCCCTTTTTTCCTGCGGCCTGCCAGATTGCGTGCTCGGATAAGGGCCTGGTATGGACTTTTGGGGGACCCCACGCCGTTTTTTTTGTAATTTTGGCATGGGGTTCCCATTAAAATCCATACCAGACCTTAAGGGTCTGGTATAGATTTTGAGGGGGACCCCACGCCATTTTAAAAAAAAAAATTGTCTGGGGTTCCCCTTAATATCCATACCAGACCTGAAGGGCCTGGTATGGAATTTAGGGGGACCCCCCACGTCATTTTTTTTTTACATTTTGGTTCAGGGTTTCCCTGTGTGGAATTCCCATGCCGTTTTTATCAATGAACGTGTATTGTCGGACCGGCAATTCATTAATAGCCGTGAGTAGTTTAAATTACTTTTTTTCCTTTGAAATGTCATTTTGCTGTCAGACTGTTTTAAACACGGGAAACATGCGCCCCTTTACAAGCATACTATAGACACCCCCAGGTATGAAATTTAAAGGGATATTACACTTTTATTGTTTCACTTTAAGCATTATTAAAATCACTGCTCCCGAAAAAACGGCCGTTTTTAAAACTTTTTTTTGCATTGATCCATGTCCCCTGGAGCAGGACCCAGGTCCCCAAACACTTTTTATGACAATACCATGAACATAAGCCTTTAAAATTAGCACTTTTGATTTCTCCCATAGACTTTTAAAGGATGTTCCGCGGCATTCGAATTTGCCGTGAACACCCCAAATTGTTCGCTGTTCAGCGAACTTGCGAACAGCCGATGTTCGAGTCGAACATGAGTTCGACTTGAACTCGAAGCTCATCCCTAGTGGCAACTATCTGTTGGGATATATGAGTTGCGATCAGTGCTTTTGAAAAAGGTAGCAGTGGTAAACTGATCGTCCTTGACTCCAATTGTCAGATCTAGAAAATTAATTTCATTTTGACTGGCCTCATAATTGAGAACAATGCTTCTGGTAATGGCATTAAGTTCCAAAAAAGAGGTCCAATTCAGCTTTGCTACCATCCCATAGGAGGATGTCATCTATATACCTAGCCCACAGAACCACCTGCGGTCTCTGTTGGGCATAGATGACATCCTCCTCCCAAAGCGCCATAAAGAGGTTCGCCAAACTGGGGGCATATGTACCTGCCCACCCGGGACGTGATGGAATCAATACCACTCACAATGGGACGTTCCGGGTGGCGGGTAGGGTGTTTGTGAATTTTAGGTAAGTAATATATTACCGGTGTATGAGGTGCTTTGGGCACCAAGTACAATTTCTCTTTCTTATTTAAAACACCCTGTTCAAAACCTCTCTGGACTAGAACTTCTAATTCCTTTTGATACCCAACCTTAGGATCTGACCTAAGCAGGGTGTAAGTATCAGTATCACCTAATATTCTATGCATTTTAGCAAGGTAATCCTTTTTATTGAGGATTATAATCCCACCTCCCTTATCTGCCGGTCTAATAACCAACCCCTTGTTTTCACATTATTATTATTATTAATATTATACAGGATTTATATAGCGCCGACAGTTTACGCAGCGCTTCACAATATTAGGGCAGACAGTACAAGTTGTTGTAATATGTTCGCCGATTTATGTGGGACATTATATTATTATATGTTGTTCGAGCCAACTGAATTTTAACATAGCAAGGGGACAGCTGAAGACCCTTTGATGTGTTAATCTTATGCAAGTCTACCTAGGTGTGTGAGGTATGACCTGTTAACCTAATTGAACATTTCAAAGGGTGTTCAGGTGGTATCTGTTAATCTAATCTAATTACACATATCAAAGGGGACTTGTTGATGTTGATATGTGGGACTGCAAATTGGGGCGGTTTATGACTACAGTTGTTCACGGCTGGCGGTTGTTGTTTGTCTGAAAGACTAAAGCATATCAAAGGCCTGAATGGAGATGGCCAATCAAATTGCTCAGCCATTCAGTGTCTAGTGAATGTAACATGGCGTTCAGTCTATAATATAGTCTTGTCTGTGTATGACTATGAAGGCGCAAATCTAGAGAAAATGGGACTCTGAATTAAATTTACTCTGTCAGATTTTTTGCCATCTGTGGACTTTGGACTTTGTTCTGTGTTGGAAGTCAATAAAGTGCATCTCTCTGGAAGAATTGGGTTGCTGCGGAAGAGTACTTACATCATCTTTATAATAACTACTAAATTAATCATCTACCCACTATATACATTATATCACTACATTGGTGGCATTCAAGTGACCAGAAGAGCATTTTCGGACTTAGTAACAGAAGTCGGTGGTGACAACAATCCTGTGAGGTGGACAGAAGTCTGATGAAGAACCAAGAGCTGTGCTGTGACTCTAATGTCTGGTTGTGACATAAGAGAGTCTGATCTACAAAATTAAACAAGTTGGGAACCCCAGAATTATTCTCTGGAGACTGGAGACAACAAAAAAAGGACTGTGTCATGTACCAGAAGACCTGAACTGGAAGCTGAAGGAGTAATTAATGCGGTGAGTAAAATATTTCCTTTTTTTTAAATTATTAGTAATATAGTCAAAATGCTTACTCAGTGTGAAACTAGTGTCAGTTCTGATAAAGCTAACAGATGGGTATTAAAATGTATTAAGCGCCATGGCGGTCCTTATGAAATTCCAGAAAAATGTAAGCAGACGTGGACTATGATGAAGGAATTTTTAGAGAAAAAGGTTTTTGATAGCAAAATTGCAGAAATTAAAAGGAAAGGTTGTATTATACAGGGCTTGTTATCTTGCTGTTTAACAATGGAAAGTTCTTTGAAGGGTAAGATTGAGGAAATGACCCTGTTACAGAAGGCAGTTGATAATAGCAACAGTGTTTGTGAGAGGTTACAAAACCAATCAGACACTGAGATGGTAAATTTAAAATTGCATGCAGTTACCATTGGGGGAGCTTTGCTTGAGAAATCTAAATGTTGTGATGAATTATCAGAGGAAAATTAGAGATTAAAATTAAGAATTATGGAATTAGAGAAGAGATCTCAGGAATGCAGATATGCATCAAATATTGGATTCAGCAATCTGCAGCAAAATACAGACACAAACTTTCTATCAAATGAAACAGAACCTCATATTAAATCTGATAATTCATTACCAGCTGCACCCACTGTGACTACCACAGTTTATAATAATAATAATAATAACAATACAGGTGAATTTCAGCTTGTAATGAAGCCTTTGAAACCAAAAGAATTAGACCCAATTCTTAAAGAAATAGGAATTAATCCCTGCCATGATTTAAACAGATTTTTAAAATGGTTTTGTGACGTGCAGCAGGTCAGAGATGTATACAATCTCAACCCATCTGACTTAGAAAGAGTTTTGCAACATTCTATAGGAAGTGGTCTTTGCATGAGAATTAAACAGATCTGTATTCAGCCTCTGAGGACAAGGGACATATTACTGGAATTATTATGTGTTTTGTATGGTGTACGTTCTGATGTTACTATTCATGGGAAGATCCAACAAATGCAAAATGAATCTCCCTATGAATTGTCACACAGGATAGCAACTATTATGGAATTATTGCTTGGTAATAATCTTGCATTTGAGCGTGGGGGCTTGATACATATGAGTATGTTTCTAGATGCGTTGCATGAAGATATCAAACAAGATATTTTATTAGTTACCTCCAAATCCTCATGATTTAAAAGACATATTGTTGAGAGCAGACCATTTATGGAGAAAGTCAAATGAGCAAGCTGTCAAAATTGATTTAGCCACATTGTTTAGGACAAATACTGAACCTAAAGATCAAAAGATAATATCTTATGATAACACCCAGAGAGGAGACACTGGGTCAAATATAGGTGATATTAATATGAAAAACAGAGCTGACCATAATAGTAATAAGAAAAGGTCCAAGACCTGGATACCGTTTTCTCAGTTAAAACAGAAATATGACCACCTGAAGATTGAGTATGACAAAATGAGAGGGGAACATGATAAATTATTAGAGCAGTTGAAGGGGGTACAAGATGTACATTCCCTAGATCTGTTTTTGAATGCAGATGACACTTCTCTAGCAGTGGGGGTGAATTAGCTTCAAACTGTAAACGTGTAAATAGTTCTTTGTTTTAACTTCAAACAATGTTTAAGGAACTCGCTAATTAGTTTTGTTGGAGAGTCATTTTGTCTTTCAGATATTGTTGGAGATACTTGCTTGCATGTGAATAGCAGAAGCACAGTCTGAAATTGCTGGCTAGTGGGGGAGAAACGCTGAATAGACAATATATCACTATACAAGGAATTATAAAGAATTCATGGACTCTCTCAATATTCATCAAGCAATGAACCTTTGTTCTTTTTTCTTCAACGCCCTAATTTTTAATTTTTCTCCCTTTTGCTGATATATTTTGCTTTTCATTTTTTATTTTTATTATGTTTTATTTCTTGAACTTTATCTTAAAACCAAAGAGAAGCATTTAAACCTAAAATAATTTTCATAACATCTGTACATATTACATAACGCGTATTGATCAATATATTTGACATCTAAAGTGAGATGCTGCGCAATGGCTTGGCATAGCATAAATTATAGTATGTTGGGTGGTTTTCCTAAATTTATAAGAGGGGTGAGTGAAATTCATCACTCCAGTCATGATTTGAAACTTTGTTGAATCAGTTGTTTATAATATGCTAAAGGCTATGACATATATGGATGAAAAAGACCTTTCTACCTTTTCATGGTGAGGATACTGGCAAGAATTTCCACTGCCGCTTTGTCTGGATAGAAGATCTGATAAACACTGATGTCAAGCTGATTCTATCTGAACCAACGTGTGGGGGTATATATATATATGTTGGTATACCATTCAGGTGACTGAATGATCCAAGTAACTACTCTATTGAAGGCAATGAGGTGTCGGCCTACAGCAAATTACAAAAGCAAATTGTGGCTGGCAATCAACAAATTCAGGTACCTGACAGGTACACAACAGCTCTTCATTGCTCAAATAGGAAATGGAAAGAAGCAGATGTGAATTGTAAAATGCTTGCATGAATGTCAAGTGCAAGGAAATAGTTTGCAGCACAGTTTTTACTGCCGTATCCAAACCTTTTGACCTTGAAAGTGAGTGCTGGTACATTGATGGTTCTTCTTACCATGAAGATGAAAGTAGAATGTTTGTGTAAAAGCATCTTTAAAAATGAAAAGCTTGAGCCTGGAGATAAGAGAATCCTGGACTTATGTGGATTGGAGCTCCCAGAGCATACCAAGTTTACTTTCGGTGAGATGGTGAGAGATGTGAGGAAGTCAGACCAAAGAATGGATTGTGACAGCAGCTCGTCTTTGCGCAATATTCAAGATGTGAAGATGTGATATAATAAGGCCTAACAGCTATATGGGCCACTGATGTTTACCAAATCCTTTTCCAGTCATGGTCTAAAAGCTATATTATCTAATAACTGTAACCAGTTTCAACTTCATATTTTATATGAGCCATTGTAAAGCATTCCGTACCTTAAATGGTAATTATATTTTTTGTTGTTTGATTTATGCGTCAGTTCTAGTAGTTAGAACTGACCCAAGTGGGGGTATATGTTGTAATATGTTCGCAGATTTATGTAGGACATTATATTATTATATGTTGTTCGAGCCAGCTGAATTTTAACATAGCAAGGGGACAGCTGAAGACCCTTTGATGTGTTAATCTTATGCAAGTCTACCTAGGTGTGTGAGGTATGACCTGTTAACCTAATTGAACATTTCAAAGGATGTTCAGGTGGTATCTGTTAATCTAATCTAATTACACATATCAAAGGGGACTTGTTGATGTTGATATGTGGGACTGCAAATTGGGGCGGTTTATGACTACAGTTGTTCACGGCTGGCGGTTGTTGTTTGTCTGAAAGACTAAAGCATATCAAAGGCCTGAATGGAGATGGCCAATCAAATTGCTCAGCCATTCAGTGTCTAGTGAATGTAACATGGCGTTCAGTCTATAATACAGTCTTGTCTGTGTATGACTATGAAGGTGCAAATCTAGAGAAAATGGGACTCTGAATTATATTTACTCTGTCGGATTTTTTGTCATCTGTGGACTTTGGACTTTATTCTGTGTTGGAAGTCAATAAAGTGCATCTCTCTGGAAGAATTGGGTTGCTGCGGAAGAGTACTTACATCATCTTTATAATAATTACTAAATTAATCATCTACCCACTATATACATTATATCACTACACAAGTACAATACAATTCAATACAGGAGGAATCAGAGGGCCCTGCTCGTTAGAGCTTACAATCTAGGAGGGAGGGTCAAATTATACAAAAGGGTAATAGCTGTGGGGGATGAGCTAATGGAGAAAATAGTGCAGTTGTTAGATGGAGGCAGGATAGGGTTCTCTAAAGAGGAAAGTTTTCAGGGATCGCCTAAAGGGGATACATTTGGAGACAGTCTGACTGATTGGGGTAGGGAATTCCAGAGGATGGGTGAGGCTCGGGAGAAGTCCTGGAGGCGGATATGGGAGGAGGTGATGAGGGAGCTAGAGAGCAGATGGTCTTGGGAGGAACGGAGATGGCGATTAGGTTGGTATTTTGAGACTAGGTTAGTAATGTAGATAGATTTGTGTGTCGTCAGCATAGAAATGATATTGAAAGCCATGAGAGGCTATCAGCTGACCCAGGGAAGAGGTGTAGATTGAAAATAAAAGAGGTCCAAGAACAGAACCTTGGGGGACCCCGACAGAGAAGGTAAGAGGAGTGGAGGAAGTAGAATTGTAAGTGACACTGAAGGTGCATTGGGATAGGTAGGATGAGAGCCACTGAACAGTCACGGAGACCGAGGGAGTAAAGTTTACAGAATAGTACAGAATAGTGTCCGTTGGTTTTTGCAGTTAGTAGGTCATTTGTGAGTTTTAAAAGAGCAGTTTCTGTGGAGTGTTGAGGGCGAAATCCAGATTGAAGGGGATCAAGAAGGTTGTTTTTAATGAGGTGGTTACTCAGTTGGTTGTAAACCAGGCGCTCAAGTAGTTTAGAGGAAAAGGGGAGCAAGGAGATAGGGCGTAGGTTGTTAAGATTGGTAGGGTCAAAGGACGGCTTTTTAAGTATGGGGGTGACCAGTGCATGTTTTAGAGCATTGGGGAAGATGCCAGAGGTGAAGGAGAGATTGAAGATATGGTAGGGTCAAAGGACGGCTTTTTAATTATGGGGGTGACCAGTGCATGTTTTAGAGCATTGGGGAAGATGCCAGAGGTGAGGGAGAGATTGAAGATATGGGTTAGAGAGTGTAGGATGGGGTCAGAGGGCGACCGTAGCATTTGAGAGGGAATAGGGTCCAGGGGACAGGTGGTTAGGTGGGCGATAGAAAGGAGTTTAGCAACTTTGTCTGTAGTAGCAGAATTGAAAAAGGGGAGTGTCGGTTGTACCTGTTGACATGGGGTCTTAGCTGGGGGAGATAACTGTAGAGTGGAGATTTCATCCCGGATTGTATCAATCTTGTTTTTGAAGTGATTAGCGATCTCCTGGGCAGTGAGCGAGTCAGTGGGTGAAGGCGGTGGAGGACAAAGTAGAGCGTTGAAGGTAGACAAGAGTTTACGGGGACTGGAAGAGAAGGTGTTAATAAGAGTTGTAAAATAGGTTTTCTTGGCAGTGTGGAGGAAAGAATAGTATTTTTGGAGGGCAGATTTGTATTGGTTGAAGTCTTTGAGAGACTTAGTTTAGTCTTGTGCCACAGACGCTCAAGAGCGTGACATAGGGAGTTAAGACCAGCCACCATATCCCTATTGGTTTTGACCCTTTAACAGGCATTTGGTCCAAGTCTCTAAGTACTACATACCTGAAAACTTTCAGGGAGGGGGCTAGAGCCCCAGGGGGCTTGAATAGGGAGGCATTTGAGAGCCCTAAATGCCGAAAATCTGTTGATAAGGTCCTATCATTCAGGTACATAGATTTTTACCTTCAGCCATTAGTTATGAAAATGCCTTCACATGTAAAGGATTCATGCCATGTGATTAATCTGCTGACTGAACATGTCCCAAGGCCTGGTATGTGGATGGTGACAGCCAACGTTACGTCCCTCTACACTGTGATACCACACTACTTAGGACTTTTTGCGGTTGAGTATTTCCTAAGGTGGGATTCTGCTTTGTTCGATTAATACATTTCCTATATTATGGAATTGCTCCAAATTGCTGCATCTCAGAGTTATTTCTGGTTCGGGGGTCAGTTTTTCAAACAGGATAGAGGGGTCGCCATGGGGACTAAATATGCCTCCAGTTTGGAGAACCTCTTTATGGCGCTTTGGGAGGAGGATGTCGTCTATGCCCAACAGAGACCGCAGGTGGTTCTGTGGGCTAGGTATATAGACAACATCCTCATCCTATGGGATGGTAGCAAAGCTGAATTGGACCTCTTTTTTGGGGAACTTAATGCCAATACCAGAGGCATTGTTCTCAATTATGAGGCCAGTCAAAATGAAATTAATTTTCTAGATCTGACAAGCACTGATCGAAAATTATATATCCCAACAGATAGTTGCCACCGTGAGGCCTGGTTTAGGTCAGTGCCAAAAAGCCAGTACATACAACTGAAGCAGAATTGCTCTGATAATAGGGAGTTTGTCCTTCAGGCTGATGTCCTAACTAAACGATTCATAGAGAAAGGCTATTCGGACGCATCTCTAAAAATCACCCTGGAGCAAGTGTCACTGATTAATAGAAGTGACCTGCTTAAGGAAAGAATATCTAACAGAGATAGAACACCTTCAGTTCCTTTTATAACCACTTATTCTATTCAACACAGGAATGTTGGGAAACTTATTAGGAAGCACTGGCATATTCTCACCAATGACAAGACATTGAATACTGTTCTTCCTACAAAACCACAGGTCATTTATAAAGGTGCCCTCTCCCTTAGAGGTAGGGTGGCACCTAACATCCTCGACCCCCCTATTATCAGGAAAGGGTTTTTTGATAATCTGACAGGATTTTATCAGTGCAGGAGGTGCAGGATATGCTCATTGAGTGGATCCCTACATAGGAGAACTCATAGTTTCAGATCATCCAGTACTCTGGCTGAGTTTGAAATCAAGCTGTTTATCACATGTTCTACTGAGGGGGTTGTTTACCTGCTCCAATGCCCCTGTGGGCTACAGTATGTGAGTAGGACTAGACGCCCCCTCAGGGTCAGGCTCAATGAACATGCGACAAATATTTTAAATGGCTTTCCCAAGCACCCAGTTTCCAGACATTATTTGGAAGTCCATAACAAGAATCCTGCCAAAACCATCTTTTTTAGGGATTGATAGGTACATTTGCCAATGGAGGGGTGGGTCTTTGGTGCGTGGCATTTCACAGCTAGAGATGGCACGGATACATAAAATTAAATGCTACACACACTTTGGATTGAATGTTGATATAGACCTGAATGCATTCATTGATAATGCTTGAATTTTGTTTTTCTATGTACACTTGATGTGACACCTCAGGAGCATATATCATTTTAAATTATTTTTATGCATTTTTGTATCTACTTTTTCCCTCACTTCCCAGTGAGTCTAGTTAAAAGTTCTTTCTGGTTCCCATTATGTAACCTTGAGTTTGATATCAATGAGTCTCTCAGGATTATCTTTCAACTAGGCCAGAGATACTCGCTGGTAGCGAGTGATGTTTTTGTCTATATGTGAATATGGGTGTAATTTTTCCAGTTTTCACATTAATTTTATACTCGGTTTATTAGCTGCCCAGTATTTTATATTTGTATATTTTTTATATATATATAGATATGAATTAATATGTATTTTTGTAAATGTAACACTTTGTGTTTTTATGACACTGGTGGCCATTTACAGTATATACGTATACAATTAAGATCTTGTGTGGCTATTTCATGTTATATATATATACATACAACCATGATTCAGTGTCTTTTACAGACACCAGTGGTTATTTGTAAATTGTTTATTTTGTGAGTGTTATATTTTATGTCCCCACTAGATGGCGGAGTGTGGCTTACACTCAACTGTCTATTCATTTAGGTTCATATGTCAACATATGGCTGAATGTATCAGCGTGTTGTCTGATTTATATGGGTTTATGATTTTTGCTCGGGTCCTCTAATTACAATATAATTTTACATTTTATATCTGGATTATTTTATGGTGTTTATTTTTTTATTATAAAATCGTAATTGAGGTAATATGGTTTCCCGCCACTAAGGAGTCACAACGAGGTGTGGTTACTAACACATGTATTTAAATGCGATGAGTCAGTGTGTCGCCCGTTCCCCAGACCACGTCAGTTATAGACGAAACGTACGCCTGGAGGTTGACGCACTGACGTCATTGCGACCCGGATGTGAGCAGGTGTATGCAAGCTGGCCGGCGAACTGTTTTTAATGGATGCCTTTTTACTGCTTAATTTCTGTAAGTGCAATCTTTTTTATTTAATAAATTTGTTATACAGATTCACACTATGGTTGACTTCCTTCTATCCCCATGAGCTGGTGATTGGTGTGTGCTCCGTATACCTGCTGAACTTCTGGCTTACCCTTGATGCTGACTACAGAGAGGTGATGCTGTTGGTTTGGTGTCTGGATGTCCGATTTTCTTACAGGCTTATCAAGCTTGCCCTCTGGTAAGCGCGACATTCATGTGGTGGTGGATCACTATAGGTGGGGTTTATTCATCCTAAGTTTCTACACGATCTTCACATGGATTGATTGGATTTCCTTTTGTTTGGACTATTTTATTGTTATTGATTTCTGATCACAAATTGTTATACATTATTCACAGGTTTTCACGAAGTTGTTCTTTCACGAGTAGCCTTGGTTTTATTTATTTTTTGCACAGCTTTTTTCTCCTTCTTATGTTTGTTTCTTGTGTATATCACTCAATTTAAGCTGCTGCCGTTAGGGTTCACTTGGTTAGCGCGGTATATTTTCCATTTCCATAATTTATTAAGACAATAATAACAGAGAGAACAAAATAAATAGCACAATAATATGGACAGGGTTATAGACTTTTAAGAGCAACAGAGGTTGCCATGAAGCACATTGATAGCAATGAGTCTGTTTTAATTAGAGATGGGTGTTAAGAGCAGCATAGGATATCCATGAGGGAGCAGAAAAGAGATGCTTAGATGATGCTGTACTGAAGCCTGCCAATCCAAAATGTTACTTTAGTCAATATCATAATTGACAGTGCCAGCCCAAGCCTCTGCTACCCCAGCCTACTATTATTTGTAGACCTTATTTTTTAAAACACAATCCTAATTTTGCTTTCAAAGTAAAAAAGCAAACTAAAAAATTGTTTTTCCAGTTGAAATAGAAGTGCTGCACAAAACATACTTAATATAGCTATAATTTCTTGTGGACCTCATTGGCTAAACCAATTCAATAATGATTTAGTGGGCATGGCTTAAACAATTAGGATACACAAAAATAAAAATAAGGAGTAAGGATGGATACAAGTCAGTCACCAACTGAATTGCAAATGATCTATTTAGAATGGTAATATGAAACCAAATATACACTGACTATACACTGTACATTAAATTAGGTTTGTGTGCATTATCAGGATGAAACTTTATTAACACATACTGAAATACTGTATATTCTGTATATCTTGATCATGTGGATCTTTTCATTGAGAAAACCATAAAAATCAAAACTCAGAGCCCCACTCAGCATAACAAGACATCTTTTCTCCTGCTTGAATCAAGGGTTTCACTATGCACTAAGGTACTCCCTACAAAACAATATGGCTTTCTTCCAAAGACCTGTACATTGTCCATCTTGAGTTTTACCAAGCTGTAATTCAAAATGTTCTTCAGTGAGTTAAAGGGAGAAATTTTAATTTGCTTACTTATTTCTATGCATTTTTGCTTTTTTGGTAGTCTGTTTTCATTTCCACCCAATTTCTGGTCACATTTACTTTACCTTTCATCTACTGAATTGTGAACTTGTACTTCTTGTATACAAGTGATTTTTTTTTATTCTTAATTACCTATTAAAGTTGTGGTTCATGAAGTAAATTAGTTCTTTGCCACACTCCTTTATTAAATTAATGCATGTCGTGAACAGAAATTCATGAGCTGTAATTATAACTCATTATGGTATTAAGCAAATCATATAGAACACAGTAATGAATGCTAAGTCACATATGCTTCATTAGTTTTATTATTAAAATAAAGTTTCCATTTTGGACTGCAGCTGAGGATTGTTCATAACTTAAAATAAGAAACTATTATTATTTTTTCCTTTGTTACTGTACTTAAAGTACAATAAAAGGACAACATAAATCCTTAGATATTATCACTGTAAAACATATCCAAATTATTATTTTAATTAAGTAGATTTTCTTTGGGTTGGTGACCTCTTTTGACATACACTAAACAGCAATGAAGAAACATGTGTGTGATTAAATTATTTATTATTATTGGTATTCATTTAGAAAATAAGTATAAGTGAAAAAATGTAAACCCTAACTCCAGATTTCTGTTAATTTAAAATTGTTTGGACCAAGCTGCACAGACGGCCTAGCTAACAGATATGCCAGTGTTCTGTCAGAATCAGCGACCCATCAGATTAGGTATCAAAAGTGATGTTTACGTCAGCTGTGCATGCATTCCACCGCTTTCAGGTTTGCTAAGCTGACAGAATACCTGCAGTCAGAAGAAGGCAGCAGTGGACATCTTACTAAACCCAGCTACGTCTTGAATTTCAGAGTAATTTTAGCAATAAAGTGAGTGTATATAAATAAATATAGTATGTTGACATCTGTCATGCTGTTTTGATGTTACATTTTGAAAGAAGCTGGATTCCAGCAGTAGGAAGGTGGTAGAGGCCACGTTGGTACACCCTGAACTACCTTTAGGCTTTCAAAATAAATATCCAAACAGCATCACAGATGTCAAAGAACTATATTTATCTATATACGCTCACTTTATTGCTAAAATTACTCTGAAATTCAAGACATAGCTGGGTGTAGTAAAATGTCCTCTGCCTTCTTCTGACTGCAGGTGTTCTGCCAGCTTGTGGATAAAAAAATACAGCGCTCGCAACACACAATATAAGTGAAATCAACAAAAAAGTCCAAATAAAAATCCAAATAAATGCAACTGAAGTGTTAGTCCACCATGAAGTAGGTGCAAAAAATGCTTCACAAACTTGCAGGAGTAAAGTGACACCCTCTTTTGCATCCCCACTCACCAGAATAGGATGACCCCCAGCTTTGCAGTCCAGGGGTCACTTCAGGCTTGTAAATGGTATCCCACACATGTGGATTGGTGTCAAAACATCAGATGGTGGATCGGTGTAAACATCAGATCATAGATTCCAATAGGAGGCTCTCAACAGAATATACAGGCACCCAGAAATGAAAAGAGGATGGACTAATAGTGAAGTACTGTTATAAAAGTTGATTTAATGCGCATAGGGATGGGTACTTACAAAAATACGATTAAAAACTGGCATGGATATAGAGCAGTAGATACAGGAACCAACCATTCATAGCATGCGTTCCACAGACCAGAAGTGATCAGAAGTCAAACCAGGAAATTATGTCAATGCATTTCACCCTCCCTCAGGGCATCATCAAGGACCTCATTTCCTGCTGATAGAGCATCCTTAAATACTGGGAGAGAGAGAGAAACTCCCCTACTGAAAACCATTGCGGCCATCTTGTTGGTTAGATAAAAACTGTTACTACCATGGATGTGGCCATCTTGTTGGTTAGAAACTCCCCTACTGAAAACCAATCAGAATGGCATTGTGGCCATCTTGTTGGTTAGATAAAAACTGTCACTACCATGGATGGAGCATGATCCATGGGAGAGACAAGGTCACCATGGACCTGGTTGAAAAAAAACTTACTTAGAAAAAACTTTGACGTCAATTCCGGCGACATGGTAAAATTGATGCCAAATATAAATATACAAAAATACCTAAACTAAACACATGAAATGAATAGAAATAAAGATAAATATAAAAATAAAGAATAAAAACAAAAATAAAAAATGAAAAATAAAAATAGAGAAACAGTACTAAACGATAAAGTAAATAATAAAACTAAAAAACAACCCCTAACAGCACAACAGCACTAAACCTCCCATACTAAAAATTGGACAAGAAACAGTTCAGGTCTAGTTCGATGTTCAACCCCTGAGGGCTCATAGTTCTTAAACGATGGATCCACTGATTCTCATTGCGAGAAATGGCTCTTTTAAGATTACCCCCTCTCCAATGCCCTTCATTTCTGTCAATACTACAGAAGGTAAGCCCACTTGGGTCCTTACCATGGACCAACTTAAAATGATTGGATAAGCTATGATGTTTAAAACCCTTTTTAATTCTGTTTACATGTTCACGTAGTCTGACTCCCAATGCCCTAGTGGTCCTGCCTATGTACTGAAGACCACAGGGGCAGGACAAGTGGTAAGTGACATGGGTCCTACCACACGTGATAAACTTGTTGATTTTAAAAGACTTGCCTGAGGTGTGTGAAGGGAAATCTATAGTTTTCCTTATCCTACGTTTGGATGTTTTACACATCACACACCTCCCACAACTAAAAAACCCATCTGATCCAAAAAGGTACATGTTTTCTTAGGTGGATCAACAACGTTGGGTGCTAATCTCAAGCGTAAATGGGGGGTTTGGTGTAGATAAACTGTGGTTTGTTTGGTAGCACCTTAGCGAGATCATTATCCTTCAACAGAAGGTGCCAATATTTATGAATTATTTTTTCCACCTGTTTGTACTGACAAGTGAAACCCGTCATAATTGAGATGCCAAGTCTCTATCATCCACCACTTTTTTCTTAAACAGATCATCTCTATCGGAGCCTCTTACAACTGCCAAAGTTTTATTTAACTCACAAGGGGAGTATCCTTCTTCCAAAAAACGGTCAAACAAAACCTTAGCCTGTAGGTTAAAATCGTCGATTCTGGAACACTTCCGCCTAACCCTCAGGAATTGGATTTTAGGAATTGTGCCTAATTTGGGGGTGGTGACAGCTTCCTAGGGGAATGTAGCCATTTCTGTCCACTTCCTTAAAATAGGTTTTAGTGGACAGTTGATGGTTCTCTTTGAAGATGACTAAATGCAAAAAATGAATGCTTTGATTGTCAGAAGTTGACGAGAAGGAGATACCAAATCTATTCTCACCAATTTTTGCCAAAAAAATGTAAAAATGACTCATTTGATCCTGCCCAAACAATGATGTCATCATAATAACGCTTGTAAAACTTGAGCTGAGGGAAATTACTACTAAAGATGGCATCTTTTTCCCAGTAACTCATGAACAAGTTGGCAACTGAGGGGGCGTACTTAGTCCCCATTGCTACCCCTCTCTTTTTCCTCTAAAACTGCTTGTCATGCCAGAAAAAGTTATGACTCGTGGCCAAATCTAAAGCATGAAACAAAAAATCTTTTTGTTTTTCATCTTCGTACTATTTAGGGCCCATACCACAGCTTCAACAGCATGTTTCTGTTGGATATTGGTATATAGAGAATTGACATCAATGCTGGCCAGTATGTCACCTTCAGTAACCTCTACTTGATGTAACAATTCCATGAGGTTCCTACTATCTTTAAGATATGCAGGACAACTCTGAGCCAACGGCTGCAAGAAACTGTCCAAGTATTTGCCAATTCTGGTAAACAAAGAATCCACCCCACTCAAAATAGGTCTCCCTGGTGGTTTGAGTGGGTTTTTGTGGATCTTTGGTAGTTGGTAAATAACTGGCACTCACGGGGCATCGGGTACCAGATATCTAGCTTCCTTTTTGTTAACAATACCTTCATCTTGGGCACTTTTAACCAGATGTCTCAGCTTGGCTTTGAATTTATTGGTAGGATTACCCTCCAATTTTTCATATGTATCAGCATCATGGACAAGTCTGTTGAGTTCCATTAAATAGTCAGATTTGTTAAAGATAACTAAAACCCCCCCTTTGTCAGCACTTCTAATGACGATCTGCTTATTTTTTTCTAAAGATTTAATACCCCTTTCAATATCAGTTTTACCCCTACTAGGTTTAATGACTAAACCTTCTAAGTTGCATTGGTCCAAGCATTTAAAACCTCAGAAAAATGACTTTTTGGATTTCTAGGATTGAAGACCAATCTGTTCCTTAAAAAAAAAAAATTGTATGATAATATTCGGAAATTTCTTGTCCTGATTGAGGTGTAATTTTACTAAAATGTTTAAAAGGAGACAAGGTGAACCAATCTAAGTGCAGTATCAAAACATAATTTAATGAAGATAATAAAAACAAATGGCCAAATGGCTACTCACAATAATTCCGTTAAAATCAGGCACATAAAAGTATGTTGATAGCCCAAAGACGTCATGTCAGCTGCTCCCAGTGCAGGATCCGAAAGGTGTACCAAGGCGCAAGGGGGGAGGCTGTCCACAGTAACATGATCTTCAGCTGTGGTAGCTAGGCTGTGGGGAGGAGGAAAAACCCAGATGTCCGCAAGGTGAACCCGACGTGTGATCGGGCACCAAAAACAAGGAACAGGAAACAGGAACCGGATGAGGACCAGCACGGAGCGCACCTGACACTGCAGAGAGAGCAGCGGAAGTGTCGTTGGACGTGTCAGATGACACATTTCAATGCATCCGCATTTTTCTTCAGATCTTATAGGCTGATAGAGTGAGCATCATTTATATAGAAGAGCTGGAGACTGTCACTACGCGACGGCGTCACCAGGAACAGAAAATCCTGGCAATGTTAAAGGAAATCATTATAAGGACAACAACAAATGATGGTACAGATAATGGAATAGACTAAACTGATGGAAATACATACCTAACACTAGAGAAAAAATATAGAAAAATAGGTGCATGAATATAAGAAATAAATAATAAAATGTAAATTGAAAAATAAGATGGTGAGATTAGATGACAATGAGAAAAGAAAAAGAAAAAGAAAAAGTGCTGAGAGAGAAAATGTGAATATATGGAGATAAAAATGAGAATAAAAATAAGAAAAAATATATAAGAAAAGTAAAAATAAATTTGAGTAAAAATAATAGAAGAATGGACTGAATAATGAAAAATGTATGTATAAAAATGAACTGAGAAAGAAATGAAAATAAAAATAAAAATGGAAAATAGAGAATAATAAAATAATAATAGATATAAACAAAAATATAAGTAAAAATGAAAATAAAATAAAAATAAAAATGGAAAATTAAAAAGATAAAAAAATAGAAAAATAAAAATAAAATGAAATAAAAAATAATAATGAGATAGTGGTGTTGTAGATGAAAAAATATATGAAGAAGTGTAAATATATTATAAAAAAAATGTAAAATATATATATATATATATATATATATATATATATATATATATATATATATATATATATATGGGGAGAGCAAATCTACAAGGAATGACCATGTATATGGAATGCTATTTATAGATGCTGAGGAGACCTAAAACAAAAAAGGGAATAGAGAACACAGGGAGACAACAATCCTTTCTCAGCACACCCGGTCTTCTATGGTCGTTATATACCCAAAAGCCAGTTCCATTGGCTTAGGAGAAATTGCACTAGATTAGAGGACTACAGTACCACTCTCTCCAAGAAATTTACAGACAAGGGCTATCTGACCAACACCATCAATGAAGCTGCCTCTTTCTATTTGACAGATACTCTTCCTAAACCTAAGAATCAGAACACTGAACCAACAATTAGATTCATCACGCAATTCCATGTGAGTCACAAAAAAATGGAACATATTATAAAAAACAATGGTCCATTTTGACCCAGGATCCTCATCTATCATCATCTTTACCTATTGTTCCCAAATTTTCCTAACGCAGGGCCCCCAACGTAAAGGCAAAAATCGCTCAGAGTAAAATTCAAGTCCAGAAAAAATCTCTTATATCTAAACAACTTACCCTCATTCCACTAGTTGGCATGTACCGGTGTAATAAAGCATTATGCCTCACCTGTTCCCATGTCACACACGGTAGGAAAACCTTTAGTACCAATGGTAACCAATACACCCTCAAATCCTTCTTCAATTGTTCTAAGACCTATGTGATATACTGCATCTCCTGTCCTTGTGGGCTCTTATATGTGGTTAGAACGATTAGAACTCTACGTGCTAGGTTCGGAGACCATAGAAGAGCTGTCCAAGCCAACAACTCTCTATACAGTACTGCCCGCCATTTTACTACTCACCACTAACAATACATTTCTGATCTAAATGTGTGGGTCATAGAATCTATATCAGATCATTTTTCTCCAGCAGAAAGATTTCAACGCCTATGTAGGCAAGAAACTTTCTGGATATACACATTAAATAGCATGACACCTAATGGCCTCAACGAAGAAATAGAGATTAATACAGTTATATAACATGCTCTCTGTTCCTTTTTCTCCTATTAAATTACCTCATGATATGGTCTTTGAGTATCATCATTTTTGTTTTTGTACTGTTTTTAGATGTATAATATACACAACTCGTGCTGTTAATTCATTATTATGTATTTTAGGTCCTATAGTCCTCCTTCCGTTTTCTCCCCCCTTTTTAGTCTATTTTTCCACACTGCACTTACTGATTTTCATATTCTCATTTTTGTTCCTTTTTTAGCTTATTATCTCGTTGGCCCACCCTCCCTATGTTCTCTATTCCCTTTTTTGTTTTAGGTCTCCTCAGCATCTATAATTAGCATTCCATATACATGGTCATTCCTTGTAGATTTGCTCTCCCCTTACTAGCTTACTTTATTTACTTTTATATATACATATATAATTTTTCATATATATATTTTTCATTTTTTTTATAATATATTTACACTTCTTCATATATTTTTTCATCTACAACACCACTATCTCATTATTATTTTTTATTTCATTTTATTTTTATTTTTCTATTTTTGTATTTTTATTTTGATTTGATTTTCATTTTTACTTATATTTTTGTTTATATCTATTTTTATTTTATTATTCTTTATTTTCCATTTTTATTTTTATTTTCATTTTTTTCTCAGTTCATTTTTATACATACATTTTTCATTATTCAGTCCATTCTTCTATTATTTTTACTCAAATTTATTTTTACTTTTCTTATATATTTTTTCTTATTTTTATTCTCATTTTTATCTCCATATATTCACATTTTCTCTCTCAGCGCTTTTTCTTTTTCTTTTTCTTTTCTCATTGTCATCTAATCTCACCATCTTATTTTTCATTTTACATTTTATTATTTATTTCTTATCTTCATAAAACAAGTAAAAATTTGCGCTGAACTGAAAAAAGCAAGCAGCCAGCAAAGTTCGTAGATAACAAACAAATGTCACATGCATAAAAATTATTGCGGCGCTGAAAAGTTCAAAATGAAATTGAAGAGTGGGAGGAATCCATCCAATCACCAAATATATTGTGCAGATGTAGAAAGAGTCACTCGTCACCACGTGGTAATGTAGTCTGCTTACCAGAAGGTGTTAAGGATTAGGCATAGATGATAAATTCTCAATAGCATCCAGCAAATCCAGCCCACTAGAACCCCTTATCAGACCACAACATCCATGGGATTTCCTTCACATATAAACATCTCCCAATGGTCACTTCAGAATTAGGCATTCAGGCATGTAGTCATCATATATCCGAGAAAAGAAAATGAAGGACCCATAGTGAAGCCTGTAATGATAGATAAAAAAACTTTTATTGTAGTAACTTACAGTTGAAGCTTAAAACAGCATGCATCAATGATAGGAACAAACGGCTGCAGCAATCAGCGTACGGATGTCAGCCTGCCTGACATGTTTCATCATAACAGATGTCTTCAGAGGCATGGCTACAGCTACAACCGCACGCTATATATATGGTATGGTTAGTGGGTGGATCAGAGAGGATATAATCAAACTCATCACTAACAGCTGGGTAGGATGTGTTTCTTGTGCAGCGCGCCCTGGTGCTAACAGGATAAACCTGGTTAGCAACTGATGATGTGACAGCGCACGACCAATCAGAAAAAAGAGAGGATAGGAACAAAAAGAGGATGGCAACAGATGACTCAGTGCCACCTCATTGGTTAACCTATCTCTCAGTGAACAGAAAAATTTAAACATGCCAGATAAGCATGAACAGGCGACAAGGAAGAACGCCGGCTGTGTGGTCCGACTCAGGGACATGAAAAAGGCTAAAAATGTATTTTTGATTGATCAGACAATAACTTGATATCATATAACTCAATATACACAATAAAAAAAAGGAAAAGAATTAACACCCACACAGATAAGCTATGAGATTAACGCCTGTCATGCAGTATAGATCAAAGGCATAGAAAAAAACGCTAGACTTTGTATAACAAATCAGTGCCTGCATGGGAAAAAAACACTAACCTATGTATAACAAACCAGTGCCTCACATGCAACTAAGCAATAGACATTGTGAATGTGATTAATCGCACACAATTCAATAAAAATACATGCATGCAATATACATCAATACATGTGTTAAAATCAATACAGATGATTGTAAACATCATTAAAAAATGTTGTTTTAAAAAACTGACCTAGACCCAAGATTTGCAAATAAATAAAGGAGAAAAAACAAAAAATAAATAAATAAAACGAATAAAGGAGTGTATTGGTGCTAACTGTTATTAATGAAGCTATTAACATCCCACTCTACGTTTAACCCATATGGCGTATAGCATTTGAGGGTGTGTATCCATCGCGTTTCCAACCTCGAGATTTCTCTCTTGGTGTAACTACCTCTCCAATGGGGTGTGAAACGATCGATGGTGGTAATCAGAGTCCCTACTGGATTTCTGTTATGACATTCTAAATAGTGACGTGAGACCGTGTGCTTAGGAAAACCTTTCTTTATGTTTTTTATATGTTCCTTTATTCGCACATTCATGGCTCTCATATTGCGGCCTACATACTGTAGACCGCATGGACAAGTCAATAAGTACACAACATTTTTTGAGGTGCAGGTGATGAAAGTATCTATATCATAGACCTTTGTGGTGGAGTTAGATTTAAATTGATAAATTTTCCTATTTTTTCGCCATTTATGCGGCACACTTTACATTTGCGACATGGGAAAAAAACCTTTTGAGTTCTGAAAAAAGGGGGACCCTATTGGGGGGCATCAAGAACATTAGGGACAACCTGCAGCCTTAGGGGGGTACTCCCCTATAGATAACTTGTGGGTGTTCAGGTAAGGATGGGCCCAACACTTTATTGTTTTTTAACACGGCCCAATGTTTTCTAAGAATTTTCTTTATATTGTAATGTTGTTGAGAGAAGGTGGTCACTAAAGAAAACTCATGAATATTATTATTCTTAGTGATTCTATCTGTGCCCTTTATCATATTGGCCCTATCCAAGCCGGCAACCTCATTTATGGTTTTGTCCAAGTCTGCACCAGAGTACCCCTTCTCCACAAATTTGGTTTTTAAGTAAGAGGCCTGCATCAAAAAGTCGTGTTTAAAGGTACAATTACGCCTTAGGCGAATAAACTGGCTTTTAGGAACCGCTTTTAACCAGGAGGGATAGTGACAACTCCCCTGACTAATATAGCCATTACGATCTGTCTCCTTGAAAAAAGTGGTGGTTGTAAATTTATTATCACAGATCCGTATATTCAAATCCAAAAAATGGATAGCAACCTTGCTCATTTCGAATTGCAGAGAGATACCAAGGGTGTTCTGATTCAGCTCCTGCATGTAATTGGTCAATGATGTTTCATCTCCATCCCATAGGAGGAGGATGTCGTCTATATACCTGCCCCAGTACACCAATTCTGGCCGTCTGTCAACATAGACGACATCCTCCTCCCACTTGGCCATGAACAGATTAGCCATACTGGGTGCGAATTTTGCGCCCATGGCTACACCTCTGGTTTGGAGGTAGCAGGAACCCCCAAACCAGAAGTAGTTATGCATCATGGCAAACCTTAGCAGGAGTAAGATGAACTCCCTCTGTGGGGGGGCCAGTTGGTCATCTCTACCAAGGAAGGTCTCAACTGCGTGCATACCATCTGAGTGGGATATGATGGTATACAAAGAGGACACATCGGCGGTAGCCATGATGTAACCCTCCTTCCACACCAAGGTATCCAGTATCTGTAAGACCTGGAAAGAGTCCCTCAAAAAGAAGGGGGCTGGGATACCAGGGGTTGTAAAAATCCATCTATATATTTCCCAATAGGGGAAGTGACAGAATCTAGCCCGCTGATAATGGGCCTCCCAGGTGGGTTAACCAAACTTTTGTGAATTTTTGGTAAAAAGTAAATTACCGGAATCCTGGGAGCCATAGGGACCAAAAAGGCTTTTTCTTTTTTGTTAATCAGTTGTTCGTTAAACCCCTTTTCAATACGTTTCTGCAATTCCCTTTTATATCTGACAGTAGGATCATGAGGAAGGGGAAGGTATGTGTCAGTATCCAAAAGAATTCTCCTCATCTCTGAGATGTAGGCAACCTTGTCCAAGACAACAATCCCTCCCCCCCTTATCAGCAGGGCAAACGATTATGTCGTCCCTATCTTTAAGGGTTTTCAACCCGTCCTGAAATTTCTGATTGTTTGGATCCCTCCGAATTTTCAATTTTTCCAGATCATTCAAGACTAGATCTTTAAAAACTGAAATAGATGGTGGCACAAAACCCGGCGGGTTGAATAACGAGGCATTCGCAAGGGCAGAATATCTAATTCCATTAGTAGTATGTTCGGATCTAGCAATGGGTTGAGACAGGAAGTGTCTTTTTATGCTCATCTTCCTGATATATTTCTGTACATCAATAAAAGCATTGAATTTACTCAATGGTTTTTCAGGTGCATATTTAAGCCCATGATTTAGTACAAATTTTTCATCTTCACTTAAAGTGGCCTTGCTGAGATTAAAAATCCCGATATCGTTTACAGTCTCCTTCTTTTTTGTTCTGTGCCTCCTCCCCCCTCTGGACCCTCTTTTGGTTCGCCGTCCCTCTTGTTCTTTTGGGAATCCTTCGGAAAAAAAGGGGTGGAAGGTGGACCCAGGGGGGGTGGAGGACCTCTAGGTGGATATTGAGAATTTCTAGGTGGATAATAACCAGGAGAATCCCAATTAGAGCGTTCCCTGGTGTAATAACCAGCCCTGGGAGTATGCTGTGACGGATGATCCATAATAATTCGATTGTCATATCCATCATAGTGGTCAGTGTATTCCCTATTAAGGGGTTCATAATAATTGTTAGTAGGAAAAGGAGCAGAATTATTCCTAGGTGGATGGTTATACTGAACGTGACCTTCCCTTCCATCATGGGTCCTAGTCCGTGGCTGCCTTGGTTTAGGTCCTTTTTTAGGACCCACCTTCTTCCAGCCATTCCCGGGCTTACTCCCTCGAGAATTGCCAGCATGATGGGAAGGAATCACAGGCATAGAAGTGGATTCAACGTGTGGTCTATTCAGAAACTCATTATTTCCATTAGCCATAGCGGCTCTTCTAATTTGCCATTTAAAAACCTGATTGGTTCTGTAATCCTCCTGGTCTCTGGAATACTTTTTCTTTTTCTTAAATTTCTGATCAATATCCTCTTTCTCCAAAGTTTTTTTAAGACTGTCAGACTTATTTCTATATTCATCTAGTTCCTTATAGGGTATTAATTTGGTTTTAACCTCACTGATCTCTTCGTCCAATTTATTAACTTTTCTCCTTTTTCTCCCTATTAGAAAACGTAAGAGATCCAATCCAACATCGTTGAAATATTTATACCACCCAGGGATATCAGTGTCATCTTCATGGGGTGAAACCTCAAACCTGAGGCTTTTAGAAACCATTTGATCATCCAAATATTTTTCTAGAAAGGCAACATCCCAGTTACCATGTATTTCAGCAACCATGAGGTTCTTTAAACGCATAAAAAAACCTCCCAAGTTATTATTCTGTTGATCAGCAGCATCATTAAAAACAGCTTTAAGATCAATGCATCTAGAGCTACGAAACTCAAAGATATCCATAATAGTCACCTTAATTAATTACATTAAATATGTAATGCAATAGAAGAACAGCAGCAAATAAATATATCAAAACAATAATGGCATAAAACAAGTAAAAATTTGCGCTGAACTGAAAAAAGCAAGCGGCCAGCAAAGTTTGTAGATAACAAACAAAAAGTCACATGCATAAAAATTATTGCGGCGGTGAAAAGTTCAAAATGAAATTGAAGAGTGGGAGAAATCCAATCACCAAATATATTGTGCAGATGTAGAAAGAGTCACTCGTCACCACGTGATAATGTAGTCTGCTTACCAGAAGGTGTTAAGGATTAGGCATAGATGATAAATTCTCAATAGCATCCAGCAAATCAAGCCCACTGGAACCCCTCATCAGACCACAACATCCGTGGGATTTCCTTCACATATAAACATCTCCCAATGGTCACTTCAGAATTAGGCATTCAGGCATGTATTCATCATATATCCGAGAAAAGAAAATGAAGGACCCATAATGAAGCCCGTAATGATAGATAAAAAAACTTTTATTGTAGTAACTTACAGTTGAAGCTTAAAACAGCATGCATCAATGATAGGAACAAACGGCTGCAGCAATCAGCGTACGGATGTCAGCCTGCCTGACATGTTTCATCATAACAGATGTCTTCAGAGGCATGGCTACAGCTACAACCGCACGCTATATATATTGTATGGTTAGTGGGTGGATCAGAGAGGATATAATCAAACTCATCACTAACAGCTGGGTAGGATGTGTGTCTTGTGCAGCGCGCCCTGGTGCTAACAGGATAAACCCCCCCGCCCGCAGACCCCCTTGTTAAAGGGGGATTCCAGATTCTGATACGACCCTCGCCCCCAGACCCCCACAACCACTGGCCAGGGTTGTGGGGATGAGGCCCTTGTCCTCATCAACATGGGGACAAGGTGTTTTGGGGGCTACCCCAAAGCACCCTCCCCATGTTGAGGGCATGTGGCCTGGTACGGTTCAGGAGGGGGGGCACGCTCTCATCCCCCTCTTTTCCTGCGGCCTGCCAGGTTGCATGCTCGGATAAGGGTCTGGTATGGATTATTGGGGGGACCCCACACTGTTTTTTTTTTTTTTTGGCGTGGGGTTCCCCTTAAAATCTGTACCAGACCTGAAGGGTCTGGTATGGAATTTAGGGGGACCCCCACGTCATTTTTTTAAAAAATTTTGGCCGGGGTTCCCCTTAATATCCATACCAGACATGAAGGGCCTGGTATGGAATTTAGGGGGACCCCCACGTCATTTTTTTTTTAATTTTGGTTCAGGGTTCTCCTGTGGGGAATTCCCATGCCGTTTTTATCAATGAACTTCTACGTGTATTGGACCGGCAATGCAATGCAATGCGAGTAGTTTTAAATGGTTTTTTTTCCTTCGAAATGTCATTTTGCTGTCAGACTGTTCTAAACACAGGAAACATGCGCCCCTTTACAGGCATACTATAGACACCCCCAGCTATGAAATTTAAAGGGATATTACACTTTTATTGTTTGACTTTAAGCATTATTAAAATCACTGCTCCTGAAAAAACGGCCGTTTTTAAAACTTTTTTTTGCATTGATCCATGTCCCCTGGGGCAGGACCCAGGTCCCCAAACACTTTTTATGACAATAACTTGCATATAAGCCTTTAAAATTAGCACTTTTGATTATTCATGTTCGTGTCCCATAGACTTTAACGGTGTTCGCGTTAAACTTTTTTCCTGTTCACATGTTCTGGTGCAAACCGAACAGGGGGGTGTTCGGCTCATCCCTATTGATCAGACAAAAACCTGATATCATATAACTCAATATACACAATAAAAAAAATGGAAAATCTTATCTTCATGCACCTGTTTTTTATATTTTTTTCTTTAGCGTTAGGTATGTATTTCCATCAGTTTAGTCTTTTCCATTATCTGTACCATCATTTGTTGTTGTCCTTATAATGATTTCCTTTAACATTGCCAGGATTTTCTGTTCCTGGTGACGCCGTCGCGTAGCGATGGTCTCCAGCTCTTCTATATTAATGATGCTCACTCCATCAGCCTATTAGATCTGAAGAAAATGTGGATTCATTGAAACGCATCATCTAACACGTCCAACGACACTTCTGCTGCTCTATCTGCAGTGTCAGGTGTGCTCCACGCTGGTCCTCATCTGGTTCCTGTTCCTGGTTTTTGGTGCCCGATCACACGCCAGCTTCACCTTGCAGACATCTGGGTTTTTCCTCATCCGAACAGCCTAGCACCCACCAGCCAAAAATCATGTTACTGTGGACAGCCTCCCCCCTTGCGCCTTGGTACACCTTTCGGATCCTGCACTGGGAGCAGCTGACATGACGTCTTGGGCTATCAACATACTTTTATGTGCCTGATTTTAACTGAATCATTGTGAGTAGCCATTTGGCCGTTTGTTTTTATTATCTTCATTAAATTATGTTTTGATACTGCACTTAGATTGGCGCACCTGTCTCCTTTTCTACATTGCCTTCCAGAGTTCTGCTTCGACTCCCAAGGGAGCAGCCGATGGTGTCCAGTATCATCCTTATTTGATTTTTTGTCATATTCTGCTATTTTGGGACTTCCTAGCCATAGCGTACATGCGCTTTGTATTGTCACTACTTATACGCCCTATTGTAGCCCCATACGGTCTCTTTTTGGACATTGTGGACATTTGGGACTTTATTTTTATTTTTATGGTTTTCCTTGCATGTTTTGGTGACATCTTGCGCCATTTTCTCTTTTTTATATTTACTAAAATGTTTCTTAATATTTAATTTCCTCATGAATTTTTGAAAATCAATAAAAATATCAAATTTATTCAAATCCCTATTGGGAGAATATTTGAGGCCCAATTCTAAAACTTTCAACTCATCTGGAGTGAAAGTAACATTGCTTAAATTAAAAATACCCTGCATTAAGTCTCTTGTTTTCTTTTTCCTTTTGCCTCCTCTGCAGCCTCTCCATTTGCCAAGCCTGGAGCCTCCACATATGGCCCATTCATCTGAAAATGTTGGCCTCCCCCTCCCTCTGGGATGATTGAATCCCCTCCACGGGGGACCACCATATTCCCGTTTCTGAAAATCCCCCCTATAATTGGAACCAGGGTATCCTCTCTGTGCTCTCAGAGGTGGGCCTCCCCTGGATCATGGTGGGGCCCAACCTGGACTGTTCCATCCATTGTTATTGTCCTGCTGATGGTACCCATGACTATAGTCATAATCCTGCTGGTGATAACCATCAGAAGCATAGCAATCATCCTGTTGCAAGGGTTCATACCTATTGTGTATAGGAACTCCATAGGTATTGGTATCAGCCTGGGATCTCACATAGTTTGGACCCTGTTGGAATACCTGTGGGGTGGGACCATTAGTGTTGGATGAGATGTAAGGTGTGGCAGGAATGGCATCTTGATCATCCAAGGCCGTAATCTCTTCAATCAATACAACATCCTGCCATCTGTACACCTTATTGACTTTGTAATCATTAGCATCTCTCACATATTTTTTCATCTTTTTCTTCTGGGTGTCTTTGTCAATTTTACTGACAAAATCCTGAAGATATTTAATTTTTTCTTTAAACTTAGCTGAGCCCTCTAAAGGCGCTAATTTAGCTTTGACCGCATTAATATTAGCCTCTATATTCTTTAATTTCTTTTCCGTGAAATTAACAGTTCTAATAATTTCTTTTCAGCATGATTGAAAAAGGAAAACCAGGTGTCATCTAATTCCTTACCATGCCGTCATTGGGATCTACATCCCACCTTAGTCTCCTGGGGTTGATACCATCTTTAACATATTTGGTCAGAGAGAACACATCCCACCAGGTTCTAATTTGTTTGTCTAAAGCATTTTTTAGAACCTTGAAATCATGATTAAGATCTGAAGTGACATTAGTGCAAGAAAAAAATTCATCTGCATGTTGAAAGTTTTAGAACTTAAATATGCTCCCGATAGGGATTTGAATACCTTTGATATTTTTATTGATTTTCAAATATTCATGAGGAAATTAAATATTAAGAAACATTTTAGTAAAATTACACCCCATTTAGGACAAGAAATTTCCGAATATCATCATACGAATTTAGGGAACAGATCGGTCTTCAATCCTAGAAATCCCAATAGTAATTTTTCTGAGGTTTTAAATCCTTGGTCCAACGTGACTTAGAAGGTTTAGTCATTAAACCTAGTAGGCGTAAAACTGATATCGAAAAGGGTATTAAATCTTTAGAAAAAAATAAGCAGATCGTCATTAGAAGTGCTGACATAGGGGGATTTAGTTATCCTTAAAAAAATCTGACTATTTAATGGAACTCAACAGACTTGTCCATGATGCTGATACATATGAAAAATTGGGGGGTAATCCTACCAATAAATTCAAAGCCAAGCCGAGACATCTGGTTAAAAGTGCCCAAGATGAAGGTATTGTTAACAAAAAGGAAGCTAGATATCTGGTACCCAATGCCCCGTGAGTGCCAGTTATTTACCAACTACCAAAGATCCACAAAAACCCACTCAAACCACCAGGGAGACCTATTTTGAGTGGGGTGGATTCTTTGTTTACTAGAATTGGCGAATACTTGGACAGTTTCTTACAGCCATTGGCTCAGAGTTGTCCTGCATATCTTAAAGATAGTAGGAACCTCATGGAATTGTTACAACAAGTAGAGGTTAATGAAGGTGACATACTGGCCAGCATTGATGTCAATTCTCTATATACCAATATCCAACAGAAACATGCTGTTGAAGCTGTGGTATGGGCCCTGAATAGTACGAAGATGAAAAACAAAAAGATTTTTTGGTTCATGCTTTAGATTTGGCCACGAGTCATAACTTTTTCTGGCATGACAAGCAGTTTTAGAAGAAAAAGAGAGGGGTAGCAATGGGGACTAAGTACGCCCCCTCAGTTGTCAACTTGTTCATGAGTTACTGGGAAAAAGATGCCATCTTTTGTAGTAATTTCCCTCAGCTCAAGTTTTACAAGTGTTTTATTGATGACATCATTATTGTTTGGGCAGGATCAAATTAGTCATTTTTATGTTTTTTGTCAAAAATTGGTAGAATAGATTTGTTATCTCCTTCTCGTCAACTTCTGACAATCAAAGCATTCATTTTTTTTGGTTTTTAGTCATCTTCAAAGAAAGACAATGAACTTTCCACTAAAACCTATTTTAAGGAAGTGGACAGAAATGGCTACATTCCACTAGGAAGCTGTCACCACCCCCGATGGCTTAACACAATTCCTAAAAGCTAATTCTTGAGTGTTAGGCGGAATTGTGCCAGAAGTTAGGATTTTGACCTACAGGCTAAGGTTTTGTTTGACCGTTTTTTGGAAAAAGGATACTCCCCTTGTGAGTTAAATAAGACTTTGGCAGTTGTAAGAGGCCCCTTTAGAGACGATCCTTTAAGAAAAAAGTGGTAGACGATAGAGACTTTGGCATCTCATTTATGGCGGGTTTCACCTGTCAGTACAAACAGGTGGAAAAAATTATTTGTAAATATTGGCACCTTCTGTTAAAGGATAATGATCTTGCTAAGGTGCTACCAAACACACTAATGTTTATCTACACCAAACCCCCCACTTTACGCTTGAGATTAGCACCCAATGTTGTTGATCAGCCTAAGAAAACATGTACCTTTTTGGATCAGGTGGGTTTTTTTAGTTGTGGGAGGTGTTTGATGTGTAAAACATTTAAACATATGATAAGGAAAACTATGGATTTCACTTCACATGCCTCAGGTGAGCCTTTTAAAATCAACAAGTTCATCACGTGTGGTACGACCCATGTCACTTACCTCTTGTCTTGCCCCTGTGGTCTTCAGTATGTAGGCAGGACCACTAGGGCATTGGGAGTCAGACTACATGAACATGTTAACAGAATTAAAAGGGTTTTAAACATTATAGTTTATCCAATCATTTAAAGTTTGTCCATGGTAAGGACCCAAGTGGGCTTACCTTCTGTGGTATTGACAGAATTGAAGGGCATTGGAGAGGGGGCAATCTTAAAAGAGCCATTTCTCGCAATGAGACTCAGTGGATCCATCGTTTAAGAACTATGAGCCCTCAGGGGTTGAACATCGAACTAGACCTAAACTGTTTCTTGTCCAATTTTTAGTATGGGAGGTTTAGTGCTGTTGTCCTGTTAGGGGTTGTTTTTTTAGTTTTATTATTTACTTTATTGTTTAGTGCTGTTTCTCTATTTTTATTTTTCATTTTTTATTTTTATTTTTATTTTAATTTTTTTATTTTTATATATATTTTTATTTCTATTCATTTCATGTGTTTAGTTTAGGTATTTTTGTATATTTATATTTGGCACCAATTTTACCATGTCACCGGAATTGATGTAAAAGTTGTTTTTAAGTTAGTTTTTTTTTCCAACCAGGTCCATGGCGACCTTGTCTCTCCTATGGACCATGCTCCATCCAGGGTAGGGTAGTGACAGTTTTATCTAACCAACAAGATGGCCGCATCCATGGTAGTGACAGTTTTTATCTAACCAACAAGATGGCCACAATGCCATTCTGACTGGTTTTCAGTAGGGGAGTTTCTAACCAACAAGATTGCTGCATCTATGGTAGTGACAGTTTTTATTTGACCAACAAGATGGCCACAATTACATTCTGACTGGTTTTCAGTAGGGGAGTTTCTAACCAACAAGATTGCCGCATCTATGGTAGTGACAGTTTTTACCTGACCAACAAGATGGCTGCAATGACATTCTAGGGAATGGGGAGTTTCTCTCTCTCTCCCAGTATTAAAGGACGGCTCTATCAGCAGGAAATGAGGTCCTTGATGATGCCCTGAGGGAGGACGAAATGCATTGACATAATTTCCTGGCTTGACGTCACTTCCGGTCTGTGGAACGCACGCTATGAACGGCTGGTTCCTGTATCTACTGTAGCTTTATATCCATGCCTGTTTTTTCTTTCAAATTATTTTATGGATTTTTTGCAGGAAAATACAAGATACAATTTAGGTATTGTATGTCATGCAATGATATTATGATTACATTTGAAACATAAGATACTCAAAAACTATTCGTTAACAACCAAAAGTCTGTCATCGGATTAAATTCAAATAAAGAAGGTATAAGTTTAGATATAGATAGAACTCTAGACATAGATAAATAGAGAGTTCTTTCTCCTGTCACAGCACCCCGATTGGGAGCATTATGTGCCGCAAGGGGAGACAGGACCCAATGTGTACTTGTGGAGTAGATTTAATTTCTTACATAGTTAGGTATTATTTTTCTTCTATAGTCATAGTGTAACAAACAGAACTAGTATATGATGAACACATTGCTCGGTCAAGAAAGTGCAAGTGAAGTGAAAATAGGTCTATTGTTTGTGCGATAGTCGGGGATGTATTAGACTTCCAATGTCTTATATTGAGCCTGGAGGCCAAGAGGACGTGGGTTGTTGTGTGTCTCAGAGGGTAGGGTATGTTTTCTATGTTTAGGTTCAGAAGTGCAAGTTCCAGTGAGGGGGGATCGAGAGATCTATTCAGTATCTCTGGATGAGGGAACACATCCAAAAAATATGGAACATGTCTCCCTTGGCATATTTACATCTCCAGCATGTATTGGGAGTTTGGGGACTGAAGGAAGCCAGTTTAGCTGGAGTCAAGTACCAACGGAGCAAAATTTTCTGAGTGAGTTCCCATAATGACGAGTATTGAGTGGCTTTATAAGTGGAATGGCTAATTGCCATTGTGCATCAGAGTAAGAACTGGTAAGGTCCGATTCCCATTGATGGTATGGGGACAGCTTAAGGAAGGTCTTTTTTTCCGAAGAAGGGTATAAAAATAAGATATGCCTTTGGTTTTTAAGGTAGGGCTTGTGATATAATCCCAGGTCTTTGGGGGGATATTGTAGAGGGGGAGAGGTGTTTTGCCTAGGCAATGGTGGATGCGGAGGAATGTGAAGTCTTCTGTGGTGGGTAGGTCATATTCTGCTTGTAGTTGGGAGAAAAATTTTAGTTTGTTTCCTTGTATGAGGTGTTGTAGGGAATGAATCCCTTTGAGGGTCCATTGGGAGAGCCACAAATCTGGTGTCAGGTGGTGAAGGGACTCTAAGGGAATATCGTAGAGCTCCATAGGGGAAGTATAGTCAGAGAGGGTGATCATTTTATTCCATGCGTGGACTGTAGCCTTCATGGTCGGGGAGAGGGAGGGTGAAATGTAAGAACCCAGAGGGGTACTTAGTAGCCAGTTTTTTAAGTTAGGACATGTGAGTGAAAACATCTCTATCTGGGCCCAGAGAGATTGCAGAAGAGGTTGGAACCACTCAGGTAGTCGAGCAAGCAGAGCCGCTAAATAGTAGTCCTCAAAATCTATGGATCCTGTGCCTCCTGCTAGCCTATGTTTGATTAGTTTTATATGGGCACATCTGGGTTTTTTCCTGTTCCAAAGAAATTTGTTAAAGGTTGTTTGAAGGGACCTCAAAAATAAGGAGGGTATTGGGATGGGAAGTGTTTGAAAGAAGTACAATATTTGAGGGAGACAGGTCATTTTGAATGCTGCCAATCTTCCTGATCAGGAGAGTTCATGTTTTGTTATTTGTTGAGTATCATTTTGGATTTTTTGAAGAAGTGGAAGGAAGTTAGATGAGTAAAGATTTTTGATTGATTTTGGCAATTGAATTCCTAGGTATGAAATGTCTTTATCTGCCCATGCAAAGGTGTACTATAGTCGAAGCAAATTTTTTGTTGTGGCGTCCAGATTTATGTCAAGAATAAATGATTTAGTCATGTTTACCTTATAATATGGAATATTACTGAACCAGTTTAATGTGGCTTGTACCTGTGCCAGGGAGGATGTTGGGCTAGTGAGGATAAGAATGACATCATCCGCGAAAAGGCTTATTTTTTTGGCAAACGTTGCCTATCTGTAATCCAGGTATAGCAGTATTGGAACGAATGTGTTGCGCCAGAGGTTCCATGAGCAAATTAAAAATAAGTGGGGATAGCGGGCATCCTTGGCGAGTGCGTTTGTGATAGGGAATGGTTTCAAAATCATACCTTCTGTGAAGACTTGGGCCGAAGGGGTGGTGTACATTGCCATAATGGCTCTAAGGATGTGGTCCTTAAATCCAAATTTCTGGAGGACCATTTTAAGGTATGTCCAGTGGACCCTATCGAACACCTTCTCTGCATCCAGAGATAGGAGCAGAGAAGACGTTCCATTTTCAGCATGGTGGATCAGGTTGATCATTCTTCTGGTGTCATCTGGTGCCTGTCTGCCTTTAGTGAATCCTGTCTGATCTCTATGTATGAGGGTGGGTATAATGTCTAGTAATCGTGCTGCAATAGTCTTAGCATACATTTTTAGATCAAGGTTGAGGAGGATATTGGTCGGAAATTTTGGGGAGTGTTAGGCTCTTTCCCTGGCTTCGGTATCGTAACTATCAATGCGTTCAGGTATTCATTGGGAAGTTTAGAAGAGGAGGCAGCGTTATTGAATAGTTCCGTAATATGTGGGATTAGCTGTGAGGCGTATTGTTTATAATATTGGCTATACGTAGGACTTTGTGCAGAAATTTCATTTGGTGGGTGTTCCAAGCATAGACATTAATAAGAGTATAATACACTTTGTTGATGTTGCACAATAAAATTATGTAGCGACCTTCAGGGTCCATTAGTACCTTAGATGACTGAAAGTCCACCATATCTTTGATTGCTATCATGACCCCTTTAGACTTAGTAGGGTAGCAGGCTTGTAAGATGTGTGGAAACTGGCGGTTGTTGCATAGAGAGGAATCCGATGAAATTAGGTGAGTCTCTTGAATACAGAGAATGTCACTCTGGAGAGCCTTGGCGGTTTTCCATAGTGAATGTCGTTTAGCCGGGTGATTCAGGCCATTGACATTTAGCGATAAAATGGTGAACGGCATTGTGTAGGTGTAGAAGTGGAGGATTGGGTGAGGTAACACTTACGGTCTGTTGCAGAGGTCCATGGTGTGGAAGTGCCTGGGATAAGGGTGATATGCAGGGTGAACGGGAGTCCGAGGACCTGTCAGCAGGATGGATAATAGAGCTGCGGATAGAGCAATATGTTAATCACACATGACACTAACAAGCTGATGAGCAAACTGTTGGTGAAATAAACTCTGAGTAAGTGTAGAAGGGTACGTAGAGGTGATGTAGAACACCGCTTCAACCTCTATGTGGGGGTAATAACAGTTAGTAACGAAGGGAGCTGAGAAAGGGAAGGGAACAATTCATCATGTCCCAGGGGAGCCGAGGTGAGGTAGTTAGGCTCATCATGGTGATGAAAGTTGTAGCCACTCATCTGCGGTGTTGATCCAGGTGCTGCAGGCGGGTAATGGTCAGCTGTGCGGTGGGGGAATCTTGGGAGGTTCCAGAATTATTCCCCAAGTGTGGAGGAGATTCATTCCTTTATCAAGATCACTTATGGCGTGGGACTAACCATTTCTTGTGATTAGAATAGTGGCTGTGTAACGCCATTTGTATGGCATTTTGTGGTTTTGGAGATCCTTGGTGATTGGGTTCAGGTGTCGTCTTAATAGGAGTGTGTACTTAGAGAGGTCCAGGAAGAATTGGATCCCCGTGTATGGAGCAGGTAGTGGTGATTTATTTTTGACCCCCAGCAGGAGTTTTTCCTTGACATGAAAGAAGTGGACTCTCATTAAAATATCTCTGGGGGCTGAGGTGACAAGGTGGGATGGCTTGGCAATTCTGTGAATTCTGTCCTCTATTATGTCCCTGGGGGACGCTTCTGGGATAATGATGTGCATCATTTCTTTTGCGTAGTGTGGTAGGTCCATATGTAATATGGATTCAGGAACCCCGCGCAACTTGATGTTGTTCCTGCGGGATCTGTCTTCTAAATTGGCCAGCTTGGCGCGAATCCATGTTTCCTCCTCTCTCACATCATCATTTATTTCTATGACCTCATTTACTGTGGAGGTGCATTCAATCATACCCCTCTCAATGCATGTTACTCTATCGTCAAGTGAGTGGATGTCTGAGGATATTTTAGTAAATAATGAAGAGAGATCTGTCATGAGGGAGGTCTGCAGTGATAATAGCATGTCCTTTAGTGTTGTGTCTATTACATGTTGTCCTGACATAGGAAAGGAAGCCATTGATGAGAGCAGGGCCTGGTTGCTGAGAAGGGGATTGAAAGCCTGGGCCTCAATTTGTGTTGGGAGTGGCCGCTGCAGCAGCGTATCTAGCCGCATTTTAGCCTTTGCGGGGCTATTAAGGAGGGGGTCACACTCCGGAAGGCAAGGGGGCAATGCTGGGGTGTCTGGGGTAGATGGATCTGCCGGAATATCATCTGGGAGATCCATGTAGGAGTCCCGTGGCGCGGCCAAACTGGTGCCATCTTTGAATGCACTGACCTGCTCCGCCGGCTTCTTGGAGAATTCAGAAAGTTTATCCTTCTCAATAAGCTACATTCCCTTGGGCTCCGAGATTCTGCTCTATCCTGGTTCCCTGCCTACTTATCACAGCGCTCCTTCAGTGTCACTTACAACTCTGTCTCCTCCTCTCCATTGCCCCTTTCTGTGGGGGTCCCCCAAGGCTCGGTTCTTGGACCCCTTCTCTTCTCTATCTACACCTCCTCCCTCGGTCACTTAATAACTGCCCACGGCTTCCAATACCACTTATACGCTGATGACACCCAAATCTATCTGTCTACTCCTCACCTCACTCCTTCAGTCTCCTCTCGCATTACTAACTTACTAACTGACATATCAGCATGGATGTCGCACCACTTCCTCAAACTAAATCTCTCTGACTTGTCATTTCAGCCTCAAATCCAATCGTTGTCAAAAGTTTGTAGAATTCACCTCCGTAACATCTCTAAAATTCGCCCCTTTATAACAAATGAAACCACCAAGCTCCTCATTCACTCCCTCGTTATCTCTCGCCTTGACTATTGCAACTCCCTTCTCATTGGCCTGCCTCTCCAAAGACTATCCCCTCTTCAGTCTATCATGAATGCTGCTGCCAGACTTATCCACCTTACCAACTGCTCAGTGTCTGCCAACCCTCTACTCCAATCCCTACACTGGCTCCCAATCACCCAGCGAATTAAATTCAAAATACTAAACACAACGTACAAAGCCATTCACAACTCTGCCCCGAGCTACATCACTAATCTTGTCTCCAAATATCATCCAAATCGACCTCTACGCTCCTCTCAAGACCTCCTGCTTTCAAGCTCTCTCATCTCCTCCTCCCATGCTCATCTCCAGGATTTCTCCAGAGCCTCTCCCATCCTCTGGAACTCGCTACCTCCATCTATCCGGCTATCCCCTACTCTTGCTACCTTCAGGCGATCCCTGAAAACTCATCTCTTCAGGAAAGCCTATCACGTCTCCAACTAATCTCCTACCACTTCCACCAGCTCATTCCCCACAGTTACAACCTTTTGTACCACCTGCCCCACCCTATTAGATTGTAAGCTCTTCTGAGCAGGGCCCTCTTAATCCTTTTGTATTTTATTGTATTATAACTGTATTGTCTCCCTTTTATATTGTTAAACACTGCGTAAACTGTTGGCGCTATATAAATCCTGAATAATAATAATAATCTCTTTCTGGACATGCTAGCCATGTTCTCTGGTGTCTCAGGGTCTAGGATGGCTCCGGATTGAGGTATCGGTGCGGCCTGTGTAGCTCTATGTGATCCCCTGGGTGATGAGCTGATAGATCAAGCGTCCATCTTCAGCTCCGGTCGGCTTCGCCCCTCCATGCCTGTTTTTAACCGTCTTTTTGTAAGTACTCTATGTGGATTAAATCAACTTTTATAACAGTACTTCACTATTAGTCCATCCTCTTTTCATTTCTGGCTGCCTGTATATCCTGTTGAGAGCCTCCTATTGGAATCTATCAACTGATGTTTACACCGATCCACCATCTGATGTTTTGACACCAATCCACGTGTGTGGGATACAATTTACAAGCCTGAAGTGACCCCTGGACTGCAAAGCTGGGGGTCGTCCTGTTCTGGTGAGTGGGGGTGCAAAAGGGGGTGTCACTGTACTCCTGCAAGTTTGTGAAGCATTTTTTGCACCTACTTTATTGTGGACTAACACTTCAGTTGCATTTATTTGGATTTTTATTTGGACTATTTTGTTGATTTCACTTATATTGTGTGTTGCGAGCGCTGTATTTTTTATCCACATTTATCCAAGTGATTAGCACCTTGTCTACAGGAGCTGCATTTCATTATCTCTTAGTTGTTTCCATCAGCGCGAGTTTATATTTAGTAGTATATTTTCACATTGTTCTGTCACCTTAGCAAACCTGGTAGCGGTGGAATGCATGCACAGCTGATGGAACGTCACTTCCATTACCTAATTTGACGGGTCACCGATTCTGACAGAACACCTGCTATCAGTGCTGTATGAACACACAAATCCTGTGCTCAAATATATGAAATAAAAATAATATTATTGCTGCCAGCTGACACTAGTTAAGTGGAATCACAACACCTATCAATACCATAAATATACAGAAAACAGTGCAGCGCAACAAAAATTTCCAATAGTTTTTATTTAGTTTTTCATAGAGAAGGTTACAAACAGATGGCTTTGGCCAACTATGGCTCAGGGGGTTTAGAACATGCCCCACACTATATAAGGCCGCCTGCGCGGCGGCCCTGTGGTGTGTGTCGGCGTGCTTAGAGAGAGAGAGAGAGAGAGACAGTGTCATTTCATTTGAGTTAGCTAGATTAGGCAGGACAGTCAGCGAGTTAGCTGCACTTACAGTGTATTGTGTATATATATGCATCCCAGGTGTTGTATATATATATATCTATCTATATATAGATATCTATCTATATATATCTATATATAGATAGATATCTATATATAGATATATATATATATATATACTGTATATACACTGTATTCAGTTTAGCTAGATCCATTCCTGTTATCTTCCTACTGACAGGCAGGCTTGTCTTGTTACAGTATTTACAGCTACCTGAAGAAAATTGCTGGTGTTGCCGTGGGACATGCTTGGCCTTTTTTTCGGCAGCTGGCCGTGTTGAGCCGCAACATGCAGAAGACTTGGTTGAGTGGATGACCAAGCCGTCCTCATCCTCCTCATCCTCTCTCACCCATGCTCAGGGTACTTTGTCTGGCAAAGCAGCTGCCAACGCAGCCTCTTCCCTCGGCTCAATGGCATCAGTGAACCCTTCCCTAGCCCCACCATGTCCTCCTGAGGAGTCCCTCAAACTGTTTGACCACAGTGTTGGGTACATGCTCCAGGAGGATGCCCAGCGTTTTGAAGGCGCTGATGATGATACTGAGCTAGATGAAGGCAGTAATGTGAGCACGGACAGAGGGGGTGCCCAAGAAGGACAGCAATCTGGCAGTCATGCTCCCCCTGCTGCAGCATACTGCCAGGTTTGCTCCAGTGATGAGGAGGGGGGGATGATGAGGTCACTGACTCAACGTGGGTGCCTGATAGGAGAGAGGAGGAGGAGGCACATCACCAACGAGGCAGGATACCCTTCAGGGGCCAGCCTAAGGGCAGCACATTGACTGCATCACACCGCAAAGCTCCGCATGTGCAGGGCACTGCTGTCTCTGCGCGTTATTCCAAAAGTTCTTTGGCGTGGGCCTTTTTTGAGATGAGTGCATCAGATCGCACTGTTGCTATTTGCAACATATGTCTCAAGCATATCTCTGTGGCCAAAACATCTCCCGCTTGGGCACCACATGCTTGACCAGACATATGTTGACCTGTCATGCAGTTCGTTGGCAAGCGTATCTAAAAGACCCACACCAAAGAGGACCTCTCCTTTCTCCTCATCAGCTGAGATCTCCAACCCCACTATACCTTCAGTCCTCTGTGAGACCTGCACTGAGAGGAATGAAGGTGTAGAATTAGGTGTGTCACAGCCAAGTACTTGTGGGCAATCTGCTTTCGGTCCACCGACGTCAGATTGTACCAGGTTAATTTCCCTGCCCCAGCTGCTGCACCACCGAAAGAAGTTCGCTCCCAGCCATCCACATGCCCAGCGGTTGAATGCTAGCTTGGCAAAATTGCTAGCACTTCAACTGCTGCCTTTTCAGTTGGTAGACTCTGCCCCCTTCCGTGAGTTTGTGGAATGTGCGGCTCCTCAGTGGCAGGTACCCAAACGCCACTATTTCTCACGGAAGGCGATTCCGGCTCTCTACCGGCATGTGGAAGGCAATGTCCATGCTTCGCTGGACAGGGCAGTCAGCGGTAAGGTGCATATTACCGCTGACTCATGGTCCAGCAGGCATGGACGTTACCTAAGTTTCACCACGCATTGGGTGACTCTGCTGGCAGCTGGGAAGGATGCAGGACAAGGTGCAGTAGTGTTGGAGGTTGTTCTGCCACCATGCCTCCAAAATGCCACTACTAATGATTGTGACACACCTCTCTCCTCCATCCCCTTCCTCCATGGCATCTTCCTGTGCTTTGTCCTCGGAACCAGCGGTGCTCCGTAGCCATTCAAGGGGCTACGCAAGTATGCAGGCCAAAAGATGCCATGCGGTGCTTGAGCTGGTGTGCTTGGGGGACAGGAGCCACACTGGGGCAGAGGTTCTGTCAGCTCTGCAGGGGAAGGTTCAGAGGTGGTTGACGCCACGCCAACTTAAGGCAGGAATGGTTGTTTGCCACAATGGCACCAACCTCCTCTCTGCCCTCTGACAGGAACAAATGACCCATGTGCCCTCTTTGGCTCACATCCTTAACTTGGTGGTGCAGCGGTTCTTGAGCAGGTACCCGGGCTTACAGGATGTCCTGAGACAGGCCAGGAAAGTCTGTGTGCATTTCCGCCGGTCATATAATGCCAGTGCTCAGCTGGCAGACCTCCAAAAGGAGTTTAACCTGCCCAAGAACCGCCTAATCTGTGACATGTCCACTAGGTGGAACTCAACGTTGGCCATGCTGCAGCGGCTGCACACGCAGCAGAGGGCCATCAATGAGTACCTGTGCGACTATGGCACCAGGACAGGGTCAGGGGAGCTTGTTTTTTTTCCCCACGCCAGTGGGCCATGATCAGGGAAGCATGCACTGTCCTGTCACCATTTGAGGAGGCCACGAGGATGGTGAGCGGTGACAGTGCATGCATCAGTGACACTGTCCCCTTTGTCAAACTGTTGGAGCACACGCTGCATGGAATAATGGACAGGGCACTTGAGGCAGAACAGGCAAGAAGAGGAGGACTTCCTTAGCTCTCAAGGCCCCCTTGAACCAGACAGTGTTCCTGCGTGCCGGCCGATCAAACAGGAAGAGGACGAGGAGGAGGAGGATTGTGTCAGTATGTAGGTGGAGCCTGGCACATTTAGCATCAGCAGCAGTCTTTAAGGGATCAGTCCCAAGAAACACATGGACTTGTACGTGGCTGGGAGGAGGTGGCTGCGGACCATGTCGTCCTTAGTGACCCAGAGGACTCTGGACGAAATGCCTCAGCAAACCTACGCTGCATGGCCTCCCTGATCCTGCAAAGCCTGCGTAAGGATCCTCGTATTCGTTGTATCAAGGAGGAGGACCAATACTGGCTGGCAACCCATCCACATTACAAGGGTAAGGTTGCGGACCTTATCTTGCCATCGCAGAGGGAGCAGAGGATGAAACATCTTCGGCAGGCCTTGCAGAAAGGTCTGTGCAACACATTCCCAGAGACTGGGAGGTTACAAACTCCAGTTTCTGGACAACGTGTTGCTGAGGCTTCAGTCAGTCAAAGAAGGAGCGGTGGAGAAGGTGGCCGTCAGACCGATGCGTTCAGACAATTTTTTAGTCCGCAGCCCCAAGGTATGATCGGTTCCAGCAACCATCGCCAGCGTCTGTTTTACATGGTGCAGGAATACCTAGGGGCAAGATCTGACTTGGACACCTTTTCCACCGAAAATCCTCTGGGCTACTGGGTCTTGAGGATGGATCACTGGCCAGAGCTTGCACAGTATGCAATTGAACTACTGGCCTGTCCTGCATCCAGCGTTCTTTCAGAACGCACATTCAGTGCTGCTGGAGGCTTTGTAACCAATCACAGGGTGCGTCTGTCCACCGACTCGGTCGATCAACTGACCTTCATAAAAATGAATCAGTCTTGGATCACCACCAGCTACCAAGCACCTGATGCTGATGTAACCGAATAATTTTTTTTGAAATCTCATATTCCTTCAAAGACTGCCTATGCTGATGCTGAGTGACTATCCTGAGTAATTATCCTCTTCCTCCTCAATGATCACGCTGATAGCTTGTAAGAACATTTTTGGTTCTGGGCGCCTCCACCAGTGCCTAAGGCCCAATTTTTCAACCCCTGTTTAACAGGGGCGTGTAATTACAATTTTTGATGCAATACTTTGCAGCAGGGCTCGTTCCTGCATTCCAACTAGAGTATCTGTGAAGGGTTGCAGTGTTGTGGCACCAGCACCAGTGCCTAAGGCCTAATTTTTCAGCCCCTGTTTAACAGGGGCGTGTAATTACAATTTTTGATGCAATACTTTGCAGCAGGGCTCGTTTCTGCGTTCCAACTAGAGTATCTGTGAGGGGTTGCAGTGTTGTGACACCAGTGCCTAAGGCACAATTTTTCAGCCCCTGTTTAACAGGGGCGTGTAATTACAATTTTTGATGCAATACTTTGCAGCAGGGCTCATTCCTGCATTCCAACTAGAGTGTCTGTGAGGGGTTGCAGTGTTGTGGCACCAGCACCAGTGCCTAAGGCCCAATTTTTCAGCCCCTGTTCAACAGGGGCATGTAATTACAATTCTTGATCTAATATTTCACAGCAGGGCCCATTTCTGCGCCCACCAAGAGCGAGTGAGGACTTACAGTGTTGTGGCACCAGCACCACCACCACCAAAGGCCCAATTTTTCTGCCCCTGTTCAACAGGGGCATGTAATTACAATTCTTGATCTAATATTTCACAGCAGGGCCCTGTGAGGGCTTACAGTGTTGTGGCCATAACAACACCTAAGGCCCAAATTTCTGCTGAGTACATAGGGCAGGCCCCTACTTTCAAACATCCAACTTACAAACGACTACTTGCAAACGGAAGGAGACAACAGGAAGTGAAATGAAATCTACCCCTAGGAAGGGAAATTCTCTCCTGCAAGAGTTAATATGGGAAAAACCTTCTCCTTTCCACTGATGCTTTATCACCAATCCTTGTTTCACAAAAAACCCCAAATTTTCAAAAAACATTTGTCATTGGGACAAAAAGTGAGGTGAAATCTTCTGAAGAGGAGCACAGACAGCAAAACAAATGTCACAGGGGTGATAACCCTTCCCTATGTTTTCCAAAAAGCTTGAAATAGATTTTTTGGCTGGAGCTAAACACGTTAAAAATGTACCAGTTCAAAATTACAAACAGATTCTGCTTAACAACAAACCTACAGTCCCTGTCTTGTTTGCACCACCTGTACACTGCCGTTCAGAGTATATAGGGCCTGGTGGCCCCGTGCCTTTCCTTTTTTTAATTTGGGTGCGGGGTTCCCCTTAATATCCATACAAGACCCAAAGGGCCTGGTAATGGACTGGGGGGGTACTCATGCTGTTTGTCTCACTGATTTTCAACCATATTGCCAGGACCCGACATTACATTAAAGCCACAAGCAGTTTTAAATGACTTTTTTTCCTTTAAAAATTACATTTTGTGCAGGGACTGTTGTAAGCACGGGAAACACGCGCCACTTTACAGGCATACTATAAACACCCCCCAGGTACGATATTTAAAGGAATATTTCACTTTTTTTTTTTTTTTTACTTTAAGCATCATTAAAATCACTGCTCCCGAAAAAACGGCCGTTTTTAAAAGTTTTTTTTGCATTGATACATGTCCCCTGGGGCAGGATCCAGGTCCACAAACCTGTTTTTTAGGACAATACCATGCAAATTAGCCTTTAAAATGAGCACTTTTGATTTCTCACATTCGAGTCCCATAGACGTCAATGGGGTTCTAACGTTCGTGCAAATTTTCGGGCCATTCGCAGGTTCTGTTGCGAACTGAACCGGGGGGTGTTCGGTTCATCCCTACTGGACACCCCCTGTGGGAACAAACTGTGTCCTGGTGAGCGTGGCAGCACAGCCAGCCATAGTTAGTGTCATAATTGTATTGAAATAACTTGAGGTGGTACAATAACAAGACTTGAAACAAGGTAGTTAAATACGTCACTTGGTGCACAATCCACATAATGGTGTAATCTGCAGTGTGTCATATCAGTGTACATGTACAGAGGGTAAAATAGCTTATTACTTGTTGTGAGTAGGCAAGGTAAGCTTGCCAAGGATGGGAAAGGAAAGGTGAATGGCTGGGGAGATGGAGGGAAATGATAGTGGAGGGGGTTAGGGTAGGGTAAACAAGTCACCATAACATAAACACATTCAAACTTTGACTGTGCACTTAGGGTAAGATAACCAGGGTTCACACTTATCTCTAAGTATTGTGAGACTAAGATTTGTGATCACCAATCATTTCTCCATCTCACATTGATGGTTGAGATTGAGAATGGCATCACTGGGAGAAGGTGGACTGGTAGTGTTCCACTGCCTTGTAATTGTGATTTTTACTGCTAATAAAAATTGTATAATCACTACTGGGAATTTGGGAAGAAATTTGTGAATGTTCAGGTGCAAGATGGCTAGCTCCTGGTTAGGTGCAATGTGTTGGTTACATATATCGTACAATATGGAAAAAATCCTATTCCAGAATGACCTCAGTGATATGCAAGACCAAAGTATATGGTATAGAGTGCCTGATTCTCCGCACTTTCTCCAGCATAGGCCTGTTTGGGATGGGTAGAACTTGGAAAGTTTGAAAGGGTAAGGTACCAAGAGTGTACTACCTTTTGGTAGTGTTTCCAATGGTTTGCACACCTGGATGAAGTATGGGTGGTGGAAGGTCAAAACGGGTAGTTAGGGCTCCATAGGTGTGGAGAGATGCATCCTGGTATAGGTCTTTCAGGAGAGTAAGGCCTTTATTTTCCCATAAGTGGAGGTCAATGCAGGGTATAAAGTGTTGGAGCACCGATATTGGGGTAGGGATTTTGCAGAGTGATCCCTTGGATGAAGATAAAAGGGGGATCTCTGACCACAATTTGATGGAGATCTGCACAGTTGGGACAGTAGAGATGGGTGGTGGAGCTCCCAGCTTACTAGCAAGGAGAGTTGATTTAAAATCTTTATGTGTAACAGCAGTGGGTTCCATAAATGCCCACATTTTATGTTTGGGGGGTTCCACCAATATCTAAGTTGATCTAAGACACAGGCTTTATAATAGGCCATAATATTGGGTACCCCCATTCCACCATTCCTTCTATGTCTTATCATAACATTAGGGGAGCATTTGGGGGGTTTGTGGTTCCAAACAAATTGAGTGAAAAGTTTTTGGATGGAGGAAAGGAAAGTTTGTGGTAAGGGGATTATTAGGGTGCAAAAAAAATAAAGGAGTTTTGGGAGTAGCAACATTTTCAAGGTCGATATTCTTCCTGCTGTTGATAATTCTTGAGTCCTCAGGTGGGATAGTTGTTGGGGTAGTGATTCCAAGAAAGGCTTAAAGTTATGTTTATAGAGCTGTGAGGTGTGTGCAGTCAGTTGGATTCCTAAACATGTCAAGGAGTGGGGGGACCAAACAAAGGGGAACCTGCTAGTTAGGTAATTTTGCATAGAGGTTGGAACATTAAGACCTAAAATTTGGGAGTTAGTGGTGTTTAATTTATAGTAGCACTACATTCTTCCAGCAGTTTCTGTGTCTCATGTATTGATGTCTTGGGGTTAGAGAGCATGAGCATGACATCATCCGTGTAGAGGCTTTTTTTGTATTCAGTACCACCAATAGTGAGGCCTGTAATGTTAGAATGAGATCGGAAGCTCTCCGCCGGTGGTTCCATAAGGAGCATAAAAATAATGGGCGATAGGGGACACCCTTGCCTAATTCCGTTATTCGTATCGGTTTGGAGGTAAGTCCAGAGGTGAGTACAATGGCTGAGGGAGTGGAATAAAGAGATAGAATGGCTGTTTGTATCCATCCCATAATCCCCAAATTGCCAAGCACTGTCTTGAGCGATCCCCAGTAGACCCTGTCAAATGCCTTCTCCGCATCCAAGGAGAGGAGCAGAGAAGGTGCCTGAGAGGGCCCAGCCTGAGAGATTAACTTAATGAGATGCCTAATCCCATCAGGGGCCTGGTGACCTGGGACAAAGTCCAATCAGTTGGGGTGGATAAGATATGGTAAAAAATGTTGTAGTCTAAGCGCTAAAAGTTGGGCAAATATCTTGACATCCGCATTCAGAAGAAATATGGGCTTGTGGTTTACAGGGAAGGTGGGGTCTTTGTTGGGTTTAGGGATAGTTACGATCACAGCTCTTAACATTTGAGGTGGGAATGTACCAGAGTAGGAAGCGAGATCGAAGATGGATTGTAGATAAGGGGCAGCTTCAGTGGAGAGGTGTTTATAGTATTTGTTTGAAAAACCATTAAGTTTATTGGATTTTTTTTTATAACAAAAAGTAGAAAATATCATTTTTTTTTAAATCTTAGGTATTTTTCTGTTTATATTGCAAAAAATAAAAACTGCAGAGGTGATCAAATACCACCAAAAGAAAGCTCTATTTGTGGGAAAAAAAGGACACAAATTTTGTTTAGGTACAGCATTGCATGACCACGCAATTACCAGTTAAAGCAGCGCAGTGCCAAATTGTAAAAAGTGCTCTGGTCAGGAAGGGGGTAAAACCTTCCAGGGCTGAAGTGGTTAAAGTCTATGGTATGCGAATGTGAAAAATCAAAAGTGCTAATTTTACAGATTTATATGCAGGTTATTGCCATAAAAAAGTTTGTGGACCCGGTTCCTGCCCCAGGGGACATGTATTAATGCAGGGCCTTCAGGTCTGGTATGGATATTAAGGGCAACCCCCCACCAATTTTTTAAAAAAATGGTTAGGGAGGACCCTCACCATGCCAACATCCAAAATATATATACAAGGATTGACCAAGTAAAAAAATTGGCAGACTTTGTGGGCACACAGTGAGAGGGAAAATCAATAAAAAAGTATACATTTTATTACAGCATAATTAAAATTACAAAAAACATATAACCAACATACAAACAACACCCTGTATGGACACAGTTACCAGTTACCCAATAATGCAGTTACAGAGGGCTGGATCTAATGTACAGAAATTGATGTCAAAGTAGGAGAAAGATTTCTGATTCAGTAATGCCTCCAAAAACGTGCTTGTCAATGCATTTCACTAAAATATTAGCTTCCTCAGGACAAAAGCTGGGTAGGTGCTGGTAAACTTGTGGCTCAGGGAATATATAACCTCACAGAACTAACAGACAACCGAAAAAGATGAAATTTTAAAGTTTCATATGTGTGTGTATGATAGTAAGATACACACATATCATGTGGTCTATGATATGTATCACTGATATGCGACGGTCATGTGGAAGTATATTAGTATATAAATCACACACTGCGGTAAGTAGTCACAGATTCCCGCTATAAATGTAATCAATACAGTATCAGTAGTACCGAAAAATGGCCCATGGGTACAGAACCGCTATTTTAAATAGGTGAGTGCTCAATCCCTTTAAGTATAGAGACCGATAACATGTCTGAATATGTGAATACTGCACTTATCCCATAGGGGGAGACCTTTTGTTAGGGCTCAGATCAGTATTGCTGCATACACAGGGGAAAATGTACCCCTAAATGCAGCTTTCCTCACTGTGTATGGCACCCGTACAGTGCAGTGCCGAAGGGAGTACATTTTGCCCTGTTTATGCAGCAATACTGATCTGAGCCCTAACAAAAAGTCTCCCCCTACTGGATAAGTGCAGTAGCTCAATTGCATATTGAGCAAGTTCTGGCCAGTGATCCATCCTCAAGACCAAGTAACTCAGTGGATGCTCTGTTGGAAAGATCTCCAAGTCTGCTCTTGCCCCTAGATATTCCTGCACCATATAATGCAGACGCTGGCAATGGTTGCTTGAACCAATCAGATCTTGGCGCTGAGGACTGAAAAATTTTTAAAGGCATCGGTCAGCTGGCCACCTTCTCCACCGCTCTTCTTCTGACTGAACGAAGACTCAGCAACACGTTGTCCAGCACCAGGAAATTGTAACCTCCCAGGGTCTGAAAATGCATTGCACAAACCTATCCTCAAGGTTTCCTGAAGATGTTTCATCCTCTGCTCCCTATGGGAAGGCAGGATGAGTTCTGCAACCTTACCCTTGTAACGTAGATCAAGAAGGGTTGCCAACCAGTAATGATCCCTCTCCTTGATACCACGAATCCTAGGGTCCTTTTGAGGTTTTGCAGAATCAGGGAGGCCATGCAGTGTAAGTTTGCAGAGGCATTAGATTCTGAGTCCTCTGGGTCACTAAGGATCACATTATCCGTAACTTCCTCCTCCCAGCCACGTACAATTCCTTGGGTTTCAGACTGCTGCTGAGTGTTATCCTCTACATCCATGCTGACGCAATCTTCCTCCTCTTATTCCTGTGTGTTTGGTGGGCCTGCAGGAATGCTATCTGGATAAAGGGGGCCTTGAGAAGAAAGAAAGTCCTCCTCTTCCTCCCGCTGTTCTGCCTCAAATGCCCTGTCCATGATTCCATGAAGCGTGTGCTCCAGCAGAAAGAACAGAGGGACAGTGTCATGATGCATGCATTGTTGCTGCTCACTATCCTTGTGGTCTCCTCAAATGGTGACAGGGCAGTGCATGTATCCTTGATCAGTAGCCACTGGCGTGGCAAAAAGAAGCCAAACTCCCCTGACCCTGTCCTGGTGCCATACTCACACAGGTACTCATTTATGGCCCTCTGCTGTGTGTGCTGCCATTGCAGCATTGCCAACGTTGAGTTCCACCTGGTGGGCATGTCACAAAGGAGGTGGTTGGTGGGCAGGTTGCATTCCCTTTGAATGTCAGCCAGCCGAGCACTGGCATTGTATGACCGGTGGAAATGACCACAGACTTTTCTGGCCAGCCTCAGGCGATCCTGTAAGCCTGGGTACCTGCTCAAAAACTGCTGCACCACCAAATTCAGGACGTATGCCAAACATGGAACATGGGTCAAGTGTCTCTGTCGGAGGGCGGAGAGAAGGTTGGTGCCATTGTCACATACAACCATTCCTGGCTGAAACTGGCATGGCATCAACCACCTCTGAGCCTGCCCCTGCAGAGCTGCTGACACATGGTCTGGCAAGCATGGGCAGGGACGATATATTTCATTCACAGCACACTGGGTAACGCCGATTGCAACTCGATAGGATGCAGAACAGGGCTCAGTGCTGCAGCTTGCTGTGCCTCCACATCTCCATACAGCCGGTGGTTATGATGCCAGACCTGTGAGCTCTACCCCTCCTCCTCCTCCGCCACCTCCATGCCCTTCACTGCAGAATTGTCCTATGAACATCAGGTACCCCCATGAGTTTGGCTAAAAGGTGCCATACAGAGATTCTTGCAGCTCTGCAGGGAGAGGCCCAGAGGTGGATCATACCGTGCCAGCTGGAGCCAGGAATGGTGATGTCCGATAATGGCTCAAACCTCCTGTCAGCCCTTAGACAGGGAAAGTTGACACATGTGCCATGCCTGGCACATGTCCTCAATTTGGTGGTGCAGGGTTGCAGGATGTACTAAAATAGGCCAGAAGAGTCTGTAGCCATTTCAGGCGGTCATACACAGCCAGTGCTCGGTTGGCTGAAATTCAGCGGGAATTCCACCTGCGCATAAACCACCTGATTTGTGACATTCCCACCAGGTGGAACTAGACTTTGGCAATTCTTCAGTGGCTATACATGCAGCAGAGGGCCGTCAATGAGTACCTGTGCCAGTACAGCACGACAACGGGCTCAGGCCGCCTCTGCTTTTTTTCCTCACTCCAATGGCTGATCATTAAGCATGCATGCACTGTATTGTCACCATTTGAGGAGGCCACAAGGATGGTGAGCAGTGACAGTGCATGTATTCATGACACAATCCCTGTTGTGTTCCTGCTGGAGCAGCAGCAGGAGGAAGAGGATGACTTCCTTTCCTCTCAAGGCCCACTTTATCCAGACACCATCATTCCAATGTCACAGAACACAGAGGAGGAGAGAGGGGAGGAGGATGAGGGGATGATTCTGGTACTTTCATAGGCTTCGAATAAGAGGAAGACATGCATCAATCTATAAGCGAAGGCTTTCCAACCCCAGGACCCTGGGAGTCCAGGCTGGCTGGGAAGAGGAAGTTCCAGATGCTGTCATCCTGAGTGACCCACAGCAAATTTCAGCAAATTTGAGGTGCATGGGCAACCTCATGCTTCAAACCCTGCGAAAGGACCCAAGAATACGTGGCATAAAGGAGAAAAATGATTACTGTTTGGCAACCCTCCTTGACCACCGTTATAAGGGGAAGGTCTCAGAACTCATCCCGTCCCCACAGAGAGTGCAGAAGATAAAATTTCTTCAGGACACGTTAAAGAGGATTTTATTGAATGTTTTTCCTGACTCCAGTAGGTGACAGTGTGGTGGAAAATGTCATTTTGAGTCTTCTGTTGGTCAAGAGAGGAGCGTCCGCCTAAGTGAGGCATTTTGGAATCTTGTTAGTTCTCGCCACCCAAGGCTGTCAGCTTCCACATCCCATTGGCAGCATCTGCATCACATGGTGGATGATTACATTGGAGCCAAAACAGAGATGAGAGCTTTCCAGCTGACGATCCACTGACTTACTGGGTCATGAAAAGAGACCACTGGCCAGAACTTGCCCAGTATGCTATTGAGTTGTTGGGCTGCCCTGCATACACCCTGCTTTCAGAATGGGCAGTCAGTGCTGCAGGAGGTTTTGTTACTAATCATAGAACGTGTCTGTCCACAGACTCCGTGGAACGTTTGACTTGTATAAATATGAATCAGTCCTGGATTACCATCTATGAAGCCCCTAATGCCGATGTCACTGATTAAGTCTTTTTGGATGTGGAATCTCTGCAGGACTTTGAGGCTGCCTAGCTTTGAGGGTGTTCAATCATGTCATCTGGAAGAATGTTTTTGGTATAGGTTTCATGGACACAATTAACACCCAAAGACCAATTTTTTTGCACCTGTTTGACAGTGCATATCATCGCAGTTTTTTACAGCAAGGCCAAATATTGCTTTCATCAAGATTACCTCTATAGGGTTACGGTGGGAAGATGCCACCAACACCCAAAGACCAATTTTTACGCACCCTTACGCATTTTTACTTCTATCCAAAGTCAAAGTGACACCAGAATGTATCCAAAAAATCTCTAATCTTGTTCCCAGTGCACTACATTGTGGTCTCATCATACACACGGGCTCCGCAGCTGTTGTTGAGCAAAATAAAGACAGCTTGCAGGTAAAATGTCATTTTTTGGCTTTGTAAATGCAATTATTGCTGCAGCAGATTCTAGACATGGTACAGATCTGCCACTTTACAGGTAGACTAAGGGGACCCCCCAGGCACTATATTGAAAGTCATTTTTATTTATATGCTTTCACTTTAAAACTCTAAAAATCACTGCTCATTTAAAAATGATGTTTTTTACAAACTTTCTTTTATTGATACATGTCCCCCAGTTGCCCAATTACTTGCATATAAGCCTTCAAAATGGGCACTTTTGATTTTTGATGTTCGGGTCACTTTGACTTTAATGGGATTCGTTATTCGGGTTTGAACTTTCACGGTGTTCGGAAGTTCTGGTGCGAACCAAGCAGAGGTCTTTTTGGCCCATCCCTACCAGCTGAAAGGCAGCAGTTGCAGTGCTAGCAATTTGGCCAAGCTGGCATTTAGATACTGAGCATGTGGATGGCTGGGAACAAATTTCTTTTTATGGTTCAGTAACTGGAGTAGGGAAATTTGCCTGCTAAAATCAATTGATGGTGTACTGCTAGCAGATTGGCTGCAAGTACTTGGGACACCAATTGCTATACTTTGATTCCTCTCAGTGCAGGTTTTTGAGGGGAGTGGAGGTATAGTAGGGTTGGAGATCCCAGATTAGGATCAAGGAGAAGTCCGCCTTTTTCTTTGATGTGGGTCTTTCAAGTGCTTTTGCCAATGGACTGCATAGCAGGTTATCATATGTATGGTCAAGCATGTGGTGCCCAAGCGGCTGATGTTCTGCCCATGCTTTAGACATAGGTTGCAAACAGCAACAGTGCGATCTGCTGCAGATGTGTCGAAAAAGGCCCACACCAAGGAACTTTTAAAATTAGGTTTAGTAATAAGAACAAGAGCCTGGGGTAAGGTCTCAGAATGAGAATTACACTGCTCCAGGACTTGAATGGTGGTAGAGATATCTGAAAGGAAGGTAGGGGATGTTTACAAGCAGCCCATAGTGATGGCTTGGAGTTCAATAAATGTTACATGATCCTCAAGCAGATTGGTGTTAACATTAACATTGACATCTTTTAACCACTTCAGCTCCAGAAGATTTACCCCCCTTCCTGACCGGGCCAATTTTTTGCTATACTACACTGCGTTACTTTAATTGACAATTGCGCAGTCATTCAACACTGTACCCAAATAAAATTGATGTCTTTTTTTCCCCACAAATAGAGCTTTCTCTTGGCAGTATGAGATCACCTCTGCGGTTTTATTTTTTGTGCTATAAACAAAAAAAACAACAATTTTGAGAAAAAAACCTATATATTTTACTTTCTGCTATAAAACACATCCAATAAAAAAAATGTAAAAAATCTAATTTCTTCATCAATTTAGGCCAATATGTATTCTGCTACATATTCTTGTTATAAGCGTATATTGATGTGTTTGCACAAAGGTTATAGTGCTTACAAACTATGGAATATGTCTATGAAATTTTTATTTATTTATTTTTACAAGTGATAGCACCGATGAGCGACTTATAGCAGGACTGAGATATTGCGATGGACAAATTGGACACTATTTACACTTTTGACACTTTTTTGGGGACCAGTGACACTAATACAGTGATCAGTGCTAAAAATATGCGTTGTCACTGTACTAATCACACTGACCGGTGTGGCATCATGTGCGATCAAAGGGTTAACTATGTGCCTGGCTGGTGTTTTACTGTAGTGGGGGAGGTGCTTTTACTAGAGAAAGGCATAGATCTGTGTCCCTGTTTTGCAGGAACACAGGATCCATGCCTTCCTTACTGACAGAATGGTGATCTGCCTTGTTTACATAAATATATGTGATCATGCACAGTGTGACCATCCTGTAGCAGTAAAACTGCTATAGGGCCATCGGCAAATGGTTAAAGAGGATTAAAGCAATCCCAGGTTGCCAAGGGTAATTGCAGAATGAAGGGTTCATGCAGCAGTTGTGTTAGGAACTAGATCACCTGCTTGTGGCACTGTGGTTTCCAGATCTAAGGGATGTTGCACAGGTGTTCACTAGAGAGTGTCTATCTGGCTGCTTAGGGGGATATTTAGCCCCTCCTCTAATTTTTCATAATGTCTCTGTATTTGCCCATGATTCTGTTCTTTTTCTTGTTCCGATTCCAATTTGCTTGCACCTGCTTTCTTGTAGCTACTCCCTATTTTAGCTCTTTCCTTGCTCCTCAGCTTGATCCTGCTCTGTCCTATCTATCCCACCATCTGTACATAATTAGTTAGTTTGTTTTGGTATGCTTGCTTACAGTGGTGGCTGGTGAAGTTTTAGGATGGGGGCGCCAGGCCCCGCCCTTTCTTTTTGACCCCTCCCACTTGGTGAAAATGGGCATGGTTTCAGCTAAATAGTGGGCGTGGCTCTAAGGTGGTGTGGTTAGTGTCTGAGTTGAATGAGGGAAGGAGGGAGAGAGGGATGGAGGGACAGCAGGCCCAGATCCTACACAACAATAGAAATATGTGTATTCTAGAAAGTTTAACAATCAGCAGATAAAGATACTCCAAACACCTGGTGTTAGCACTTCAATCATCCCAGCATGTGTCACCACCAAATTGCAGGAACCTGTGTCACCAAATTGCAGCAGCCTGTGTCACCACCAAATTGCAGCAGCATGTGTTACCACCAAATTGCAGCAGCACGTGTCACCACCGAATTGCAGCAGGATGTGTCACCAAATTGCAGCAGCATGTGTAACCAAATTACAGCAGTATGTGTCACCAAATTGCAGCAGCATGTGTCACCAAATTGCAGCAGTATGTGTCCCCAAATTGCAGCAGTGTCACCAAATTGCAGCAGTGTCACCAAATTGCAGCAGTATGTGTGCCCAAATTGGAGCAGTGTCACCAAATTGCAGCAGTATGTGTCCCCAAATTGCAGCAGTGTTACCAAATTGCAGCAGTATGTGTCCCCAAATTGCAGCAGTATCACCAAATTGCAGCAGTATGTGTCACCAAATTGCAGCAGTGTCACCAAATTGCAGCAGTATGTGTCCCCAAATTGCAGCAGTGTCACCAAATTGCAGCAGTATGTGTCCCCAAATTGCAGCAGTATATGTCCCCAAATTGCAGCAGTGTCACCAAATTGCAGCAGTATGTGTCCCCAAATTGCAGCAGTGTCACCAAATTGCAGCAGTATGTGTCACCAAATTGCAGCAGTGTCTCCAAATTTTAGCAGTATGTGTCCCCAAATTGCAGCAGTGTGTGTCCCCAAATTGCAGCAGTATGTGTCCCCAAATTGAAGCAGTGACCCCAAATTGCAGCAGTATGTGTGCCCAAATTGCAGCAGTATGTGTCACCAAATTGCAGCAGTATGTGTCCCCAAATGGCAGCAGTGTCAACAAATTGCAGCAGTATGTGTTCCCAAATTGCAGCAGTGTGTGTCCCCAAATTGCAGCAGTATGTGCCCCCAAATTGCAGAAGTGTCACCAAATTGCAGCAGTATGTGTCCCCAAATCGCAGCAGTATGTGTCCCCAAATTGCAGCAGTGTGTGTCCCCAAATTGCAGCAGTATGTGTCCCCAAATTGCAGCAGTGTGTGTCCCCAAATTGCAGCAGTGTCCCCAAATTGCAGCAGTATGTGTCCCCAAATTGCAGCAGTATGTGTCCCCAAATTGCAGCAGTATGTGTCACCAAATTGCAGCAGTATGTGTCCCCAAATTGCATCAGTATGTGTCCCCAAATTTCAGCAATATGTGTCCCCAAATTGCAGCAGTGTCACCAAATTGCAGCAGTATGTGTCCCCAAATTGCAGCAGTATGTGTCACCAAATTGCAGCAGTATGTGTCACCAAATTGCAGCAGTATGTGTCCCCAAATTGCAGCAGTGTCATCAAATTGCAGCAGTATGTGTCCCCAAATTGCAGCAGTGTGTGTCCCCAAATTGCAGCAGTATGTGTCCCCAAATTGCTGCAGTGTGTGTCCCCAAATTGCAGCAGTATGTGTCCCCAAATTGCAGCAATATGCGTTCCCAAATTGCAGCAGTATGTGTCCCCAAATTGCAGCAGTGTGTGTCCCCAAATTGCAGCAGTGTGTGTCCCCAAATTGCAGCAGCGTGTGTCACCACCAAACCCCCCTCCCCCGTTACTTACCTTGCTATGTGTTGTCCTCTCCAGCGGTGTCTCCTGTGCAGAGCTCCGTTGTTTTCATACTTCCTGTTTCCTTGAGAGAGAGAGAAGCAGGAAGTGACATCATACTCAGATGTCAATCAAACCGCCCGGCCCTAGTAATAGATACTAGGGCCGGGCAGAAGCTACTCGGCGCTTCACAAAGCGCCTCAAGGCGGGCTAAATGCCCGCTAATGCAGTGCCACGTCTGCAATCTCGTGATTGCATAGACGTGGCGCTTCCAATAAGTGCACTGTGTCCGGCGTCACACTCTGTCCAGCGTCCGAACACAGTGCACTTAAGGACCGTTTTTTGTATTTTTTAAAGGGCCAGCTTTAAAAAATTTTTTTTTTTTTTTGACTGCCTGGAGGGGGGGCGGCGCCCAGGCGCCTCCTATGGACGGGCCACCACTGCTTGCTTAGTTCTTTTCACTACCACTAATAAGTTTATTTTTATATACAGTACAGTATGTTCATTGGATTGGTATTCCTTGGTGTATTGTATTCTGGTAGGTTTTGTTGTTCTTGTAATTGTGTTGTTTTCTTAAGAAACCACATTTGTTTATATTCAGTCTTGAGCCTGGTGATCTCTACACAGATCCATACATGGTTATACTTGTCTTAACCCTTCCCACCCAGCCATTGCACATAAACGGCCGGGTGGGCGCTTCCTCCTTCTGTGTGGACATTCCTGAACGTCCCTCAGAAGGAGCGGGATCACACGGGTGCGCCATTGTGATGTAAACAGCGGGGGAGGGGTGGCATTAGACCTGGGATTGTGCTGCTTTGTGCATGCACAGCGGTGCGATCCTGATCTGCCTTTGCCCCCCAGAGACAGGACAGTAGTACATGACAGAAGGGCTCTGTGACTGGCCCTCCTGATCACATGACGACTGTGTCCAATCACAATCATCTTGTAACTGCTCTCATCTCTTCCTCTCCTCACACAGAGCCTGTCAGTGAGGAGAGGAAGAAAGATCTGTGCTGCAGCCAGGAGATCAGTGAGTTTTTAGCTGTTTGTCTGCTGTTTACCCACTGATCACCCAGCTAGTATCCCCAAAACACAGTATCCCCAAAACACAGTGAAAACACCTGTCATACAGCTGTCCCAGTCAAGAGCTGGCACATCTGCCCATCAACAGCTGGCACATCTGCTGCCCAACATCTCGCACATCTGCCGCCCAATATCTGGCACATCTGCTGCCCAACATCTGGCACACCTGCCCGCCATCTGGCACACCCGCCCAACATCTGGCACATCTTCCGCCCAATATCTGGCACATCTGCTGCCCAACATCTGGCACATCTGCCCGCCATCTGGCACAGCCGCCCAACATCTGGCACATCTGCCGCCCCAATATCTGGCACATCTGCCCGCCATCTGGCACAGCCACCCAACATCTGGCACATCTGCCGCCCAACATCAGGCACATATGCGGCCCAATATCTTGCACATCTGCCGCCCAACATCTGGCACATCTGCCACCCAACATCTGGCACATCTGCCTGCCATCTGGCACAGCCGCCCAACATCTGGCACATCTGCCACCCAACATCTTACACATCTGCCACCCAATATCTGGCACATCTGCCGCCCAACATCTGGCACATCTTCCTGCCATCTGGCACATCTGTCTGCCAACATCAGGCACATCTGCCCGCCAACATCTGGCACATTTGCCCACCAACATGGCTAAAAGACTCTACAGCGTGGAGGAGGCTCTCCAGATACTCCAGAGTATGTCAGACGAGAGTAGCGGGGAACTCTCTCCATCAGACTCGGATAGCGACTATGAGCCAGTGGAAAGCAGTGGCTCTGAAATGGAAACTGAGGAGGATAGAATCCTAACAAGGAGAATCAGGAGATATGTGCAGGCACAGACATCCACCAGCAGCGCAGCATTCCAGGGCATCCACCAGCAGGCATCCACCAGCAGCGCAGCATGCCAGGATGATATGCAGGCATCCACCAGCAGTTCAGCACTCCAGGGAATCCACCAGCAGGCATCCACCGGCAGTGCAGCACTACAGAATAGGCAGGCATCCACCAGCAGTTCTGCAATCTTCCTAGAGGATAGGCCAGATGCTAGCAATGGAGCATCGCATCAACAGCAAGGCAGGGCCCATACTAGCCTCCCAAATGTTCTACTGTATCCAACATGGCTTCCCGATACATCAGTAGAACCTGTAATTCCCCTTTTTACAGTCCAGCCAGGCCCTCAGATACAGTCGGAAAATGTAAACCCAATTTATTATTTTCACTTATTTTTTACCGATGATCTCCTAAATTACATTGTGGAGCAATGCAATCTATATGCCAGCCAACATATAGACAACAATGCAAATTCTTCATATGCCTGTCCTTTTGTTTGGAAACCCCTCACCATGGAAGAATTTAAAATTTTCCTTGGCCTAACCCTCAACATGGGGCTGACAAAAAAAATGAACTCCATGCCTACTGGTCTACCCAACCTATCCATCACATGCCAGTCTATTCATAATTGATGCCCAGAACCCATTATGAGATGATTAAGAGGTTTTTACATATCAACAACAATGCCCAATGCCTCCCTCAAAATCATCCCATTTATGATAAATTATTAAAAATTCGGCCCCTAATCAATTTTTTTGTGCCAGCTTCAAGCAGATGTTTACCCCTGATATAAATATTTGTGTAGATGAATCGCTAGTACACTTCACTTGGAGTAAAGAAATACCTCCCCAGTAAAAGAGCCAGGCGGGGGGTAAAATTTTATAAAGCGTGTGACAGGGCCACAGGTTACACATATGATTTTATCATTTATGAGGGAAAAGACAGATTGCTAAACCCCCCTTGATGCCCTACCTACATGGGAACAAGTGGCAAAATTGTCTGGCAGCTGATCATACCATTGCTTGGGAAAGGTTACCACCTATATGTAGACAATTTCTACATGAGTTTCTGACTTTTCCGCCATCTGTACCAAAAGAAGACTGTGGCCTGTGGGACAGCATGGACCAACCGCAAAGGCTTCCCACAGATATTGGTCACCAAGAAATTAAAACGGGGGAAATGGTCAGTATGCGGACTGAAGAGGTGCAAGCACTGAAGTGGAGAGATAAAAGAAGAAATGTCTACATCCTTTCCACAATGCATGATGACACCTTGGTGGAACTGCAGAGAAGAAGATGCCCCATCCAGAAGCCAAAATGTGTGCATGAGTATAACCTTTACATGGGGGGGTGGATATGAACGACCAGCTGATGCAGCCCTACTTGGCCAACAGGAGATCACTTTTTTGGTACAAGAAAGTTGCCATTTATTTGATGCAACTAGCCCTGTTCAATTTGTATATTATTTTTTCTAAGTGCACCCAAAATTCCCTAACCTCATCTCTCCCTCTCCTCACTTAGAGCCTGTCAGTGAGGAGAGGAAGAAAGATCTGTGCTGCAGCTGGGAGATCAGTGATTTTTTAGCTGTTTGTCTGCCGTTTACCCACTGATCACCCAGCTAGTATCCCCAAAACACAGTGTCCCCAAAACACAGTGAAAACACCTGTCACACAGCTGTCCCAGTTAACAGCTGGCACATCTGCTGCCCTACATCTGACACATCTGCTGTCCAACATCTGGCACATCTGCCCGCCATCTGGCACAGCCACCCAACATCTGGCACATCTGCCACCCAATATCTGGCACATCTGCCGCCCAACATCTGGCACATCTGCCCAACATCTGGCACAGCCGCCCAACATCAGGGTGAGACAGACAGCTAAATTTTGTGGTGTCATTTTGGCTATGCACATGCTATGTGTTAGAAAGATCTTCCAAATTGACAACTTTGTGAGAAAAAAATAGGTCTTCATTTTTTTTCCACAATTTCCAAAAACTTTTGGAAAGAAATGACATGTTAAAAAGACTCATTATGCCTCATAGAATATACACTGGGTTATTTTCTTTCCAAAATTGGGTCATTTTGTAGGTAATTCCATTGTCCTGGTGCTCCAGGGCCTTCAAAAATGTGATAGGTACTCAGGAAATGAAATGTGTAATTTATGCCTTTAGAACGCCTGATGGTGCTACTTGGATGTTGGGCCTCTGTATGTGGCCAGGCTGCGGAAAAGTCTCACACATGGGGTATCGCCATACTCAGGACAAATAGCAGAATGTATTTTGGGGTGTAATTGCAATTATGCCTGCACCGTGTGTGAGAAATAACATAAATATGACAATTTTGTGAAGAAAATTATATATATACATTTCTCAATTTCCCAAAGCATTGTGGGAAAAAAATCGCAACGTCAAAAAATTCACTATGCCTCTTACTAAATACCTCAGAATGTCTTCTTTACAAAAAGGGGTCATTTGGGGGGTATTTGTTCTGTCCTAACATTTTAGGGCCTCAAGAAATGAGATAGGCCATCGGTGCATTAGGATTAATACAGTGGTGAATACATACCACCAAAAGAAAGCTCTATTTGTGTGAACACAATGATTAAAATTTAATTTGGGTACAGTGTAGCATGACTGAGTAATTGTCATTCAAAGTGTGAGAGCATTAAAAGCTGAAAATTGGTCTGGGAAGGAAGGGGTGAAAGTACCCAGTATTGAGGTGGTTAAAGGATACCAGTACCTGGTACACTGAGGCTCGTAACAAGCAGAAAGGCTGCACAGGGGATCCATTTTGGTTCTGTTAAATTGATTTGCTGTTTGCTTCAAGATACCCCGGGAAAGGTATTTAATAATTAAAAAATATTACTATTAATAATATATTACTATTGCTGGAGAAAGAGGAACAGGAATATTGCCACCAAATATTAAAAGAGCAAACTAAGGAACGGTTGTTACATAGTTACATAGTAGGTGAGGTCGAAAAAAGACACAAGTCCATCAAGTCCAACCTATGTGTCTGATTATATGTCAGTATTACATTGTATATGCCTGTATGTTGCGGTCATTCAGGTGCTTATCTGATAGTTTCTTGAAACTATCGATGCCCCCTGCTGAGACCACCGCCTGTGGAAGGGAATTCCACATTCTTGCTGCTCTTACAGAAAAGAACCTTCTACGTAGTTTAAGGTTAAACCTCTTTTCTTCTAATTTTAATGAGTGGCCACGAGTCTTGTTAAACTCCCTTCCACGAAAAAGTCTTATCCCTATTGTAGGGTCACCAGTATGGTATTTTTATATTGAAATCATATCCCCTCTCAAGCGTCTCTTCTTCATAGAGAATAAGTTCAGTGCTCGCAACCTTTCCTCATAACCAATATCCTCCACACCCTTTATTAGCTTTGTTGCCCTTCTTTGTACTCGCTCCATTTCCAGTACATCCTTCCTGAGGACTGGTGCCCAGAATTGGACAGCATACTCTAGGTGCATCCGGACCAGAGTCTTGAGCTGGAGAATTATTGTTTTATCTCTGGAATTAATCCCTTTTTTATGCATGCCAATATTCTGTTTGCTTTGTTAGCAGCAGCTTGGCATTGCATGCCATTGCTGAGCCTATCGTCTACTAGAACCCCCAGGTCCTTTTCCATCCTAGATTCCCCCAGAGGTTCTTCCCCAGTGTATAGATTGCATTCATATTTTTGCCACCCAAATGCATTATTTTACATTTTTCTACATTGAACCTCATTTGCCATGTAGTTGCCCACCCCATTAATTTGTTCAGATCTTTTTGCAAGGTGTCCACATCCTGCAGAGAAGTTATTGCCCTGCTTAACTTAGTATTGTCTGCAAAGGTGACACTGACAGGTGGCACTGATGAAAGATGGCACTGACAGATGGCATGGATGACAGATGGCACGGATGAGAGATGGCACTGACAGATGGCACTGACGGATGGCACTGATGGATGGCACTGATAGATGGCACTGATGACAGATGGCACTGTGACACTAATAGGGCGTACACACGGTCGGACTTTGTTCGGACATTCCGACAACAAAATCCTAGGATTTTTTCCGACGGATGTTGGCTCAAACTTGTTTTGTCTACACACGGTCGCACAAAGTTGTCGGAATTTCCGATCGCCAACCACGCAGTCATGTACACCACGTACGATGAGACTAGAAAAGGCCGGTTCAGAACCAAGCACGGCACCCTTTGGGCTCCTTTTGCTAATCTCGTGTTAGTAAAAGTTTGGTGAGAGACGATTTGCGCTTTTTCAGACTCGTGGCTTTCAGATCGTTTTCTGCCGTTCAGTTTGTGCTTGTGGGTTTGTATCTGCTCTTCAGTGCGTGCAGCAAGTTCCGCGTGACTTTAATTAGTCATTGTATTCTTGTTCGTTACTGTTTTTCAGGTCGCTCTTCACAGGCTTTGCTGTTCTTCAGTGCGTTCTGTTACTTCGTTCTGAACAGCCGACCGTTTTCTAGCCATGTTGCATATGCGTACTCCTCGTAGAGTTAGTGCTGTGCGGGGGCTTGGTGTTGGGGTCCTGACCTTGACACAAGTCCAGTCCATGAACAGGGTGGGGAGGAGTTCATGGACCAAGAATTGGTTGCTTCAGCGTGACCAGTTCTCTCATATGCCTTTGCTCTGTGAGATCCGTGAGAATAATCCTGATGATTTCAGGAACTTTCTCCAGATGACGGACCCCGTATTTCACCATTTGTTGGCTTCGCTGACCCCCTATATCAGCAGGCAGGATACCTGCATGAGGCAAGCCATCACTCAGGAGCAGAGGTTGGTCGCTACCCTGCGGTATTTGGCGACAGGGAGAAGTCTGCAGGACTTGAAGTTCTCGACAAGCATCTCCCCCCAGGCTCTGGGGATCATAATCCCAGAGACCTGTTCTGCCATCATCCAGGTCCTGCAGAAGGAGTATATAGTAAGATTTTTATCCTTTAATATCACATTTTATTGTATTGAATGTTTGCTAATATATTGTATTTCTTTCCTCATTCCCTAATTACCATGATTGTAATATGCTGTGAATGTCCCCTTTGTCCTCATGCATGCTGGATTTTTATGTAATTATTATTTTAGGTCCTTCATACATATTTGCCCTTCACTAACCTCCCCAGCATGGTGTCTCCTGGCCCTATATTCACCTCATGTAGTCACTTAACAATGTATTTTTTCTGCTCCATAGTAGTGCTTTACCCCAAACACCCCCTAAAATGTTTGGAAATTTTATTTTTGCTTTAAATTCTGGCAGAGTGCCAGAGGCTTTTTTTTGTGGTGTCCCCAGATAACTTTTAGTAACCCTCCCTCCCCCAACTGCTAAGTCAGCTGATCCCAATTCTCTATCCTCAATCATCTATCTGCTGACTTTGCCAAACCCATACACACTATACCCATCTCTTTAGTGCTCAGATTTATGGATGAATTCCCCAAAGCATGTAGTGCAAGGGCCTGCCTTTATACTTTCAAATGGTACTGTTTAAAGTTTTGGGATCCTATTATTATCTTGATAGGTAATAGCAGAATGTCCAAATGTCCTCAAATGTGTACAGTGTGTATTATATCTTTGTATTATGACACTTCTTACCTGTCCAGTGGGCTGCCAATAGTGTAACTAAGGAGGGGCTGTTCCAAGTAATACCCTGTATTTAGGCATTCATCTCTCAATGAAGTGAAGAGGGTTACCTGTCCAAGATTTCCACACACCCCCTATAATGTTAGAAATGGCCCATGAGAGGGGGGGGAGGGGGAATATGATAGGTGTACCTTATACTTTGGCATTGTTAAATTCCCCTTAATAAATGCTATCTGGAAGTTGCCCCATAATGTTTGTGTCTAATCTGCTTGCCATGTTTCTGAGTAAAAATAGTAATGTTTATTGTTTTTTCCTCAACAGTTTCCTTCCACGCCACAAGAATGGCAGACTGTGGCCTCCCACTTTGCCGAGCGGTGGGACTTTCCTAACTGCGGAGGGGCAATTGATGGGAAACACGTCCACATCGTCCCACCACCCAACTCGGGGTCGTACTATTATAATTACAAGGGGTTCAATAGTATAGTGATGTTGGCGGTGGTGTCGGCTAATTACGACTTCTTGTATGTGGACGTGGGGAAGAATGGCCGGATGTCCGATGGTGGAGTCATCGCCCAGACGGAGTTCTACAGGCATCTCCAGAATGGCAGCTTGGACTTGCCAGCTCCAGAGGACAATGTGGAAGGACTCCCATTTGTGTTCGTTGCTGATGAAGCGTTTGCGCTGGGGGACCACCTGATGCGGCCATTCCTAATGAGGACCCTCACCCCAGAACAGAGGGTTTTTAATTACCGGCTGGCCAGAGCCCGAAGAGTGGTGGAGAACACATTTGGAATCCTGGCCAACCGGTTCCGCCTATTTATGACACCCATCCATATGGCGGAGTATAAACTGAACCATATTATACTTGCGTGCTGTGTTCTCCATAACTTTTTAAGGAAACGTTCGGCCAACTATGCTGGCTCAGATGGGCCTGAGGCCGGAATGATACATCAAACCACACTGACGGCGCTTGAAAGTGGCCGTCCTGGCTTGCCCTCCCTGAGTGCCCGTGATGTCCGGTTACACTACCTGGAGTTCTTTGCGGGTAGGGGGGCTATCAATATGCCAGACAATCTGTGAAGCCTTTTTATGATAAAAAAAAAAGAAATTCTTTGTGGACATTTACTGCTTGTGTTTGTTTTAGCTGACCCTGACAGAAATGTGTTGAGTCCAGAAAATGTCGTGATTGTGTAACCTTATTATACAAAGCACTGTTGGCTGTTATTTACTAAATGCAAAAACACATTTCACTACAAGTGCACTTGCAACTGCACTGAACCTGCACTTGTAGTGCAAAGTGGTTTTGCCCTTAGGAAATAACCCCCATTTTTGCTGAAAACAGCAATTACATCACCCCAAAAGTGTTGTAGTGTTGAGACAATAACCCACACATTCTTGAGTAACCAACTTTTTTATACCTGCACAATCACATGTGCATTTATCAAAGGTTTTTAAAACAAACCAACATGTTTGTTGTATAACAATTTTTGGAGTAGCATTATCAAAAATAGAAATGTCCATTTAAGATAAAACAGGCCTGTGTAAAACCAACAAGAAAGACAAAAAAACTTGAACTTACAAAGTTCACATTAGGTAAAACCTGAAGGCTATATCAGACATCAGTATTTAGGAACTGGGTTTGATATAGCGTTCAGATGGGGGGAAATCACCCCTGGAAAAGCCAAATTTGGAAGATGCACACCAATTTACGAATGTCAACATGTGCTAGCTGCCATCAGGGGGGATCAAGGGACGTGTTTTGGGGGAGCAAGCCCTTCCTCACCGCTACTTTATAATTGAGGAGGGGGTTGCACCCCCAAAACGCGTCCATTGATCTCCCGTGATGGCAGATAGCACATGTTGGCACACTGTGTGCATCCTCCAAATTTGGCTTTTCAAAACATTGCAAAAAGATTTAAAAGATTGGACCACAATCCAAAAAGTGATTTTGTGGGGTTTTAAATTCGCCCCAAAACATCAATGATGTTATTATTTTTTTTAATCACATCATTGATCTTTTGCTGTATGTTTTGCAGTTCTACATTACACCCCATGATCTCCCCGATCAGGATCTGGGCACTTTCTGATGTAAAAAGATCTGGATCACGATCACCTAAAAAGAGAGAGACAGAACAAAAACAGGTATCAAAAATCTGCCGGCATCCATCTCTTACCTGAGCCTGTGGTCGCAGACACTCACCTGTTGTGGTGCCAATCTCCACCACATCTTCTTCTTCCTCCTGCTCAGCTTGGGTTGGTGTTATTTCCCCTTCTTCCATTGGTGGGGGGTCTCTGGTCTCCTTGGATGAGGGGTGTCCTCCCAGTCTTTTCTCCCTTATGTAAAACAAAAATGGTATAATTAGCACACAGATATTTGATGGCAGAACTAGAAATAGGAAACATTGCTTGGAAGTGGGGTACAATTGTCAATTTTAGCCGAGTTCCAAGATGTCTTTTTTTTATTGCCCTTTGTCAACCTGCAATACTTTACCTGTTTTGTACAAGCTTCACAGATGGAGACCCCCCTATAGTATACACTGGAGCACCTGTGTGCCCCCCCTAATAAAAATGGTGTTCTTGTGTCCCACACTAGTGCTCCAGTGTCCAGATGTGAAAACAGCTGCTCAGTGTCCTCTACTTACACAGAATCTAGTTTGCATTTCATTCTAGTAACAAACCCATCTACACAAACAAATATTTGGCATCCAAGTAGGCCCAAAAAAAATGTGGGAAAATGCATATGGCCTAAACAATGGTGTTTTAGAGGCCGAAAGAAAAATGTTTGATACGAACGAATAATGGGCCCATGAACATTAAAGTTATCCTTTTAAACGTTACAATTAAGAAAAGCATATGGAGCAGCACGAACGGAATAAAGACAGAAAGAATAGGAACACAGCACAACTACTTACTTTTTTGCAGCACTCTCCGGATCTTTCGGTACTGCTCTGGCTCTCCTAATTTCAGGTCCGACCACCGCTTCCTGAGCTGATCTTTCGATCGTCGTACCCCGAAATTCTTGTGCAGACTTTTGATCACTTTCGCCATGATCCTGGCCTTTCTGATATCGGGGTTGGGGTAAGGCCCATACTTTCCATCATAGTCGGACTTCTTCATGATGTCGACCATCTCCAACATCTCCCCAAAGGACATATTTGTAGCCTTAAAATGTCTCCTTCTGGATCGGGACGTGTCCGGATCCGGGCTTTTCTCGTCCTCCTCCTCGTTCCTGCAATTATCACGCACCTGCTGTGACTCCGCCATGTGCTCTTCCCCCACTGCGCCGAACAAAAAGGGGTGGGGAATAGACTAGAAAGAACATCAGGGGCGGGCGGAGTTACACGCATGCGCAGTGTGTATAAAGCGTAACACGCATGCGTATTACGTACAATCTGTGAGCGGAGGAAGGAGCATTGGACATGCCGATCGTAAGAACGAAGGTAAGAGACAAACTTGTGCCTATACTGCTTCTACATTGAGGCCTATATTGTAAGAAGATTAGGAGAGTTTTGTCTGACATTAGGCTTTGTCTTGTGTTGTGTCTTGCAGTGAACATGGATATGCTACTGAAAGACAATGACTTCATGTCAGTATTCCTAGATATGTTAAGGGAGCTGCCATGTCTGTGGGAGATTAAACACCCCCATTTCAAGAACCAAGCAAAGAGGAAGGCATCACTGGTGCAATTGTGTGAAATTGTGAAGCAGGTGATCCCCACGGCAGACATCACCTATTTAAAGATATTAATTGGTGGCCTGAGGAGCACATATCTAAGGGAGCGCAAGAAGGTCCAGGATTCACAGATATCCGGAGCAGCAGATGACATCTATGTCCCCAGGATGTTGTACTATGACACGCTGCATTTTCTGGCAGGCCAGACTGAACCCAGGCCATCCCTCTCCAGTCTTCCTTCCACGCTTCCTTCCCCCCTGGCTGAGGCTTCTGACGCCCAACCTGGGCCTTCCAGGCCGCATGTGGAGGAGCCCAGATTGAGCCAGGTATAGCATTCCTCGAAATATTTCTGCTTGTCCAATCAATGATGTTAACTAGATGTTAGTTGGGAGTACTAATTTATGATTGTGATTGATGAAGCAAAAACTAAAACCATGTCCCTTTTCATACACAGGGAAGTCTCAGCCAGGAGGTGGCCGGGCCGAGCCGGCTGGCTGATCTGCAGGTCCCTCCACCCCCCCTGAAAAGAGAAAGTGGCAGTAGGAGAAGTGCCCTAGAGGAGGCTGCCAGAGGACTCTTTTGGAGGGCTACAGAGGTCCTGGGAGCACCACACACCGTGGAGGAGGACATTGCTGCCATCATTGCATATAAAATGCAGAGGATGGAGGAGGGCCAACAAGTCATGTGTGAGTCCCTCATATTGGAGGCTCTTAACAAAGGTATGAGGGGCCAAATTACAGCTCAGACACACCTTTGCGATGGTCCTCCTCCTCCTCCTGCAGGTCCTCCTCCTCATCCTCCTTCTCCTCCAGGTCCTCCCAGTCCTCCTCCAGGTCCTACTCCTCCTCCTGCCACATCTCCAACAGCACAGCCACAGCCCGGAATGAACCGTGGAAGGAAGACCAGAAAGTGAGGACCCTGGATCCAGGCTGGTCGGCCAAAAAATGCAGCCTCTTGTGGTACCACAGCCTGGGGACACACATGTCATCTGCTGCTTTCAAGATCTCTGAGAATCCCGGACCAGACTGCCCTCCCTTACATATGGACTCCTCAGGCCACCAATTTTGATGTTCAAGAATTGATGTCTGCCGTGGGGGTCCCAGGCTTCGCTAATTTCTCCTGTTGATCCAGTGTTGCCTTCCTCTTTGTTTGGTTCTGATCCCTTAATAAAGGATTTTTGTTTTGAATTATACTCTCCTATGTGTTTTACTTCAAAAATGACAGTTTGTGAGGATTCAGGTACATTTCAAATATACAATGTGAAATGAATAAGGGACACCAACAACAAACAATCTCCTGGAGATTAAATAATAAAAGATATCAATGGTGTTGGGGTAACTTGACACACAAAACACACACAAAAATATTCTGGAGTAAAAATAAAAATAACATTGAACAAAGATCAGCCTTTGAAAAAATACAAACATTAAATAAAAAAAAAAAAAGGCTTAAAATCCCCCAAAAAATTAAATAAAAAATAAAAAAGTATGTCAGATGTGACAACTAATAACAATATATTCTGAAAATACCAATAAAAAAACAAAAATAAAACTTTGGGAGAAGTGTGTGTGAATATGAGCAGCAAAACTACTTCATTCTTGTCACATTATAAAGAAGAAGAGAGTGCGCTGTATTAAACCATTTTTACCATTGCAGCGTGACGAAAGTGCTGTATCCATTGTGAACGCTAAGTTTACCAGAACGAGCTGTTCCGTCTTGGAATTTCTTCTGAGCATGCGTGGCACTTTGTGCGTCGGAACAGGCCACACACGGTCGGAATTGACGCAATCGGATTTTGTTGTCGGAAAATTTTATCTCCTGCTCTCCACCTTTGTATGTCGGAAAATCCGATGGAAAATGTCCGATGGAGCCCACACACGGTCGGAATTTCCGACAACACGCTCCGATCGGACATTTTCCATCGGAAAATCCGACCGTGTGTACGGGGCATTACAGTGACGAGCACTGTGACAACCAATGGCACTGATGTGGCACTGTATTGGCACTATTTTGGCTCTGATTTACTGTGTTTTTACTTTGAAAATGGTTGGCATTCACAGATCTGCAGCTACGAAGCTCTCCCTCCTCACGCATGGTCTCTGTGTGAGGAGGGAGAGCTGGCACTGAGAGATGATCTCATATGTTTACATTTGAGATCATCTCCCATTGGACATTCCAATCGAGTGGTAAATGGCAACTGTGACTGGCCATTTACCAAGATCTGTAATTGGCTAGGGACGCGGCCAACACATATTTTCCCTGATGCGTGCCCTCAGCAGCGCATGGGGAACAGGGAAACAGGAGGATGTCCAAGGACGCCCTCCCAGCAATTAAGCCCTGCGCTGTATTATTATTATTATTATACAGGATTTATATAGCGCCAACAGTTTGCGCAGCACTTTACAACATGGGGCAGACAGTACACTTACAATACAAATCAATACAGGAGGGATCAGAGGGCCCTGCTCGTTAGAGTTTACAATCTAGAAGGGAGGGTCAAGTGGAGACAAAAAGGTAATAACTGTGGGGGATGAGCTGATGGAAAAAAAATGAAAGTACAGTTGTTAGGTGTGGGTAGGATAGGCTTCTCTGAAGAGAAGGGTTTTCAGGGATCTTCTGAAAGCTAATAAAGTAGGAGATAAGCGGACAGATTGGGGTAAGGAGTTCCATAGGATTGGAGAGGCTTTGGAAAAGGCCTGGAGGTGAGCATGGGAGGAGGTGACAAGGGAGCTAGGGAGCAGGAGGTCTTGAGAGGAACGAAGAGAGCGAGTAGGATGGTATTTAGAGACCAAGCTAGTGATGTAGCTGGGGGCGAAATTGTGGATGGCTTTGTAGGTACTTGTTAGAATTTTGAATTCAATTCTTTGGCCAAGCGGAAGCCAGTGGAGGGATTGACAGAGAGGAGTGGCAGACACAGAGCGATTGGTAAGGTGGATGAGTCTGGCAGCGGCATTCATAATGGATTGAAGAGGTGATAGACTATGTAGTGGTATGCCAATGAGAAGGGAGTTGCAGTAGTCAAGGCGAGAGATGACCAGCGAGTGAATTAAGAGCTGTAGCCGTCTTTCGGCTATAATGCGGGCAGGGAATGATTAAGATACCAGCACCTGGTAAACCTGACAAGCTTGGAGACAGCTGACATAAACACATGGATGTTATGATGATTTAATCCTTCAAACCTAGGTGGAGGGATCAAGATTTGATGTTTTGTGCTCCAGCAAGAAGGATACCACTGGTGTGGATAGACTGAGTGTGCCCAGGGAACTGATGGTGGATGGTGTGTATGCAATTTTTTTTTTTAAAACAATCATTTTTAAAGGAGCAGTGACTTTAATAATGCTTAAAGTGAAACAATAAAAACAAAAAATGCCTTTATATATAGTGCCTGGGGGGTGGGGGTGCAACAAAAATTACATTTCTAAAGAAAAAAAATCGAGTCAAATCACAATTAAGTTGCAATTGCTGGACACCCGGAAATTAAAAAAATAAAGAAAAATGGTGTGGAGTGCATGCTTGGTTGATGACATCACAAGGGAGCGGGGCCACCAGGTGACATTGCTGGGTGGCTCCGACCCTTAACTGTATAAGGACTGTCAAAACGGCAGAGCCTGCAGTAGGGGGTAAGCCTTCATAGACGGCAGAGCATTATTTTTTCTTTTTTCGGGTCCAAAAGTGGCAATGGGCGTGGGATCTACATCTAGGGACATTGTTGTTTTGTTTATTTTTAACCACCTCAATACGGGACATGTTCACCACCTTCCTTTCTAGACCAATTTTCAGCTTTCTGTGCTCTCGCACGTTGAATGACAATTCCTCAGGTCATGCTACACTGTACCCAAATTAATTTTTTATAATTTTGTTCACACAAATAGAGCTTTCTTCTGGTGGTATTTATTCACCACTGGGTTTTTTAATTCTTGCAAAATAAGCGAAAAAAAAAGAAAAACATTTTGAAAAAAATATTTTTTACTTTCTGTTTTAAAATAAATCCAATAAAATCCAATTTCGTCATCAATTTAGGCCGGAATGTGTTCTGCTACATGTCTTTAGTAAAAAAAAAATCCCGATAAGTGTATGATAATTGGTTTGTGTGAAAGTTATAGTGTCTACAAGCTATGCTACGTGTCACTAAAAATTGATCAGTCCTGATGTACTGACTGCCTATCTCATTTCTTGAGGCCTTAAAATGTCAGGACAGTACAAATAACCCCAAAATGACCCCTTTTTGTAAATATGACAGTCCAATGTATTTAGTAGGAGGCATAGTGAGTTTTTTGAAGTTGCAATGTTTTGCCCACAATTGTTTGGAAAATTAAGATTATTTTCTCCACTAAATTGTCATATTAACAAGTTGTTTCTCACACATGGCATAGATAAACTTTCAATTACACCCCAAAATATATTCTGCTACTGCTCCTGAGTATGGCGATACAACATGTGTGAGACTTTTCCACAGCCTGGCCACACACAGAGGCCCAACATGCAGAGAGCACCATCAGGTGTTCTAGGAGCAAAAATTACACATTTACTGTAGTTTCCTGACTACCTATCACATTTTTGAAGGCCATGGAGCTCCAGTACAGTGTAATTACCCACAAAATTACCCCATTTTGGAAATCAAACACCCCAATGATTATTATATGAGCCTTTTGAACATTTTTTTTTCACAAGTTTTTGGAAAATGTGGAAAGAAAATGAAAACATATTTTTTTTTTACACAAAGTTGTCAATTTATAAGATATTTCTAACACAGTGCATGTACATAGCAAAAATTATGCCCCAAAATACATTCTGATACTCCTCCGGAGTATGACAATACCACATGTGTGAGACTTTTACGCAGCCTGGCCACATACAGAGGCCCAACATTCAAGTAGCACCATCAGGCATAAATTACACATTTTATTTCCTTACTATCAATCACATTTTTGAAGGTTCCTGAGCCTCTTTGTTAGGATTCTGTCCTCCTCAGTTCCCATTTCAGAGCCACTGCTTTCTATTGGCTCATACTCGCTATTCGAGTCTGACAGAGAGAGTTCCCTGCTACTCTCGTCTGACATACTCTGGAGTATATGGAAAGCCTCCTGCTGAATAATTTTTTAGCCATGTTGACAGATTACTGGGACAGATGTGACAGATGTGTCAGATGTGTGACAGATGTTGATCACTGGGACAGATGTGGAAGATGATCATGGACAGATGTGTGCAGATATGCACTGGGACAGATGTGGCAGTTGATCACGGACAGATGTATGCAGATGTGCACTGGGACACATGTGGCAGATGATCATGGGCAGATATGTGCAGATGTGTACTGCGACAGATGTGGCAGATGATCACAGACAGATGTGGCAGATGATCACGGACAGATGTGCACAAATGTGCACTGGGACAGATGTGGCAGATCACCAGGGACAGATGTGGCAGATGATGATAAACAGATGTGCGCCAGTTGATCACTGGGATAGATGTTCACTGGGACAGATGATGTTACTGGGAAAGATGTGTGACAGATGTGTGACAGGTGTTTTTTACTGTGTGAGGACACTGTGACTGGACACTGTGTGGGGGCACTGTTTTGGGGCCATTAGCTGGCTGATTAGTGTGCAAAAAGCTGTAAATACAGCTCATACACACTAATCCCTGACTCGCGCCACAGGTTCACTCTCCTTCTCCTCACTGACAGGCTTTGTGTGAGGAGGAGTGCCAATCACCTGGCAACGGCTCTCTGTTTACATTACATGATGGCCCTCCTGCTGATCCCAGATGCGGCGTGTCCAGGGGACACGAGCGCATCGGGATTGCATGGCTGTGAAGGACGATACGCCCACCCAGCCATTTATATGCAGTGGCCAGGTGGGAGGAGGTTAATAAAGGAATTGTCAAAAACCTGTCAAAAAAGTGTTTTTATTTATTTTTGACACTTTTTTTGGTGAATGGGTAGAGGTACCCCTACTCATTCACATGGTGGGGCTGGGATCTGGGAGCCTCCTTGTTAAAGGAGAAGTATGGGATGGTTTAAATAACTAGTACATATTACATTAATCACATATCAGCTAATGTTTTTTCCTACCTCTTTTAGTTTTTACATATATAACTGACTGGTATGCTCGCTGCAGCTCTCACATCATAAGACACATCAGAGAATACCAGTCAGTTATACAGTCTCCACAAACATGCAGGCTATCTGTATATACAGTGTGCATATCAAGGCATTGTCTGTGTAAACAGTGAGCAGGTTTAAGCTGTATCTCTATGTACACTGTGTATATTCCAGGCTGTTTGCAAGATAATTCTGTAACAAGTGTGTGCATTGTGGGGAGGAGAATTATGTGTGTCCTGCCAAAGCAGTGACATTTGTCCTACTGACCTCTGGACTGCTGAACTCTGTCTTCTGCCCTACTGACCCCTATGCTTTGCCCTAATGACCTCTGTCTTCTTGACTGCTGACCTCTGCCCTCTGGACTGCTGTCCTCTGCCCTCTGGACCACTGACCTTTGCACTGCTGTCCTCTGTCCTCTGGACTGCTGACCTCTGGACTGCTGCCCTCTGGGCTGCTGCCCTCTGCTCTCTGGACTGCTGACCTCTGTCCTCTGGACTGCTGACCTCTGTCCTCTGGACTTCTGCCTTCTGCACTGCTGACCTCTGCCATCTGGACTTCTGACCTCTGTCCTCTGGACTGCTGACCTCTGCCCTCTGGACTGCTGACCTCTAGACTGCTGACCTCTGTCCTCTGGACTGCTGATCTCTGGACTGCTGACCTCTGCCCTCTGGACTGCTGACCTCTGGACTGCTGACCTCTGCAATTTGGACTCCTGACCTCTGCCCTCTGGGCTGCTGACCTCTGCCCTCTGGACTGCTGATCGCTGGACTGCTGACCTCTGTCCTCTGAACTGCTGACCTCTGCCCTCTGGACCTATGTCCTTTGGACTCCTGACCTCTTGTCAGAAACCATGAACCAGACTGAGACAGAAGTACAGTAAAATCACACTTGTTTATTAATAAAAAGGTAAATAGAGTAAGCGTAGTCAAAGCATAGCCAGAGTCCAGTGACCAGATCGGGTAGTCAGCCAAGCCAGAGTTCAGTAACCAGATTGGGTAATCAGCCAGGCCAGAAGTCAGGGATCCAAGTAGAGGAACAGCAAGCAGGATAAGGAGCCAGAAGGGATGTCAGCAAAGCCAGTCTTTAAACAGGAATGCAGGAGATGGTTTCTTGTGATGTGACCAAGGCAAAGGCAGGAATGAAGTGAGCTAGAGATCTTTAAGTAGACGGGACTGACGAGCAGATCCACAACAGCTGGTTAACTGTGGAGAGAGATGAGAGCTGGCAATTAGCCAACAGCTGAGCGGCCAGCTCAGAGAAGGAAGGGTTGAGCCAGCCCTGACACCTCTTAACTCTGGACTGCTGACCTCTGTCCTCTGGACTGCTGACCTCTGCCCTCTGGACTGCTGACCTCTGCCCTCTGCCCTCTGGACTTCTGACCTCTGTCTTCTTCTCTACTGCCCTCTGGACTGTTGATCTCTGTCCTGTTCCTTAATGACCTCTGTTCTCTTCACTGCTAAACTCCATCCTCTGCCCTGCTGACCTTTGTCCTCTGCACTACTGACCTCTGTCCTCTGCCGTACTGAATCCTGCACACTGTCATACTGACCTCCCATCCTCTGCCCTGCTGACTCCCTGCCCTGCTGCCCCCTGCACACTGTCCTATAAATAAATGGCCTCTGTACAGTCCTCTACAAACTGCTGACCCTATCATCTGCCCTGCTGACCTCCCAACCTGTGTTACCCTGACATTTTTTACTGCATGCCAACAGCAGACAAAAGTGTTTAAAAGTAAATTATATTAAAATAATAATAATAAAAAAAAAACCCTGTACACATTATAATGCACATGTGTACCCCTTCCTCTAATGCACATGTGCAGCCTAGGGCACACATGTGTATGTAAACGTAAATTCTGCTACACATGGTTGGGTATGTATGAAACTTAAGAACTTCACACAAACAAGAACTATACATACATTTCTTGCAGACATACTGCATTCTGACCCATGCATTGGTCGTGTATGGATGTACACTCCGATTGTGGATCCATTAAGGGTCAGTGAAGCTGGCCACCTGTCATTGATTTTAACAGGCTGCCAGTACATGACTGCAGCAAACACCCTTCACATGGGTGTACTTAAGCTTACACTCGTCTAAGCCCTGGCTCACATTGATGCAATTTAAATGTACTTTTGGTGATTTCAGGGTACCATTTCCTTTGACATCTGTGCAGAAGCCAGCACAGATGTCTCTAAAAGTCCAGTCCAGAGGGCAGAGGTCAGCAGTCCAGAGGACAGAGGTCAGCAGTCCAGAGGTCAGCAGTCCAGAGGACAGAGGTCAGCGGTCCAGAGGGCAGAGGTCAGCACTCCAGAGGGCAGCAGTCCAGAGGACAAAGGTCAATGGTCCAGAAGGCAGAGAGCAGAGGTCAGAAGTCAAGAAAACAGAGTTCATTAGGGCAAACCACAGGGGTCAGTAGGGCAGAAGACAGAGTTCAGCAATCCAGAGGTCAGTAGGACAAATGTCAATGCTTTGGCAGGACACACATAATTTTTCTCCTCCCCACATAGCACACACTTGTTACATAATTATCTTGCAAACAGCCTGGAATATACACAGTGTACATAGAGATACAGCTTAAACCTGCTCACTGTTTACACAGACAATGCTTTGATATGCACACTGCATATAGAGATAGCCTGCATGTGTGTAGAGACTGTATAACTGACTGGTGTTCTCTGATTTTATGATGTGGGAGCTGCAGCGAGCATACCAGCCAGTTATACAGTCTCCACATACATGCAGGCAATTTGTATATTCAGTGTGCGTAGGGGGCAATTCTGAGAGGGATGGAAAGATTTTTAGATGTCAGCAGCTCACATAGAATGGATGTAAACAAACAAAAAAGAAACCCATACTTCTCTTTTAAAGGTGGCTTCCAGATTTCGATAAGCCCCCTGCCTGCAGACCCCCACAACCACAGCCCAGGGTTGTGGGCAAGAGACCCTTGTTCCCATCAACATGGGGACAAGGTGTTTTGGGATGAGGGGGCCCACCACCCTAAAGCACCTACTCCCCCGTTTTGAGGGCATATGGCCTAATATGGTACGGGGGGGGTGCTTGCTCGCCCCCCCATCCTGGCCTGCCAGGCTGAGTGCTCTGATAAGGGACTGGTATGGATTTTGGAGGGGACCCCACTAAAATTATTTTTTAACTTTTTTATTTTTTTATTGCCGCCATTTTTTTTTTTTTTAGCTGTCAGTGGGGAAGCCCATTGACATTTGATGACTTCCCAGCCCCTCTCTTTAACAATCAGCAAAGCCTTGCCCAATCAGGGCTTAGAATGCACTGTGCAACACACAGCACATTGCAGGGCAAATCGTCAAGGCAAACATCTGCCGAATGACCTGCAAATTCAGTGTTCGCCGAACAAGTGAACAGGCAAACTGTTCACCCAATTTTACACAGGAATACATGGAGCAGAAATACTAGACACAGTTGGAGTACACAAGGAACACACTAGTGCCCTACACAAATTCAAACTAAAATACAATCAAAAGTGCTCACGACACTATATAGTGATGAAATCAATAAACATAATTCCAAATTCTGAATATTGTGTATACCAACACCATAAAAATGAATCATACCCTTGTTGTTTTCCTCGTCCTTCCTATTTGTATAGGAACATATGTGTTCCTCCATGTGTGAGAAAAATGCACACTCACCACAAGAAAATTACCCCTTAATTAACTCTATCCACTTACCTCCAGTCAGACAGCGAGAGAAAAGGCCAGAATCCCTATTGCCCTTCGCTCTCCTCCTTCCCTTTATCCCCTATTTGGCCACTCTCTGCATTCCCTTCCCAATTTCATTTGTGATCATTTTCCCTTCCTTCTCCTCCATACCCCCCCCCCATACTTACCTTTATTCTATTCCTTCTCCTTTTGTCTCCTCCCATATAACTTATGGGCTCCTCTCGTTCTTTCCTTCTTTGTAACACCAACAGAATCCTATGTTTAGATAGTTCCAACTGATGTGTACACCTCAGATAGTGTATAAACATACCTACTTCCAAATAGGCTTTTATTAGACCAGGCAACAACACCCACATACCAATTTTCCCAACCAGTTGTCCTTAATTAAAAGAGGATATCCCTCACATATATTCTTTTTGTTTCACCTACTGTTATCATGACCCCATTATAGGTCTGGCTCCAAAAGCTTGGTATGATAATTAATTACTTATCTCAATGGTTGTAGAAAACGCATCACTAGATATCTGTTCCTCTTATGATTCTTTTTAGATGATCCGTACGCTACAAAACGAAAATGTAGTTGATGTTTTTGTTGTCTTCATTATCCGCTACATTATTAGGTTAATCACTATCATTGCATTGTGTATGCATTTGTCAAATAAATCTTTTGGTAAAAAAAAAAAGAAAATTACCCCTTAATAAAAGAATGTCAGTTATTGCTTTATTGGAATGCGATGGGTGCTGCAAAGCCCAGGTCTGCCCCAGTGGTCCTGACGATTCACTGGTATCCCATATATTCTTCTTCCATAGGTCATAAATAACAAGTACCAAAAAAAATCCTCTTTGTGCAGTATTTATTCATAAAATGAACGCATATAAGAATTAAAAATAGGACCCACTTGCATTTTGCAGTGCCACACATTTTGGCACCAAAAAGCTGAGATTCATACTCAAAGGGGTTTAAGAAATATGTTACGGATCCAGTACTGGATCCACCAAAAAACAGTCACTTTCCTTTACAAAGTAGGGTTTTACAGATGTAGGAGTTGCATGTTCTGCAAAACTACACAGGATAAAAATAGAAAAACTGATGAGTTGTACTTTGCCTACAGGTAGGAAATATAAAATAGATAAATTCACTACATAGGGCACTACATTTGTTACTTCCTCACATGTCCTTGTGGACTACAATGAGTAGGGAGGGCTACCAGAAAATTGTCCTATTTTAGATTGATACATAATAGGGATCCCATCGTTCTTAGGTTTTATGGAATTAAAAAAACTAAACCTAAATTTAAACTGAATAAAAGGTATGGTGCTGCGCTAATGCAATAATAAACTGACACTGCTGCTAAAGGTAGCAGTATGCATAAAGATCCCTCATGGGAAACTGCATGAACTGACTATGTATCACAATATCAGACTGGTGAGCATGAATAAAGTGCCAAGTGCAAAAACAATACATAAATAATAAAATTCCAATAAATTGACCTGCTAATACATAAAATGGTGCGTATAATATTCAAAAAAGTGACACATTGCCGAGCAGTTCAGTGCAAACGAATGCAATACTAGGAGTATAATGCCCTTCTAGGGACACAATATAAACTTATATATTAGTACATAAATAAATAGTCATACATTGATAAATAAATAATAGTGCACAGTAAATTCAACTGGTGAAAGAAGTGCAACGCAAATCAGTGCAAAGTAATGCGATAGTGTGTGTCATGCACTCATAGGGGCACACTGTAATACCAGCATGTCCAAATGACAAATCTTCAATGAAAAAAACTATATCTACATAAATAGATAATAATAAGTGCCTAGTGAAATAAAACAGGTGACAGAGGTTTTAGTCCGTATTGTGCTAATAAAACATCCAGTGACTTCACATTAAGCAAGATAATTCTCCACAGAGCATATAGTAGGGTAGATGCAGGCCGTGAAGTGTGTGAACCAGGAAAACAACACAGTGACTCCTCTTCGTGGCAAGAATCCTGCACTAATAGGTAGTGGCCACTTACCTCATGCTACTGAGGTAACAGCGTAAGCAGCAAGGCTGATACTGGCTCCTTCTCATAAACCTGGACCCGACTCTTGTTCTCCAAACTTCCAAGTCTCTCCAGGGGTGCAGTAGCCATAAATGAAAAAAAGGGGGTGCCATATTGTGTAGTATTTTGAATAGCAAAAGCCGAAGTTTATTTAAACAAGGGTACTCACATAAAATACAGCAAATCTCGCATATCACTAATGAGCAGTGAGCTCGTGCGCGTCTATCAGTGGGATGTGCCTGTCCTGTCCCTACGCATGACGTCACGTACCTCGTGACTTCATCAGGGGACACATATTTAGAATTCCATACCAGTCCACCAATCAGGAGATAGGTTGGGTTATAAAAGGCTCTGGTAAAATGGCCTATAGAAGAAGATAATATGAGATAACAGTGAATCTCCAGAACTGCTAGGGATCACGCAGGATCTGCGCTTTGCAACACCCATTGCTGTTTGATAAAGCGCTAATTGACCTTCTCATATTATGGAGTCATTTTTTGTGGTGAGTGTGCATTTTTCTCACATGGTGGAACACATATTCTCCTATCAGTGCAAATCAGTGCCCATCAGTGCTACCTATAAATGCCAATCAGTGCTGCCAATCAGTGCCACCTGTCAGTGCCAATCAGTGCTGCCTATCAGTGCTAACCAATGCCACCTATCATTTTTTGGAAACTCTCACACATGGGGTATAGTCAGCCCTCAGCGTCTGAATATTATGGAAAACACAGGGGGTCTGTACAGTTGGGTTGTGTTCTGCATTGGAGATGCTTGGTTTTTTTTTGGCGTGTGAGTTCGAAAGAAGTTAACAAAAAAAAGTTGTAGGCTGTCAAAGGAAAAGTAGCCTTCAGTATTATTTAGGATCTTCCATAGTAGGTAAAAAGTAATTTAAAGGTAAAACAATAATGGGCTTTTTAAAATTGTATTATTGATAGATTTTCAGGGATCTTCCCTTGGATATTGTCAATTGTGAAAGGTCTGCAAATTTATGGTATAAATTGGGGGATCTGCTTCTTGTGCTGCCTGCAGAAGTCATTTGTTTGTTCTGTAATAGTGGGGGTGTACTATAATGTCCCTTGGAGGACCCTCCAATCTTTTGATAGAAATTTCAAAAGCAGGTTCTTGAAATAAAGCATTAACAGTTCATTGCAGGTTTGGTATAGACCAGGGAAGGCCTCTTAGTCTTAGACCTGAGTGTATTTCAAGATTTTCTTGATGTTCAAGATGGGAGCGCAGAGTGCATACATCTTTTTTAAAACCCTGAGGCTGGGTTCACGCTGCTATGCAGAGTGGCTCACAGCAGGGGTCCGGTGCATCCCTGTTCTCCATTTCAGGGATAAATCAGGCCCATATTGTTGCCTGAATTTGGACCTGAAACGGAGCCAAAGACACATAGGACCCCTGTGCAGTTCGCTCTGCGCCTGCCCCGGAGATGTGTGAACCGGCTCTATTGAGAGCTGGTCACACTCTCCTGTCATGTGAATTCAATGCGGGGAATCCCGCATCCAATTCTCACTAGTGTGAACCCAGCCTCAATGTTCTCCTCACGTTGTTTTATAGGATTGTAATGAGTTCATTGTATTGAGATTCAAGAGCCAATGTACTTACTGACCTCAATTATTTTTCTGGTTAACTGCTCTCAAAAGTTTTTTTAGACATTCTATCCAGGGCTTTCTGCAGCATACAGTACATTCAAATTGCAATATAATATTGGGTGAACCCCAAAATATTTGTTCAGTTTTCAAGCATTCAGGGTGTTCTTCAAAAAGTTCATCTAATTTGCAGTGGGAGCATGTGTGCTATAGTTGCAGGTGGCAACTTGCCCGCTCGTCTAGAATCTCTTGGATGGTTCTTCTACCAGGCTTGTTCCTTTTTTTGGGGGCTTTGGAACACCCCATGGCAGGTGTCGATCAGGTCCTGGGAAGGAGACCAATGCGTTCAGTTATAGTAAGTAGTTTTTCTCTCATATAAATAGGGATGAGGCATGACTAGGTCCCTGCCTCATTTAAAGTCCCACAAATCTCCTTTCTTCTATAGTAAGAAGCAATTTATCAATCATTTTGTCCATCACTGAGATAAATATCCCCAGCAATCATGCATCAGTGCTTATGCTCATCCCCCCCCCCCATCTAGTCAATTAGATCTATTTAACTTTAAAGTTGAATTATGGGTAAAAAAGTTTTACAAATATGACACAGTTTGACTTCATATTACCAATGTCATATTACCTGGTAGTGTGCTTACAAAGGTCTACTTTTACTTAAATAGTTTAAACCCTTATCCTAAAAGAAAAAAAATGTTTCATTAACAGCTTAAAAGGTTAACTGGAGTTAGGCTTTATTATGTTAGTTACTTATGTAAATCTAAATCTACTAATCCCTTCAAAACTACTCTCTTCCTAGGGTGACAATGCTGCTGTCCAAAGGTGGCTACATTGCCCCTCCATTCATACAGTGGAGGAAAGAGAGTAGTCCAATTAAGACAGGAAGTGTGTGGTTGAATCACCAGGTGGAAAAAAGTTAAAAACGCCAAAAAGTAAGCTCATTCAGCCATTATGAAATAATAAACTGTAAGTATATGCATTTTTAAATCCTTTCAAGTATATCTAAAGCCAAAGCTATTTTTTCAGTCACTCACAGACAACATGCACTCACAGACCACATGCACTCACAGACCACGTGCACTCGCAGCACTCGTATACTCACTGCCCATGTGCACTCAAAATACACAGGAACACTACACAGGTACACATAAAACACATACACAATACACAGGTACTAATGATCCACACACACTACTCAGACAGCACTCGTGTACTCACTGTCCACATGCACTCGCACAATACACAGGTACACACTCACACTACACAGGTACTCACAATACACAGGTACTCACAATACCCAACAAAAACAATTACTCCACAATACACAGCATCCCCGCTAGAGACAGTCAGTCTTTTGTTTTACAGTATGTTAACAGGTTATGACTGCTCTGCTCAATCTCCCATGCAATCTGACACTTGCAGGGCTTGTCAGTGTCTACGGTCACCCCTACGGTTTCAATCATACTATTACTAACAGGACATTTCAGATGCTACTTACAGGTTTAATGACTCCTGCTATAACCTCCTGTTTTCCACTCTGGTTTTTAACTCACCACCAGTTACACTTGGTCTAAGTTCCAGCAAGCAAAAAGGTGGCAAGCTCAAAGATGAGCAGGCTCAAAATGAGTTCTACAGAAAGTTATATAGGCCTCAAGCACCTGTTACCAATTAACCACTCCCCTTAATTAGTAGGTTAAAGTAAGGAAAGAAAAAAAAGGCTGTTTAAAAAGTGACAGAAAATGTGTATAAAAAGCTGCAAGAAAAAAACCCAAAAAGAACCTAAAAATGCAACACAGCAATCACCAGCAGTCAAAAGCAAAACTTGTTCACACTCTCCACTCAACGTTCCCACTGTTTAGCTTCCAACCAGTAAGTTTGGCAAATTCAGATGTGCTCTACAGAAAGTTATATAGGCCTCAAGCACCTGTGACCAATTAACCACTCCCCTTAATTAGTAGGCTGAAGGAAGGAAAGAAAAAAAGGCTGTTTAAAAAGTGACAGAAAAGGTGTTAAAAAAGCTGCAAGGAATAAATCCCAAAAAGAACCTATAATGCAACACAGCCATCACCAGCAGTCAAAAGCAAAACTTGTTCAAACTCTCCACTCAAGGTTCCCACTTTTCAGCTTCCAAACAGCAAGTCTGGCCAAGTGTCTTTAACACATGGGCTCTGATTGACAGTTTGGCTTAATTTCTTTCTGCTGTATGACAAGCAAGAAAACAGTATCCAATGGTGAGTTTAGACTTTTTATTTATTGGCTATGGATTGGTGACTTGTTTAAAAGGTGAATAGCTCATATCTGGCATTGATATTTACAAAATAAGGAAAAGGAAAGTGTATACCTTTGCATTGTGGGGGATGGGGTCTAAATAGGCTGAGTCTTAAAATGCTGTCTCAGTGCAACAGTAATACAATACTCTTGGTAGTATAGTCATTTTTATCATGGTGCTTCTTCCTGTCCAAGAAAGGAGATAGTAGACCACAAATCCAAAATATTTACAAACCTATTCAGAAATAATAAATAATAGCAGGTCAACTGCAAAGAGGGCTCAATTTTTGGTGCACGTCTCCACTCAGAACTCCTTGAGTATTTGCATGAATGGCTATGGCTAGTATTTCAATAGAGTATGATAAATACAAAGGGCAACAAATGCCACATCCGTCTGCTGCCCATGTGGATATGGATAGGATATTATCTGTATCCTTTTACCATATTGATTTCTGTGGGATGAAATATAAGGTTGAAAAAATAGGGTTAGAATTTCTATCTGTTTAGGATGTGGAGTAGATAAACGAGGACAACATATCAAATGCTTTATGTATCTTTAAAGAGTAGCATTCCATTCCTATCACCTTTACCTTTCCAGTTCTATCACAATAAAGAAATAAGATCCATTCCTCTTCTGACCTTGGTCTATGTGCATGTATTGTTCCAAAGATCTGTGAATGTCAAGATTTTAGTTAGTAATTTCATATCACAGTTGATAACCACTTGACCTCCGGAAGGTTTTGTCCCCCTTTATGACCAAGCCATTTTCTGCTATTTAGCACTTGGCTATTTTACCTGGCAATTGCTCAGTCATGCAACACTGTACCCAAATGAAATTTTTAGCAAAATTTGTGTCAAATTTTTTTCACACAAATAGAGCTTTCTTTCGGTTATCTTCGGTTGTATTTGATCACAACTTTTTTTTATTTTTTGTATATACAGGGAAAAAAACAAACATTTTGAAAAAAATAATATTTTCTACTTTCTGTTATAAAACGTATCCAATAAAACCAAATGTCTTCATAAATTTAGACCAAAAATTATTCTGCTAAATGCCTTTGGTAAAAAAAAATCAAAATAAGTGTATATTAATTGGTTTATGTTTTATGTAAGCGTTATAGCGTCTAGAAACTATGGTCTATATATATATATATATATATATATATATATATATATATATATATATATTTGATAATTGATTAATCCTGATGTACAGATGGCCCATCTCATTTCTTGGGGCCCTAAATGCCAGGACAGTACAAATGTACTCCAATTGACCCCTTTTTGGAAAGTATACATTTTGAGGTATTTAGTAAAAGGCATGACTTTTTTTTGAAGTTTTAGATTTTTTCTCAGTATTTTTTGGAAAATAAAGAAACAAATACATTTTTTCACTTTTTTTTTACATACTGTCACCTGTGCAGTACAGCATAATCAAATGGCTAGTGTGGCGGTGATCAGGGATACTAACTAGTGACACTTAGATAAATTAAAAAAAAATACTTTTTTAATTCATTGTTAAAAAAAAGATTTCTTTAACATTTTTTTTTACATCCCTGTCATCAGAGTAGTTCAGTGTCACCAAAACATCACAATACAACTCCTTCATAACAGTTGTGTTTACATTGTGATCACATGCATATTGGGAACCACGATTACTTTGTTCGCTGTGCTGTCCGCCTGCTGTAAAATTATTGTGGGTGGGACAAGGAAATAGGTCTTTAAATTGGATTTTTACCTAAATCCCTGTTTGGGGATCTTGCAGATGTGGGCTCTTTTAGAGCTTCTAGTATCTAGAAATGTTCCTAGTTGAAATGTATCAAAATATTTATGTGGTACCAGCCAACAAAGCAAATTTATTAAAAAGAAGTTGTAAAATAATCTGGAACAGGAGTTCTGGAAGCTTTAGCTTATTTAATGGCAAACAGAACTTCTGCAGGCACAATATCCTGTTCCATAATTTCCCACACATGTAAAAAATGTGAAAAAAATGGGTTTGGGAGGTCAGCAACTACTTTTTCTATATTGCAGGCCTTGGTCTGGTCGGTGTAGCACAAAGGACTGAGTAATAGACATGTGCATTCGTTTTCGTCCGAATACATGTTCGTCCGAATTGCAGGTATTTTCGTTATCGTTTTAACAAACGATAATGAAAGCGCAGAATACGAAAAACGAAAGATCCAACATAAACAAATGCTTTATTTTCATTTTCGTTGCGACAACAGTTCAATATAGATGGAGATTCGACATGACGCTGACAATACCAATCTGTGTCTATCGAACCTCTGGTCGAATGTGCCTAACCTTAACTCTATTAGTCCAAGATTATTCTACATAGAGAGAAAAGATTCGACATAGAGAGAAAAGATTCGACATAGAGAGAAAAGATTCGACATAGAGAGAAGATTTGGAATTGGGTGGGGGAAGTAAAATAAAAATAATGATGATGATGAATGTTATTGGCCGATTGTAACCAAAAAGGAGGGGCAGTAAAATAGCTAGAACTAAGTACACACGTACAGCCAACTTACTTTAACTTATGGTTTGCTAGCAGAGAGAGACAAACACACTGAATAATTTCAGAAGACAGTCAATCTTAACTGGTCCATTTGTCAGAAAACCTGAATTATTTAGCAATTAAGCAATTAAGCATAAGCACAGCAGCAGAACAATAGTGAAGCAAGCTACAGTTCAACTTAACTTTTTCATAATAATCTGCTGCAATTGTGTTAGTGTTGTGAACTTGATAGTGATACTAGTGTTGCTAGTGTTGTGATAGCCTCAGAGGCTGCCCGTGTTGTGGGGGGGGATTTATTATTATAGATTCTATATTATAATGCCATATCAATATCTGACACAACGTCGGATGCCGCCCGCCATTGCATTTGGAGATTGAGAAGAGAATGTGAAAGTTGGCTGACTGTTTGGGTAGAGTAGACCATTCAACATGAACAACGAAGATTCGACAAAGCAACGAAAAACATACAAACGTTGAATCTTTGGCTTATGGTGATTGTCAAAAGTTCTAAGAAGATTTGACGGAGCAGCTAAACTGTACGACGCTGCAATTGTACATTTCCAGTCAAATGCATCCGCCCATAGGCTATAGAAAAATTCTAATGTTGGTTGACTAGTAAAATAATTAATAAATATAATTATTACTAGTCATACAACATTAGAATTCTACTACAGCTAACTTGTAGGTGGAAATATACGATTGCGGCGTTGTACAGTTTAGCTGCTCTGTCAAATCTTCTTTGAACATTCGACAGATACCATAAGCCTTCAATGACAGATTCGACCTTAATTAATTTGGATTTTCGGATGAATGCAATTTTTAATGAAAAACATAATAAATGAAAACAAATTTTGGGAGTAACTAAATCAATTTATTTTTCGGACGAAATCGAAATTCCAAAACAAAATATTTCAGTGTGCACATGTCTACTAAGTAACAGGATTGGAGTTTGTGAAAAACCACAATTTTCTGTACAGCCAGCCATACATGGATCGAAAAGGGGCCGAGATTAAATCAATGTATGGGCAGGTTGGTTGTACTGAAGTTTATCCATCAATCAACTTGGGTACAACCAGCCTGTCGTGGTTGTTACATTCCATTACTGCCAGCAGCTATAGCTGTTAGCAGTAATCATTGTGCTCTGCTGATGGGGAAGGCTCCCCATACCCCTCACTGGCAGAACACAATAGCACTGTGGGAGGCATTCCCCCATTAACACAGTCATTGTTGACGGGGGAATGCCTCCTGCAGAGCTATTGTGTTCTGTGCTTCTTCCACCCATGGTGGAAGGAAAGGAAATCGAGTCATCTATGGGCTACTTTAATGAGCAGTTCAATTTTCTGAGCTTGGGGATTGCATTGTGTAAAGGGCAGGTATAACATTTACTTGCAAGAGTGTGCCTGGAATGTCATATTGGACATAACAAAGGCTTTTTTTCAGCCTTTATAGCATAAATAATAACATAATGTGAACATTGGTGTGGCGCAGGCTCTTGAGGTGTATCACAAAAGTAAGTGCTATAGAAATCTGTCAGTAAAGTAAAAAAAAATTATATATACAATTTATAAACATATACAGTGCTTTCACCTCCTCGTGTCACCTCTATGCTCCTAGAACTCTCACCTTAAAAGGCAAAAATATAAGCCCTATGGTTGTAGTGTTGGAGTGCTGTTAAATCAATCTTGGCTTGTTCCAATGTATCTAGGTGATCCCTTGGTGATGGTCCCTTTAAGACTCCTGCTCCCATGCTCAATTCTCATGTTAGGGTAAAAGAAAGTATTCCCCCATGGTATAGTACTTTAAAAGCATACATTTTATTAAAATAGCAACTCTTACATGTAAAAAAATCCTTTGTACAGGCATACCCTACTTTTAGGTACACAATGGGACCAGAGCATGTATGTAAAATGAAAATGTACTTAAAGTGAAGCAATACATTTTTTCACTTCTAGGGTGTAGTGGGGGTGTCAGAGGCTGTAGTAGGGGTGTCAGGGGCACACTGGAACAGGGCCGGCTATGCTCTCGAAGCTTTAGCTCCTTCTACTGTGGCTGCAAAATGTCTATACAGTACTTGCGAGGCACTTTACATACACTCGCGGGTATGTCCGTATTCGCCAGTAACTTGCCAGTCTCTTGCATCACTTCTTGTCCAGGATGCCCATTTTGAAGGCTTATATGCAAGTAATTGACCATAAAACTGTATGGGGTTCCGGGTACTGTCCTGTGGAACATGTATCAATGCAAAACATTTTTTTAAAAGATTGTTTTTTTACAGGAGCAGTGAATTTAATGATGCTTAAAACGCAACAATACAAATGAAAAATGCCTTTACATATAGTGCCTGGGGAGCCCCCTTAGTCTGTCTGTAAAGTGTCACATCTGTAGAATATGTAAAACATACTGCAGCAAAAAAAAATTTTGAAAGAAAAAAAAATGCATGAAATGACATTTAAATTGCTGGCAAAACAATACCATTGCCGGCTATAGAAAAATGTTATAAACGGCGTGGGGTCCACCCCGCAATCCATACCAGACCCTTATCAGAGCACACAGCCTGGCAGGCCAGGAAAGGGGAATGAGCGAGCACCCCCAAACCATACCATGATGATGGGGACAAGAGTCTCTTCCCCACAACCCTGGACTGCGGTTGTGGGGGTCCGGGGGTCTGTGGGCAGAGGGCTTATCGGAATCTAGATCCCGCCCCCCATGTGAATGAGTATGTGGTACATAGTACCCCTACCCAATCACCAAAAAAGCGTCAAAAAGTAAAAACACAGAGACAGTTTTTAACAATTCCTTTATTAAAAAATAAAAAAACAGTGTTCCCCGATGTAGAGCCATCGCCAATCACAATGCCATGATCCATGATGTCACAAGGGGATGGTTGCACCAGGTGACGTCACCGGTGGCCCCGCCCTTACCTATATAAGAACTGTCAAACAGCAAGCCAGCCATTCGGTGGTTTGCCTTCAAGGTGGGTGCAGCATTGTTTTTTAATGTTTTTGGTTCCAGCAGTGCAGTGGTATCATGACTGACAATGGATCTAAATCGGGGGACACTGTTTTTTCTATTTTTAATAAAGGAATTGTCAAAAACCTGTCTACTGTTTTTATTTATTTTGACACTTTTTGATGAATGGGTGGGTGTACAATGTACCCTATACTCATTCACATGGGGAGGATCTGTTCCATGTTGTGGGCATGTGGCCTGGTATAGTTCAGGAGGGGGAAGCGGGGAGGCGCTAGCTTGTCCCTCTTTCCTGACCTGTCAGGCTGTGTGCTTGGGTCTTGTATGAATTTTGGGGGGATCCCACTCCCTTTGTTTTTTTTAATTTTTTTTAATTTTGACATTGGGTTCCCTTAAAATCCATACCAGACCTGATTTGGGGGGACTCCCACGTCATTTTTTTCTTACTATTTTTACCGGTATTTTTCCTTTCCTATTTCATTCAGCTGTTAGTGGGGAAGCCCATGACAGCTGATGACTCGTTGCTTTTAAGGACGCTGCAGCTGGCTTATCCCGGCCCCGCACCTTAACAACAAAACAACAAGCTTTTTCTGCACCCTGATTGGGCAAAGCTTTACCCAACCAGGGTGAAGAATGCACAGTGCAGCTTGCAGTGCATTGCAGGGCATTCAGCGGGGTGAACACCCTGCAAATTTGGGTGTTCCCCAAACAGGGCGCACAACCAATGTTTGGCCTGAACTCATGCTGGGGCCAAACCGTTCACTAGACACTATTTTCTACCTATTCATCCCTATGTTGGAGAGAATGTGGACATTCAGCTACTCAAGCCCATGTATGGAGGGATTGTCCAGTCACACGTCCATACTGGCAAAGGGTACCCATCTAATAAATATAAATATAGGTTTCAACATCTCTTATGAACCCTGGACTTTTCTGTTTAATTGGACCAATGAACCAGTTGGCTATACAAGATTTGTTACCCCCATCTATTAAATGGATTGGTGTTTGAAGTTTGCATTGTCATGCTATTATGCTCAAGATGGGAATGTCCTGCTGTAGGGTATAAAGTATGTGTCTGAGTTACAATAAACAGTCATTCCATTGGTTCCATCCCAACATCCTGTCTGTATACGATTTTTGAGGTAAAAAGGGCTGGTGATAGCTCTTGGTCTGCTCGGAATAGTTTGGAGGACAGGAGGCACTGTTTGGCAAAAGGAAGCACCCAAGCGGGGAGACAAATTGGTTCCATTACATTTGGTGACAAGTTGTGGGATGCTTCATGAAGTCTGGTACAGTACCTGTCCGCGAGAATGTGTTTCCAGCGCGACCCCATTGCGCTGGTTCTCGGCGACAGGGTACTGTACATCTTGCACTGGCTGCAATAGGAAAAACAAATTTTCCTATCGCAGCAAGCCCAAGAGGGAATTCCCCTCCCTGAGCATATCAGGCCCTTAGGTCTGGTATGCATTTTAAGGGGAACCCCCTATGCCGAAAAAATGGCGTAGGGGTCCCCCAAAATCTATACCAGACCCTTTTTCGAGCACGCAGCCCGGCAGGTCAGGAAGGGGGTGGGGACAAGTGAGCGCCCCCCCTCCTGAACCGCACCAGGCCACATGCCCTCAACATGGGGGTGGGTGCTTCGGGGAAGGGGGCACCCTGCGGCCCCCCACCCCAAAGCACCTTGTCCCCATGTTGGTGAGGACAAGGGCTTCTTCCCGACAACCCTGGCCATTGGTTGTCGGGGTCTGCGGGCGGGGGGGCTTATCAGAATCTGGGAGCCTCCTTTAATAAGGGGGCCCCCGGGTCCTGGCCCCCACCCTATGTGAATGAGTATGGGTTACCCCTACCCATTCACCTGGGGGAAAAAAGTGTCAATAAAAAAACACACTAGACAGGTTTTTAAAGTAATTTATTAAGCAGCTCCGTGGCTTTTCTTCCGCCTTTGGGGGTCTCTTCCTACTTCTCCACTCTCGACGGCCTCTTCTCCCGGTGTCTGGTTCTTCTCCTGCTCTCCGGCCTCTTCTCCAGGTCTCCAGTTCTTCTCCCACTCTCCGGTTCTTCTGCCAGGCTCCTCCGCTACCTTCTGCTCTTTTGCCGCTCTTTTGCTAGTGGTGGCCCAGTCTTCTCCGTCGTCTTGTGCCCTCTTCTCTTCTTCCGATGTTGACACAACGCTCTAATGCCATGTGTGAGGTGCGCAAAGACTTATATAGGCATAGGGCGTGGTCACTGGGTGATGTCAACAAGTGACCCCGCCCCTTATGACGTCACAGTCCAGGGGCATGATGGGACTGTGACAGCTCATCAGAAAAGGAAAAGCACATTTTTGCTTTCCCGATGAGCGAGCCAGCTTGATGCTGGCTCCACGATGGGGCTCGCAGGTGTCAAATCTCGACGATAACAATAAAAAGTTTTAGATGCATCACAACACAAAGCATCATAATAAAACCTATTTAACAGAGACCACCCCAAAAAAACAGACACAAAGAAAAACAACATTGGTCCCTTAGAGTGTGTAGGACCCCTAGTCTTCCTGCCCAACTATAGCTCCATATTCCCTCCGTGCCTTCAATCCTTGTTCACCTAAACCTCAGATTCAACCGCCAGGGTTTCTGTAGAATTGATCCAGTGGAACAACACCTTCCTAAATTTTTTGGGGGACCCACTGGCCTCATACATCATTCTGTATAGCAGAAGCTCCGCATTAACCAATTTTTACACATCTCCAAAGTTAAAGTTTCCCCATAAATCCATCTCCTAGCAATAATTTTACAAACATAGAAGAAGAGGAGTCAGAGAAATAATTTTGTAGCCACATCCAACTTCTCATCCTCAATAACTCCCAAAAGGTCTAAAAGGGGATTACATATGTGCGGGAAGGCAAAAATATTGCCTATAAACTCTGTTAACTGGGACCAGAGAGGCCTCACTTTGGAACACTCCCACACTATGTGAAAGAAGGTACCCTCAAACAACTGGAATTTATGATGTAAACACAGATTCCCTCTTATGCATATACGGATGAATTAGAAAAGATATACAGAAATTTAGGGAGAAAAATTATTTAATACATTTATTATAAATAAATGTATGTGCCCCGTGAGAGTAAGTGGTAAGGCTGGCCACCCGGGCACTTTCTCCCTAAATGCAGTCACTACCGGGTATAAATTATTATCCAGAAATCTAGAAACTGGTAATTGAACCTGTACCCCTAGATAGCGAAAGGACGTAGATAGCGGAATGGTACAATCCTCAGGGATGCCTGTGATATCATCCATAGTAAACATAGATGATTTGGACCAGGTAATACAGAACCCAGAAAATCTCCAAACTTTTGAACCAGAGCAAAGGTCACTGACAGGGAAGGGCCCAGGTCCTGTAAATACTATGTCATCAGCATACAGTGACACACATTCTTCAAGCTGACCCAAATGAAGTCCAGATACCAAATCATCCTCCCGTAACTGCGCAGTGAATGGTTCAATGGCAAGAGCGAACAAAAGGGGTGATAGGGGAGACCCCTGCCTAGTCCTCTTAAATATAGAAAAGAGATCTGAAATAATGCTGTTGACACTGTATACATGCCACCGCATCTGTACAAAGTAACCAAACCCAAAACAAAAACTTAGGCCCAAACCCATAACGCTCCAATAAGAAGAATAAATAGGGCCATTCTCCAGAGTCGAAGGCCCTCTTGGTGTCCAAGGAGGTCTCCACCCTTGCACCGGAGTTGTCATGTAGCGATTGTAAAGTTACAAAAAGCCTTCTAATATTCATCTGGGCACATTTGATTGGCATGAAGCCGGTTTGGTCAGCATCTATACGTTTCAAGATAATCAACTGTAACCTACATGCCAAGACTTTAGCAAGAATCTTCGTATCAACATTCATCGCACTCCTTAACATCCTTCCCACTCTTAGGTAACAAGACCACACTTCCCTCATAGATGGTGGCATATATCCCTCCTTTCTCACTGAGTTGAACATCTGGAGTAATCAGAGGGCCAGGAATTCTCCATACATCCCATACCACTCCGAGGGCAGGCTATCTAGCTCCCGATCAGCATCAAACAGTTCGGGAAGGTCAATCGTGGACAGGCAAGTGGAAAGGGCAGCCTTGTTTACAGTTTCATTGGGCACATAGAGGTCCCTATAGTAATTGGCAAAAACCTGTAATATATCATTCGAATCATCCATGTCCACCCCCTGAACCAATAGTAGCAATATGAATGGGTACAGATTGAGGCTGTGCCAGAAAGGCCAATAAATTACCATTCTTATCCCCATATTTAAAAAATACGGCGGCGCTGAGCCATCATCTTTAATGAACACTCCCCTCAGAGTACTGTAGCTTTAAAGGCCTCCTATTGAAGTAACTGAGATTCACTATTACTATTCTCCACCCAGTAATTTTGTTTAGCTTGCATACATGCAATCTTAACATATTCTTCCTTTAACCAATTATTATTATTTAAAGTACCTATATAACGCCAACAATTTACACAGCGCTTTACATATACATTGTACATTCAGATCAGTCCCTACCCTCAAGGAGCTTACAATATAAGGTCCCTAACTTACATTCATACTGTATACTAGGGTCAATTTAGACAGAAGCCAATTAACCTACCATGTCTTTGGAGTGTGGGAGGAAACCAGAGTACCCAGAGGAAACCCACACAGGCACAGGGAGAAGATGCAAACTCCAGGCAGGCAGTGTCGTGGGATTCGAACCAGTGACCCCTTTTTACTGCTAAGCGAGAGTGCTACCCACTACACCACTGTGCCGCCCTATTAGCCTTCATACGCCAGTGCTGTATACCCCTCTGGATTGCAGGCTTATTACAGGGGGGAAAATAATAAACAACCAAGGCTGCAAAATCCATTCCAGCCAATCACATCTTCCCTGGAAAGTGATCATCCAAGATGAAGATGCAGAGATGAAATAGTGATCTGAGCTTGCCCCAGGTAAATGTTGTATAGTATCCACCAGGCCCAATCCTGTCCCCTCAGCAAGTACAGCGTCTATTCCAGATAAGAATTTATGGAACGTCACGGGGGGGCACCACCCCACATGATGCCACCGACCAAGCATGCACAGGTCATTGATGTTACAAGGGGGCGGTGCCACCGGGTGACTCTGCCAGGCCCCTTACCTATTTAAGAACTGGCAGGCAGTCAGCAGTTAGGCTTCATCAGGGGCAAAGCTTTTTTTTTCTTTTCTTGGTTCGGCCGTGCGGCGGCATCGTGATTGATGATGAGTCTACATCTGTGCACATTGTTTTTTTTATTTTTATTTTTTTTTAACAATCAGGAGTGCTTTATTGAAAAGTAGAAAATGCAGTACAAAAAAAAAGGAAATAAAACAAGACATGTGTAGGCAAGTACATAGAGAAATGGATCATACATTTGACTAGAGGTAATCTCTTACTCACAAAAAAATGTATTCTGCTGTATCCGATGTAGCTAAATAAACTCGCTTTAATATTGAATTATTGATCATGCTCGGTATTCCTATCAGGCTTGTCAATACATCAAAAGATAAGGAGTCAGGAGAGGCATCCACGACACCAGAGAGGGGAGCGCCCTCATAGCAACTTAACCACGGAGCAATCCATCCCCCCCACCCACAACCCGATGACCCGTCACCCAGCTGAGAAAACCAAAAGACAACATTATCCACCGATCCATGGCAGCCAGACCTTGTCGAACTTCCAGGAGCACCCTCTACTGATATATGTCAGCCTATAGAGGGGTAGAGCAGTGTTTACTCTCTTTTCCCAGGAGGAAAGAGTCGGAGGGCTAGTCGAGGTCCATCCAGCAAGAATCTCCTTTTTAGCATAATAGAAGAGGAGTGAAATTAGAATTTTACTATGATGTGACCTGTGCTCATCCTCGTGTATTCCCAATAGGGCTATCTCAGGTGTTTTTGGAACAGACAAATCCATTCTAACATTTAAATGATCATATACTCCTAGCCAGAACTTTGACAATGCAGGACAGTCCCAAAACATGTGTATATATGTGCCTATCTGAGTTTGACATCTAGGGCAATGTGGATCCCTATCAGGGTATATTTTAGATAATCTCGCCGGCGTGAAGTAAATCCTGTGTAGAAATTTTGTTTGTGTCAATTTGTCTCCGGCTGATATTACCAGTTTGGGACCCTGCTCCAAACAGGCTTCCCAGTCCTCCCTTTCTAGAGTGGGGATATCTGATTTCCAGGTATTCCATAGCCTGTCTATCTTGGGTACCTCCCTAGGCAGCAGCGTGGTATATATGGCCGACAGAGGTTTTGTTAGGTCACTGCTAGAGAGCAGGTCTTCCAACGGGTCTAGTTGTAGGAGAGGAGGGATAGGAAATTGTGCCCTAGTCGCGTGGCGCAATTGTGCGTATCGGAAGAACATCCATCCCGGGAATCCATACGTCCTTGACATAAGTGCAAAGGACATCAATTCCCCATTGGGCATAATGTCTCTTAGGGTTTTGATTCCAAATTCCGCCCATAGCTGAGGATCAGGAATTGTTCGGAAATGGGGCAACCGAGGATTTCCCCAAAGAGGCTGGACAGGCGCCCATCGCCCCACAAGGGAAAACCTCCTTCTAGCCATCCTCCATACTTGAAGTGTTGCCGTGGATGGAGCAGGAAGCTCCTCATATGCCTTTGCCCCCCTATAAACCAGGTTTTGCAGATCCTGTATAGACCCTAACTGTGCCGCCTCCACACAGACCGCAGCGTTAGAGCGTTTCCCCTCAAACCACCAATACGCCGTCACCAGCATCGCCGCCCAATAATACAGTTTGAAATTAGGGAGGGCAAGTCCCCCCATCTGAGTCGGTAGTTGTAGGGTGGATTTGGCCAATCTTGGAGTAGCTCCATTCCATATAAATGAGATAATTTGTTTGTCTATTTCCCGAAAAAAGGACGCTGGAAGCCAAATCGGGCTATTTCTAAAAAGATAGGTGAACTTGGGTAGAAGCATCATTTTTAGGATGTTTATACGTCCTAGTAAATTAAGTGGCAGTTCAGACCATGCAAAACACCTTTCTTTAAGGAGACGGAGCAGAGGAAGCATATTTAGATTATAATATTGGGCAATATCCCTGGATACCCGAACCCCGAGGTACTTAAACTCTGAGACCCACTGTAGAGGTGTACCACCCGCCGCACCGGGGATCCCACTATCCAAAGGGAACAGGACTGATTTAGACCAGTTTATTCGAATCCCTGATGCAGCACCAAATCTGTCAAAAATAGCCAGGGCAGCCAACAGAGATGGCCCTGCATCATTCATAAGAGTAATGCGTCGTCCGCATAAAGGGATATTTTCTCTTCAAGTCTACCAATCTGCAATCCTCTGACCTCCGAAGATTCTCTAACTAATATCGCTAAGGGCTCCAAGGCGAGAGCGAATAAGCTAGGTGACAACGGGCACCCCTGGCGAGTGCCTCTGTGGAGTGGGAAGGGATCAGAGACCCTATTATTGGTACGCACCCTAGCTCTCGGCACTCGGTATAGCAACTGGATCCAACGGAGAAAGCCAGGGCCAAACCCAAAACGCCCTAGCACTTCCCAAAGATATTCCCACTCCACAGAGTCAAACGCCTTTTCAGCATCCAAGGAGGCGATTACCCTATCCCCACAGTTTTTATGGGCAATGGACAGGTTTAGGAAGAGGCGTCTAATATTGATATCTGTCCCCTTGCCCGGCATAAAGCCGGTCTGATCAACATGAACTAATGTCGATATAACTGATGACAGGCGAGTGGCAAGGATCTTGGCCAAAACTTTCATATCCACATTAAGTAGTGAGATGGGCCTGTATGACGCACATTCTTGAGGATCCTTACCCTGTTTATGGATCAATACAATGACCGCCTCCTCCATGGACTCCGGTAGAGCACCCCCATCAACCAGCCCAGCAAAGAGGGACGTGAGTTTGGGTGCAAGGAGCTCCATGTTTTGGGAGTAGAACTCCGTAGGGAGTCCATCTGCCCCGGGGGTCTTTCCTATCTGCAGGCCCCCAATAGCAGCCTGGACCTCCTCTAAGGAGATATCTTTATCCAACATTGCATGTTCATCAGATAGCGTAGGAAATGGGATACTGTTCAAATACTCCTGCAACAACAAAGGGTTATCACTGGCTCTGGAAGCGTATAGATCCCTGAAGAAACAGGAAAATCTATCATTAATGTCCTCCGGTGAGGTCAGCAATTCCCCACTATCACTCCGTACCCCTGCTATGTGTGTAGTGCCCAATTGTCCACGTGCCAGCCAGGCTAACAATCTTCCATTTTTATTGCCATATTCAAATATCCTTTGTGTGGAGTGTAGCATAGATTTCTTAGTTTGTTCTACATTGAATAAGGAAAGTTCCCTCAAAGCCCTCTGCCATGTGTAGTAATTTGGTTCAGTAGGGGACCTTACATAAGCCGCCTCACTCTCCCCCACCCCCTCCTCCAGCCGCTCCAGGGACCGAGCAGCCTCCCTCTGCAGTGAAGATATACGGGATATATATTCCCCCCTAACCCAGGCCTTAAAAGTATCCCAGAGGATCTGTGGGTCAGCAGTCTCTCTATTTCTCAGCCAGAAATTGCAAATAGCTTCCGGTATTACCTCCTGAATCTTATCATCTAGCGCCCAGAATCTGCATAGACGCCATAGCCTTGGACCAGATGATCTACCCAAGGAGATGACCAGATTAAGGGGGGCATGGTCTGATATACCCCGTGGTAAATGTTTGACCTCTCTTGTCCAGCAGAGTGCATCTCCGGACACATATGCCAGATCTATTCGGGATAGAGCTCTGTGTGAGGCTGAATGGCAAGTAAATTCTCGATCTGTAGGGTGAAAATGTCGCCATGCATCCATCAGAGCAAAAGTAGTCGCCCAGCTCTGCAGCTCCGACGAAATGCGGGCCCCAGGGTTGAGCCTATCCGCCTCCTGAGAGGGTACCAAGTTAAAATCTCCAAAAATAAAAACTTCTTGAGTGTGATATCCCATGACATTCTGCATAATATCATATAAAAGTTGGGCCCTCGCAGGAGGGGGGAGATACAAACCCACCAACACCATTCGTTTGGAGTGAACAGACATATGTATGATCACATATCTACCCTCAATGTCAGTTTTAACATCAAGAATCTGGGATGGGAGGGATCTGCGGATCAACACGCTCACTCCCCTGGCGTAGCTGGAGTAAGTAGAGTGGTAATGCGTCCCCACCCAGGCCTTTTTTAACCCCAGAATTTTGGAGCCAACCAGATGCGTCTCTTGTAAAATACATATGTGAGGTACGTACTTTTGTATGTATTTAAAAACAAGAGACCTCTTTATGGCTGAGTTTAATCCTCTGACATTCCACGAGATAATAGAGATGTCAGTCATCTAACCAATCTCAATAGTATAGCGTGTCGGATCCACAAGTCCCACCCATCCCCCGGTCCACTTAAATGACAATACCTCTGCCCTGTCTAATGTCTTGAGATTATGAACTTCATGCAAGGATAAATCCAACTGCATATCAGCAAACATCTGGTACAGTAATGAAGGGCATAAGAACCCCCTTGTGTCAAAAGCAACTCCTTTTTCAAATAAACTAACACATCTGATTCCCCCATGTCTGCAACGGCAGAAAACTCCCCCCCCTCCCCCACACCCCCTTGAAACTGGTGATGTGTAGATCCCCATAAATCCCAACTATTACAACCGTATAAGGGGCGTGAACTTAAATACGATGGAGTTGTCTAGCCAGACAACAGAGATGCTGGAAAGACAAAATTATATATAGAAATCAATTCTCCTGAACTATTGCAGGGGTACATAGCTTAGTTACAGTACAAAGGCACTGGGCTCCCTCACTCCCAACCCAGGTACTAGCAAGAAAATATCTCCTAGGTTTATAAAAATCATCTCTCCTGCACTGTTGCAGGGGCACATTTCTTAGTTACAGAACTGAGGCTCTAGGCTCACTCACTTTTATCCCCAATACTAGGAGCAATAATGTAGGTTATAAAAAAAAAAAAAAAAAACCCTTTTTTCTCCTGAACAGTTGCAGGGGCACATTTCTTAGTTACTAAACTGAGGCTCTAGGCTCACTCACTTTTAACCCACACACTAACAGAAATAATATAGGTTATAAAAAAACATTTCTCCTGAACTATTGCAGGGCACATTTCTTAGTTACTAAGCTGAGGCTCTAGGCTCACTCTCTTTTAACCCAAGCACTGGAAAAAATATAATATAAATTGTTGAAATCATTTCTCCTGGAGTGTTGCAGGGGCACATATCATGGTTACATTACTAGGACTCTAGGCTCCTTTACTCTTAGCTCAATACCCAGCCTAAAAGAAGGGTTCATAGCAATCATTTCTCCTGGATTATCACAGGGGCACATTTCTTAGTTACAACTCTAACGAGCTCTGTTCTCTAACCCTTGACTTAGAGATTGGCATAAAGGGACTGTTCCAAATGAAAAATAATAAAACACAAACCGAAGGGTAACAGAAGAGGCACCCCCCTCCCCCACAGCAACCACATGTTGAGGGCATGTGGCCTGGTATGGTTTAGGAGGTAGGACCCCCTCACCATTTATTTTTACATTTTTCTATTTTTCAAGAAAGCTTGCTGCCGGGAAATTTAAATTTGTGGCAGAGACACACTGGAAATCTTTAGCTTGTAAAGGCAATGTTTGGGCTTCTGACATGTTGCCATACCTTTAAGGAAGAAAGTTCTACCTCTAGGTAGGTATGCTCTCTGTTTGTGCATTGCTATATATGTCGTATAATTGGGAAACTCAGACAGTTTAGAGTTAGGGACCAAATTTATAAAGCAGCCTTGACATGGCTGCGTGGCTTCCACAACTAAAATGTCTGTATTTACTTTGAGCAGTTTAAACATATACTGTAAATAATTTTTCTCTACTGGCTAGCTTGAAAGTATTCTGGGGTCCCTATTTGTAATATATAGTGTATATGTATATATATATATATATATATATATTCTGCGTCTGATAGTCCTCTTTATGGTGTAAATCTAAAATAATTCTAAAAATACACTATATTATGTCTAAGTCACCTCCAATGCTTGCCGCAGAAAGAGTACTGCATTTGATCAGTGAAAAATCTTATTTAAATGAAGTTTAACTTAGAACAGTTTAGCAGTTGTATTGCCTCATGCTATATATGGATATTATGGAAAGTCTTTATTTAAATTGAACATAAGATTCACATACTGCGTGCCATCTGTTTGCCTCTAATGATACTGTGAACTATCTTAAAGTACTATCTTAATGAAGAGACTGAAGTGTAGTTAAGAATTCTCATAGGTGTTATTGTGTTAGTTAAGTTTAATGACTACATCTTATTACATCATCCTTTCTACTTGAAGCCCTAGCTATGTTTTGACATTTTTAGCAAAAGCCATGGATTATGTACTAAAAACCTTAATTAAATAGCATTTTGTAACATTTTCTGTATTTTTAATTAATTTCATAAGCATTAAGTATAAAGAAAAGTTTAAAACTTTTAAATAATATACAGAGTACAAATAGTGTTCAATGTATTCATAAAACGCAATGCAAATAATTAAAGAAAGGGAAAGTCAGACGTAAGCAATTATATTTTCTACTTGTTATTGTGCCTAGTCAAGCATATCTTTACACTTGTAGAATCACCTGAAAATGCCTCTAGAGACAGGACAGCGTGTGTGTCTTTTTACCTTCATCTGCATACATGGCAAAGGAATCATACAGAATCCTTTATAAATTATTACAATTGAGGTTTTATTGATTATGCAAGCGGGTAGTCATTGGACCTATTCCTATTATTCCCTATACAGCATTGTTTAAAATCTGTTTAAAATCTTTACCATTTTTTAAAATTTTACCATTGTTATTATGTTTTAGGGTTAAAAAAGGAGATTGTTATAAAAGTAAAAAAAAAAAAAAAAAAAGTACAGAGAGTTGGTGTGATAACTCAAATGCAAATAACATATCACGCTGCTGTACAGTGCCATGAATGAAGTGTACTTTTGTACATTTCAAATAAAGTTCTCACAAACACAAAAATAAAAGGAAGCTGTGTGTGATACACTGCTCCCTACTGCTGGTAAAGCTCTCCGGCAGCTATCTGTTCTTGTGTGAATACAGCCCTTATGAACTATTAAAAATATGGGCTTGCATGGACCATGTAAATTGAGGTTCAGATCCAATAATATGTAAAGAAATGAGAAACGTGACAGTGGAGAGTACAGAAAAATTATGTGACATGTGAATAAGAGGTTATGAAAAGAAAGAAAAGACTAGGGAGAGGGAAATGGAGAAAGTGTGATTAAGTGATTACCCCAAGTTTTATCCTGAGTAGCTGAACAGATTAAGTCAAAAGTAATAAGTAAACACACAAATCCCTGTTCTGTTCTGTGAGGAGACACAGATCGTGCATTCCTAATAGCTAGGAACCACGATCTGTCATCCCCTCTAGTCAGTCCCCTCCCCCCACAGTTAGAACACACAGTCAGGGAACACAGTTAACCCCTTGAATGCCCCTAGTGTTAACCCTTTCCCTGCCAGTGACATTTATACAGTAATTAGTGCATTTTTATAGTACTGATCGCTGTATAATCGTCAATCGTCCCAAAAAATGTGTCAAAAGTGTCCGATGTGTCTGCCATAATTTCACAGTCACGATAAAAATTGCTGATCGCCGCCATTACTAGTGATATGACTAATTTTTGATTGGGACTCTAAGACAAAGTTAATACTGCAGCTGCAGGAACAGCTGTGTTTAAGATGTCCGTTCAGTGTCAAAATTTATTATTATATGTTATTTTATACATAGATAAGGAAGGGGTGATGTGAGATGTTATTAAAAACTAACAAATAGAAATATGTTATTAAAAGCTAACAAATAGAAATATATTATTAAAAGCTAGCGAATAGAACAATTGCAAAAATAAAACATTGAGAAGGGAGGGGGGGAGTAGAGAGCGTTTAGTAGGAGATGTGACTGTGTGTTAGGTGAAGGTTACAGAACACATTTCAACGGTGAGAACAAAATTGAGTCTCTTGTGCTTAAATGAACAGTACAGTGAATGTCCATGTCATTTCCCTACTTTTGTTTATTTGACACCATTCTTCTCCGCGTTACATTCAGCCAATTGCTGGTAACTCCTGTTACATTGATGCAGAGAGACAGCGCCCTGTTCAGCTCTCTCCTAGCTTTCTCACAATAATGGGTTCATCAGGGCTGGTGGTACATTTGTTGGTACAGTCACACAAAGGCATAGCCTGATGAGGAAGTAAATAACAAATATGAGAAATAGGAACATCACAATATAAGTGCCTAGTTTCTGTAACCATGTTGCTATGCCATATAAAAAGTCACCAAAACCTCCTAAACCCTGAAAGGGGTTCCATCCATCTTTAGCAATTTCTCTGGCCTTATTCTGTAGTTCTCTTATCTTAGCAAGATGCCCTTTAATAATGTCCTCATTATCAGAAATGTATATACAACAGTCAGTGTGAAATACCTTACACATCCCACCTTGAGCTGCAGTGAGATAATTTTATGTTAATCTGTGCTCTAATACTACTTTTTTAAGCTGAGCCATTTCTTAATTTATTAAACCTACATCAGTGGTAGTAAGGTTAATAATCGCATCTACAATTCTAGTGTAATTATTTATTATTTTCATTGCTTCAATTCCCCATCCTGTCCAGGAAGGGAACCAAAGCAGGTGGCGAACAGCCAAAGCAGGTGCTAACTTCCCAATATAACATGTACCTGTAACATTAGTAGGAAGCCAGGCGTAAGCTTTAGTTCCACATATATAATATAATCCTCTACGTATGGATGGTATGCATGCTCCTAAAAAACTGGAAGCAATAACATGGAATCTCAGGTAACCAATATTTTCACATATTGGAAACTGTAAGCAATTTGTACTATAAAGGGTTCTATTTAGTTCTGGATCTGGGATATAATAATATTGACCATAGTTTCCTCCATAAACTGTAATTTTTACTCCGGTGCAATCTGAATTGCCCAACCGTGTACATTTAGTGTTAAAAGGGCATGTAATGTTTAAACAAATCTGTGGAGTGTTTATCTGTTTTGAAACCATCAAAAATACTGATCTGTGCTCATTAGCTGTGGAGACTATGTATGAACCATTTACTCTGGTCCTGTTTAGATCAGTGAATTTGAGAGGCATTGCTATCATGGGTATTGTTCCTGTTTGGGGATGTAAGTGAGAACACACCCAGCAGTTACTAGCATTGCTATGAGTTGCATACAATTTTAACATTTGGATGAAAGGGTTATTTTTCCATGTCTCAGTTCTCACAAACAACAAAAAGAAAAGAAACATCATCATCATTTTTCAAAGGATATCACTTCAGGATTTTCTTGCAGTGACTGGCGTGAATCCAGGTGGGCTTTCCTTTCAACTTAATTGCAGAACCAGTTGACAAAAGCACCAATTGTGGTCCGTCAAATTTTGGTTCTAGCTGCTTTCTGACGTGTCGCTTGACCACTACCCAGTTACCTGGTTGGATTCTGTGAATACCTGAAACAGAATCTGGGTCAGGGATAGATTTATAAACACCTTCATGTATTTTATTCAATGTTCTTTGCAAAATCTGAACATATACTAACAGATTAGAGTGAGAAGCCTGTAACTGTTGGGGAAAATATAGCCCTGTTTTGGGTGGCCCTCCAAATAAAATCTCATAGGGGGACAGCCCATGTGGTTGTTTAGGGGTAGTTCATACAGAGTATAGGGCTAATGGCAAAGCTTCCACCCATCCTTTTCCTGTATCTGCTTTAATTTTTGCACATCTGTTTTTCAAAATTCCATTAAGCCTCTCAACTTTACCACTACTTTGTGGATGATAAGTTGTATGGAAAGTTTGCTGTATGTGAAGGGCTTCCATTACCTCTTTCATTACTTCCCCAGTAAAATGGGTTCCTTTGTCACTCTCAATAGTTTCAGGAACTCCATATCTACAAACTATTTTATTCAAAATTTTCTTTGCTGTTGTTTTTGCATTTGATTTAGCTACCGGATAGCTCTCGGGCCAACCTGAAGACATGTCAACACAAACTAAAGCGTACTCATAGGTGCCTATTCTGGGCATCTGAATGTAGTCTATTTGAATTCTTTGGAAAGGGAAATCTGGCTTAGGAGAATGCTTTTGGGGAACATGGACAGGCCTCCCTGCATTGTATAGAGCACAAGTGAGACATGAAGCACAAAACCTGGCTGCAAATGCACTAAATCCAGGTGCTATCCAATAGCAGTCAGTAAGTGCCACCATCACGCCCTTAGCAAGATGACTGACGCCATGTGCCAGTTGTGCTAAAACTGGGTACAAACTCCTGGGTAGACACCACCTGTTGTCAGCGCTCCACAGGCCCTGCTGATTTTGGGTAGCATTACATTTGATCCACTTATCCTTCTCTTCATCAGGGGCCTGGTTCTGCAACTGAATTAGAGTTTCTACATCCCACTGCTCTTGATGAGGGGAATCTGTCCCCGCTACCTGGGCGACCCCTACAGTGGGTGTGACTCCACATGCTATAAGGGCAGCATCCTTTGCCGCTTGGTCCGCTAAAGCATTTCCTTTGGCTGTCGTGTCATTTCTCCTTGCATGTCCTTTTACCTTCAAGATGGCAACTTCTGCTGGTTTCTGAAAGGCCTCAAATAGCTTCTATATGAGTTTTGCATGTCTCACTGGCTTCCCTGCACTAGTCAGGAAGTTCCATGCTTTCCAGATAGGCCCAAAATCGTGGGCTATTCCAAATGCATATCTGCTGTCAGTGTAAATGTTTCCCCTTTGATTCTCTAGGAGATGACATGCTTTGACTACAGCACACAACTCCGCTTCCTGTGCTGACATCTGGGATGTCAATGTTTCCTGATGTAAAATGGTGTCTGTAGTGGTTACAGCAAACCCTGTGTGTGGCTGACCATCATCAGTGTAAAATCTGGAACCATCTACAAATAAGTGTGTGTCACTATTTTATAAGGGCTAATCTTTTTCTGGTGTGACAGAGGCCCTTTCTACCTCCATCAGAGCCATACAATCATGAAAAAAACTCTCAGGTTCTACATCAGTACCATTTGTTGCATCTTCCTCATCAATTATAGGAAGAAGAGTAGCTAGATTTACACATTGTTTGATTGTTAAATTCGATGGAGCAAAAAGAGCAGACTGGTACTTGTCAAATCTACTGGCAGACACATGTTTGGTATTTACTTGATTCATGATTACCTGTACTGCATGTGGCACATACAGGATCAGAGCAGAATCTAGTACAAGCTCAGTTACTTTGTCTAGCAGCAAAATGCAGGCTGCTATGGCTCGCATACAACTGGGGGAGGCTTTGATGACAGGGTCTAATGAGGCTGATACATACATCACAGGTCTCTGTTTGTCTCCATGTAGCTGGGTGAGTATACCTGAAGCAAATCCATTGTCTTCATGACATAACAACGAGAAAGTCTTAGTATAGTCAGGAAGTCCAATGGCGGGAGCTTCAGACAAAATTTTAATAAGCTCCTTCATCTGCAATTCATTGTCCCATGTGAGTTTGAAAGGGTTTCTAGTGGTAGCCTCATATAGAGGAGCCATAAGTTCTGATGCATTTGGAATCTAGTCCCTACAAAATCCCACTAACCCCAGGAAGGCACGTAGTTGCCGTACATTTCTTGGCTTTTCAAAGTTTTGTAGAGTTTTAACTCGATCTGGGGTTAGGTGACAGATTCCATGTGAAATGCATTGACCCAGGAAGATCACTTTCTCTTGGCAGTATTGTAGCTTATCTTTGCTAACTTTGTTGTTACTGTTATAGAGACACATGAGAAAGCTTACTGTCTCTCTTCTACAAATGTCCTTTGTATCGGAACAAATAAGCAAATCGTCTATGTACTGAAGCAAAACTGTGTTTGGGTGTGAGGGGACCATTGGTCCAATACTTGCTTTAACGCAGTATTATATTCAGAGGGGCTACTCACACAGCCTTGGGGCAATCTTGTCCATGCTAACTTTTGGGCATCATGGGTAAATGAAAAAAGGTGCCAGCAATCTGGGTGCAGGGGCACCGAAAAGAAAGCATTTGCAAGATCAATCACTGTAAAGCAGGTGCTGGAGGCAGGTATTCCACTTAGTAAAGTGTGGGGGTGGGGCACAATCGAGGTATCTGCCTCAATTATATTGCTAATGGCTCTCAAATCATGCACCATGCGGTATGTCACCTGCCCACCCTTCTTGTCTGGCTTCTTTGCAATTGGGAACAGGAGTGTATTTATTTGGGACTTAATTGGTACAACAACCCGTGCTGCTTTCATTTGAGTGATTTGATCCTTTATCCCCTCAGTCTGAGCAATACTCAGTGGGTACTGTTTAATCTGTGGGAGATGGGCTCCTGGTTTAATTTTTATCATGACTGGGGTGCAATCCAGCAGACCTACATCATATTTGCTGGTGGCCCATAATTCAGCAGGAATCACTTTCAATTCTGGTGTAAATGGCGGAGTGGAGTCTTGGATTAAAAATACTCCACAGGCAGAATTTAAAACATTTCTACTAACAGACTGCTGACCACTTGGACTCCTGTAGGAGTGTGGTCTATGTTTGCTAAAATTTGGTTCAAAATTTCATCTACCAAAAGATTTGTAGGAACTGTGTCTGAAACTAACACTTTAGTGACAATTTCTGTTTGCTGTCCTAGCCTGAGTTTAAGTGGCTTGGACTCTACCAAATCAGTAGAGGTTCTGGTTAGGCCAACACCAGAGATAACATTTGTTTTTTTTTTTTTTTTTTTTTTTTTTAATTTAGATAATCTTTATTATTTTTTTCCACATTATACAAAATTTTTAAAAACAGGCATACCAATTTTAAATATATACATTTGTAAACACATATTACTATAGCAGATAAGGTATACTCTAGTTATTTTCCCCACATATGTTCCCCCCACCCTCCTCCCACCCTAACCCCCCTACCCTCCCCCCTCCCCCAACCATACCTCACTATTTCTTACTTAATTTGGCTACCATAAGGCTGCTTCTCTTATCGTTCCCTCACATTGGGTAACCCATTTCTTCTAGCCAAGGATTCCATAATCTTTTAAATTCTTTCAGGTTCTTTCTCTTCGTGTATACTACTTTTTCCTTCCACATTGTTTCCATTACCATTTTAATCCATTCATCCTTCGTGGGTGGGGTTCTTGCCTGCCATCTTGAGGCTATTAACTTCCTTGCTTGGAATAAGCATCTTCTTACTATTTTAATTTTAAAGTTTCCTCTTTTAATATTTCCCTCTACTCCCAAGATGCATAGTTTTGGCTCTATTTTAAGTTCTAAAGAGAGGATCCTATTCAATGTCTCCACCACTTCATACCAATAGCGAAATAACTTCGGGCATTTCCATATCATGTGCAGTAGATCCCCCGTTTCCTGGCATCTGGGGCATTTGTCATCTTTCCTCCCCCCAAATCTAAATAATCTTTTAGGGGTATAGTATGTCCTATGCAATAGCATTAATTGTGAGACTTTCTGAGCTGGTGAAATTGATACCTGGTGACCTCCCGCCAGTATCTCTTTCCATTGCTCATCCGAGATTGCTCCCAGATCTTCTACCCATTTAGCTCTACACTTCAGTTTTCCTGGAGTCTCTATAATACTTTTACAAATATCCGGGTACATTTCGGCTATGGGCCCCCCATGTCCTCCCGGCATGTCTAATTTTTGAAATATAACAGACCTATTCCAGACTGGCCCTTGTCCTCCAAACTGTCTGCCCAAAGCATGTTTAATTTGTTGGTAGCTAAAATATGAATGGTCTGGGATACCGAATTCCTCCTTAAGTGATCCAAATGTTTTTAAAGTATTTTGATTATATAGCTGGGCTAATTTATTTATCCCTCTCACTTCCCATGATTTTATTTTCCCTATTTCTTTTAATTCTTCTAAGTTCTTATTGTTCCACAGTGGAGTACATTTCATCAGACCTCCCATTCCATTCATGGCCTTAATGGTGTTCCAAACTTTTTTCATTAATTTAATCGTTGGGGGTTTGTGCAAAAAGGAGTTCGCCTCAAGTACTTCCGTCACTGTCCCATGGGGTGCTCCCATAATCATCAGTTCTCTCCTGTTATGGTTATCAGAACTAAGGCCTCTCCCCAGATGCTGCATCTGTGCTGCCAAAAAGTAGCCCCTTGGGTGAGGTACCGCTAATCCCCCTTCTTGCGATGACAGCTGTAGGGTTTGTAGTCCTATCCTAGAGGGTCTCCCTTTCCAGATGAGATCTCTCAATAGTGTATCTATTTTTTTAAACCAGTTCCGGCTTATCCATATTGGAGAGTTATGCATAACGTTTAATAGCTGGGGAAGCCACAACATTTTAATAAGGTTGCACCTCCCCGCCACCGACAAAGGCAAGCCTCTCCAAATTTCACTCTTGCTTTTAAATTTCCTCAACAGGGGGGTCAAGTTATTGTCTAAATATTCCCCTGGATCTTTTGTTAACATTATTCCTAAGTATTTTGTTGATTCTACTATTTCCATATGTATATTACTTACTGGGACGTTCTTTCCCACAGAGTCTATTGGTAGCAACACCGATTTTTCCTGGTTTATGGATAAGCCCGACACTCTTCCAAATCCTGAGAGTATTTCCAATACCTGGTCAAGGGATCCCTCCAGGTCACCTAAGAATATGAGAACGTCGTCCGCATACAATGCGATCCGCTCTTCCCCCTCTGCTCTCTGGAATCCTTTTATTATCCTATTCTGCCTTATTGATATGGCTAGTGGCTCCATTGCCAAAGCAAATATTAGAGGGGACAAAGGACAGCCTTGCCTTGAACCTCTTTCTAGTTGGAACTCGGATGAATAGTCACCGTTGATTCTTACTTTTGCTTTGGGATCATTGTAGAGTATTTTTACCCAGTTAATAAAGGAGGGGCCAAACCCAAACTCCTTTAGTACCCGCCAGATGTACCCCCATTCTACGCTGTCAAACGCTTTTACCACGTCAAGCAGCATAACTGTTCTCGAGCCCGTATTATCTGTGGGTATCTGAATATTCAGAAAAACCCTCCTGATGTTCATACTTGTTGCTCTATTTGGAATAAACCCTGTTTGGTCTTGATGGACTACTTTGTGAATGATCTTTCTTAATCTCCCAGCCAGGACCTTTGCTAGGATCTTAACATCAGAGCAAAGTAGGGATATGGGTCTATAAGATCCTGGTTCCAGTGGGTCCTTCCCCTCTTTATGCAATACAATAATTATAGCTTCCATCATTGATGGCAGTTTCCCCCTCTCCTTCGCCCAGTTAAATACTTTAAGGAGTTCCGGAAGCAGTATATCCCCGTAGCTTTTATATATTTCTGTTGGTAGTCCATCTGGCCCCGGTGACTTATTGTTGGCCATTTCTGCTACTGCCATTTTAATTTCTTCCAGCGTGATCGGTCGCTCTAGTTCTTCTTTATCTGCCTCCTCAATTACTGGTATACTTATCTTACTGAAAAAGGAGTCCATTTCCTCTCCCTCCCTGGCCCCTCGGGACTTATATAAATCCGTATAGTATTCTTTAAAGGTATCTATAATTATCCCTCTCTGGGACGATATTTCCCCTCTCTTAGTTCTAATTACTGGGACCGTAGAGGGGGGGGAACTGTTTTTAACAATACTGGCCAGCATCTTCCCTACTTTTTCTCCTTCCCCATATATAATTTGTCTCTGGAACAATCTTTTATTTTCTACCTTCCTGACTATTGCGTCTTTATAACGTTGTTGTTTTTTCTCCCACTCTTTTTGTTTATCAGGTAAGGGTTCTTTCAAATACTCCCTCTCTGCTTCCATTAACTCTCTCCTAGTCTTATCCTCCCAATCTCGTGAAGCTTTTTTAATTTTGGACACTTTCTGAATCATTAGACCCCTCAGATATGCCTTTAACGTGTCCCACATCACCCCCTTTGTGACAGTGTCTGAGTTGAACCTTATGAATTCGTCCAACTCAGATACCATCCCTTCCGAATCCCCTATAATTTCCAACCAGGCCGGGTTTAATTTCCATACTCTGCCTTCTTTTTTATTTCTTGGGCTTACTTCAACTGTCATTAATGAGTGATCTGACACCCCTCTAGGATGATACTCTATGTTTTGTATTGCTTGCCCTGCTAGTTCATTGCCCAGTGTTATATCTATCCTTGATAAGGTAGAGTAGGAACTCGAGTAACATGAGTACTGTAGTGTTCCTGGGTTCCGTAATCTCCAAATGTCGGATAGTCCCGCTTCCTGTAGATATTGACACATCCGTTTTTCTTGCGCTCCCTGACTCTGCTTCCCTGGAGGAAATCTGTCTATATTTTTATCCATAACTATATTCAAGTCCCCAACCACTATAACTGGTAGGCCCGGTTTATCCATTATAAATTCCAATAGGACATACAATATCTCCATTCTAAATGGGGGGGGGGATATATATATTAGCTAGTACCCATTCTTGATCCTCTATTGCACAATGCATAAAAACATATCGCCCTTCTTCATCTAATACGCATTGTCTGCAGGAGAATACCACCTCCCCATCAATTAATACCGAGACCCCTCTCGAGTATGAGGTATGCACGGAATGAAACTGGTACTTATACCTCTTATTCCTCATATATCCTTTGGTGTCTTTTGTTAGGTGCGTCTCCTGCAGACAAGCTATTCTTACTTTGTATGTATCCAAGCTATCAAATATCGCTGCTCTTTTAACAGGGGTTCCCAACCCCCTAACGTTCCACGATCCAATATTCAACATCATCACTTAATCTAATTTTTACTATATATAGTCCTTGCTAGAAGGGGGATTTCACATTTTACCAGTCTTCCAAAAAAGAGTACAATAGAGAACAATAGAACTTTTATATTCCTTTAGTTTGTGCAACATATTTACCCTTTGTGTTTTAGTGCTCAGACCCTTCTTGTCACTATTAATACGACAACTAAAAATTACACTAACTCCACCTTTGACTAAACATTTTACACTCATATCTCAATTCCTTGACCTATACTTATCCTAATTATGCTGTGCCTGGTGTGCCGTCCTGTGAGCAAATATAATAAATAGTGTACAAAGCATTTCCTTACATTCTTATACTTTATAATCTCCCTTGTTTTGTGTTCTCCCCCCCCCACCCATCCCCCCTTCCCTCCCCACCAAAAACCCTCCTTCTTCCCCCCCTTTCCCCCCCACTCCATTCTAGGTTACCATTAGAGGCTTTTTTAGTGACCGTCCCATACCCTTTCTTTGTTCCAAAACCAACTCTACGCACACCCCTGTCCCCCCCACTCCCACCCTCCACCCTTCCCACCCTTCCTCCATTCACATACAAACTTATTTTCTGATTCATCTAACCGTGTGTATTCCTCACCTCACTCCCCTCCCCCCATGATGGTTCCAATTTTATTATTTATATCTTTATATTTACGTGTATATATTTATTCCCCTGCTCTATACTCTTTTTGCCCTACTCCCTTTTTATTTCAATGGTAACTGGTCCTTCTTTTCCTCCAGCCATGACAGTGCCTTCTCAGGGGAGTCAAAAATTTGACTTCCTCCAGGTGCATTCACTCGTAGTCTGGCAGGATAAAGAAGCGCATATGTTACATCATACCCTTGGAGGCTACGTTTAATTTTTAAAAATTCCGCTCTACGCTTTTGCAGTCCCGGGGAGAAATCAGGGTATATTGAGATTCTTGCTCCCTTGTAGAATATGTTCCCTTTTTCTCTAGCTCTGCGTAAGAGGTTTATTTTATAGAGATAACATTTGTAGATAATAATCCTGGAGGTAAGTCCTCTATATTAAAAACACTTCGGCTTGCACCAGTATCGATTAAACAGGTTAATTCTGTTTCTCCTCCAGGATAGGGGAGTTCTTGTAAAAATACTTTTACTCTGGCCTCGGGACCATTGTCTCCCCTATTTAACATGATTGATACTGGCATGCCATTTTCCTATGCCTGATCCAATGCTTTTGGCAGAGAACTGGGATCAGCATGAGGTGCCTCCAAGCTCTTTTCCAGTCTACGGTCAGGAAGATGGCAGAATTTGGCTATGTGTCCTTCCCCATCACAATTATAGCATATAATTGGTCCCCGATTGCCATGCGGAGTCGCCAGAGATCCTCGAAAGAATCCAATTGGATTCTTTCGAGGATCTCCCAATCCCTCTAATATGGCTCTTATATCTTGGGGACTAAAAGCTACATGCCATTTAATTTGAGACTCACTGTCAACAGCATTACCTTCAAAAACTAATTGGGTTCTTACAGGATAAACTGCAACAGATTGCTCTGTGCCAAGGGCAGAAGAAGTGGCATCTCCCTTCCTTCTCTCTTCATCTTGCTGCGAAAATTTGGAAATGATGGTTTGCTCCAGAAGTTCAGACTCTATCTCTCTTTCTCTGGCCAAAGACTTAAGTTCAGAGAGATCTAGTTTTGCATATGTGCCTTTTGATTTATGCCAATCATCTGTTTCTAGGATACGAGCCAAAATCCTCTTTGTAGGTGGATATGGGGCTGTTAAACCTCTGCTCTCTACTATATTGCCCAGCTTATCTTTTGTGTGTTCCATGTAATCTAATTCTTTTGCTTTTGTGTGTGGACCCCTTAAAGCCAAACTGGCAGCCACATAAGGTGGGGGGTCCTCCTCTACAGAGTCTTCTGGCCAAACGTAGTAAATTTGGGCAGTACTTTTATTAAACATCTCTGTCAAGCCAGTTTGAATTGCTACTTTAGCTTCTGTCTCCCATGTGCAAGCTATTCTCCACGTTCCTTCACTGCACAGCAGTGGGCCATAATCGTGCAGAAAAGTTAGTGCCATACTTTTAAATCAAAAGTCCCTTCAGATTTTAAAGGTTTAGCTGTTCTCTTTGTCCATTCTACCCATTTATCTAGGGGCTCAGTATAGGCGGAACTGTACCTTCGGTTCATATATTCTCTAGCACTCATCTTGCGCTGGGCATTTTCTGAAGGCCTCTCTCCCTTCATTCCCTTAATTAATGCCCATAATGACTGGCCAGTCTTCTCTACTTGTGCCTATACCCTCTTGCCTCTAAAACAAATAGTACAGCAAATCTGCAGATTTACAAAAATAGTCTCCACTTATCTACGTGGATAGAAGGGGTTTATGACAATAGACAAAACACTCATTAAGAGACCCTCCTCATCTCTTCTCTTCTCTGTGAGTTTTATCTGACCCTACCATGCGCCTCTGACCCAGGTCGCCCACAAGGAGTCAACGCAGGGAACTGCAGAGGATTTTCCCTATCCACACACAGTCCAACCCATGAAGGGGGACACAAACACATTCACACACACACGTTACCCACCCAGAAAGGTCCAAGAGTGGTCTGGTTTCCTTGAGAACTGACAGATAGGATACATAGGAAAGGCAGAAATATAGCAAGCTTAAGGGCAGCTTACCTAGCCGGCATTTGAGGTCTGCCTTTCCCGATGATCCCGATCGAATCGTGGTTCCATCTGGGGACTCTGCCAAACTCCTGGCATTTGACTCGCCAAGCTGATATGACTAATTTCTGATTGGGACTCTAAAACAAAGTTAATACTGCAGCTGCAGGAACAGATTCACAGGACTCAATCACTGTGTTTAAAATGTCTGTTCAGTGACAAAATTTATTATTAGATGTTATTTTATACAACAATTGCAAAAATAAAACATTGAGAAGGAAGGGGGGAGTAGAGAGTGTTTAGTAGGAGATGTGACTGTGTGTTAGGTGAAGGTTACAGAACACATTTCAACAGTGAGAACAAAATGGAGTCTCTTGTGCTTAAATGAACAGTACACTGAATGTCCATGTCAATAGTTAAAAAAAAATAATAATAAAAATAACATAAATCTATCCCCTATTTTGTAGATGCTGTAACTTTTGTGCAAACCAATCAATATATGCTTATTGCGATTTTTATTACCAAAAATATGTAGTAGAATAGGAAAGAAGAAAATTGGTGGTATGTGTGTCTCTAAATAGATATGGCACCTCATCCCAGCAATAATATTGAACTAGAGTAAAGAGCTGAGTGTATGGGATTATTAAGGTGCCAAAAATGCAGCAATACAATTTTATAAAAAATTAATAAATTTATTACAAAAAGTTAAAAATACAATTCATACAGGGTACAGGGTACAAAATGGAGCATAGGCAGATCACTGCAACCAGTTGATGGAAATAGTTGAAATATCCCTACTAGTTTTGCCAAACATTGGCTTCCTCAGGGGATATGATAGGTTGTAGTTCTACAGAAAAAAGACTATTTTTATTAGTATAACAAATTGTAAATAACAAATAACACTGTGCATATCACTAAACAACTGTAGAGAGTTTAGACAAGTGCGGTCTCCCCCATCCAAATAATCCCAACCAACAAGATGGAAAGCAGTCTAATGCCGCGTACACACGGTCGGACTTTCCGGCATACTTGGTCCGGCGGACCAGAGTGTGCCGGACAATCCGCCCGTGTGTAGGCACCGGCGGACTTTTCCGGCGGACTTTTTCCCAAAAAGCCCGCCGGACCTAGATTTGAAGAAAGTTCTAAATCTTTCCGCCGGACTCAGTTTCGGGCGGAAAGTCCGCTCGTGTGTGTGCTGGTCCGACGGAAAGCCCGCTCGTGTGTAGGCTGGTCCGACGGACCAGATACAACACGAGGGCAGGGTATTGCATCTCACGCTCGCTGCAATAGGAAAAACAAATTTTCCTATTGCGGCGAGCGCGGGGCATACCAGGCCCTTAGGTCTGGTATGGATTATAAAGGGAAGCCCCTACGCCGAAAAAAACGGTGTGGGGTCCCCCCTAAAATCCATACCAGACCCCGATCCGAGCACGCAGCCTGGCCGGTCAGGAAAGGGGGTGGGGACGAGCGAGCGCCCCCCCCCCTCCTGAACCGTACCAGGCCGCATGCCCTCAACATGGGGGTGGGTGCTTTGGGGGAGGGGGGCGCCCTGCGCCCCCCCCCCAAAGCACCTTGTCCCCATGTTGATGAGGACAAGGGCCTCTTCCCGACAACCCTGGCCGTTGGTTGTCGGGGTCTGCGGGCGGGGGCTTATCGGAATCTGGGAGCCCCCTTTAATAAGGGGGCCCCCAGATCCCGGCCCCCCACCCTATGTAAATGAGTATGGGGTACATGGTACCCCTACCCATTTACCTAGGAAAAAAGTGTAAGTAATAAAACACACTACACAGGTTTTTAAAATATTTTATTAAACAGCTCCGGGGGGGGGGATCTTCCTCCGGCTTCGGGGGTCTTCTTCCGGCTTCGGGGGTCCCTCCGCTTCATCTTCTCCCGGCGTCCGGTTGGTTCTTCTCCGCTCTCTTCTCCCGGTGTTCCTGTTCTTCGGCCGGCTCCTCTGCTGTCTTCAGGTAGCTCTCTTGCCAGCAGAGGTCCGGACTTCTGGGCTTCTGGGCTTCTGGGCTTCTGGGCTTCTTCTCTTCTCTTCTCCAGATGTTGACACGACGCTCTCTCCGGCTGGACTGCTCTCCGAGGGCTGCGTTGTGACTTATATAGGCGGAGACCCCGCCCCCTTTTGATGTCACAGTCCCTGGGCATGCTGGGACTGTGACGTTTTAGGGGGCGTGGTCAACATCACCCAGTGACCACGCCCCCTAAAACGTCACAGTCCCAGCATGCCCAGGGACTGTGACATCAAAAGGGGGCGGGGTCTCCGCCTATATAAGTCACAACGCAGCCCTCGGAGAGCAGTCCAGCCGGAGAGAGCGTCGTGTCAACATCTGGAGAAGAGAAGAGAAGAAGCCCAGAAGCCCAGAAGCCCAGAAGTCCGGACCTCTGCTGGCAAGAGAGCTACCTGAAGACAGCAGAGGAGCCGGCCGAAGAACTGGAACACCGGGAGAAGAACCAACCGGACGCCGGGAGAAGATGAAGCGGAGGGACCCCCGAAGCCGGAAGAAGACCCCCGAAGCCGGAGGAAGATCCCCCCCCCCCGGAGCTGTTTAATAAAATATTTTAAAAACCTGTGTAGTGTGTTTTATTACTTACACTTTTTTCCTAGGTAAATGGGTAGGGGTACCATGTACCCCATACTCATTTACATAGGGTGGGGGGCCGGGATCTGGGGGCCCCCTTATTAAAGGGGGCTCCCATATTCCGATAAGCCCCCGCCCGCAGACCCCGACAACCAACGGCCAGGGTTTTCGGGAAGAGGCCCTTGTCCTCATCAACATGGGGACAAGGTGCTTTGGGGGGGGCGCAGGGCGCCCCCCTCCCCCAAAGCACCCACCCCCATGTTGAGGGCATGCGGCCTGGTACGGTTCAGGAGGGGGGGGGCGCTCGCTCGTCCCCACCCCCTTTCCTGACCGGCCAGGCTGCGTGCTCGGATCGGGGTCTGGTATGGATTTTAGGGGGACCCCACGCCGTTTTTTCGGCGTAGCGGGGTTCCCCTTTATAATCCATACCAGACCTAAGGGCCTGGTATGCCCCGCGACGGGGCTAGTAAGGTGTCAATCTCACCGATAAAAGCGGCAAGATTGACATCCTTTTCTAGTCCCGTCGCACCTGAGTCACGTTCAAAATGAACGGACTTGTCCGTGTGTGGGCAAGTCCGTTCATTCTGAAAGTCCGCCGGAACTCCGGCGAAAGTCCGTCGGAAAGACGGGCGGACTTAGCCCGCCAGAAAGTCCCGGCGTGTGTGGGCAAGTCCGTCCGTTTTAAAGTCCGGCGCACCTGGCGGACAAAGTCCGTCGGAAAGTGTGCCGGACCAAGTAGGATAGAAAGTCCGCTCGTGTGTACGCGGCATAAGGCACATAGCATCAATCACACATCATCACAACCTACCCAATAGGGCAAGATGGACAACATCCAATGTGGATGTCCCCGCCCTTTGGGTTGACCCACAGCTAAGCCATGCCCCTGCTTGATTGCGTCGGACGGCCGCCGTCCTCTGACGCATCCAGCAGGCGCTAGGCACTATGGGAATTGTAGGCTCTATGCGGTGGTGAGTGCGAAGGCGCACGGGCCGCTTTTTGGCTGTTCCTGATTGGCGAAGTTTAGTTGCCAATCAGGTGGGGGGCTTTAAATAGGCTAGCTATTTGTCTGTTGTTGCAGACTCACCGGGATGCTGCTGAGTTAAAGTTACTGCACAGGTAAACTTGTTTTTCTGGCGACTATATTATTGTCACATGCAGCTATAATTGATCACAGCAACTTTTACTACTATGTCTATTTACTGGGAGTTTTCTGTTTATGTCCAATAGGCTTATGCACGGTAACTGGTGTGGATACTTTGTGCACCTACCTCAGTTTTTGTTTCAACTTGCAGTTATCACACTGCTTTTGATCACTTGTTTACTGCTGGGTTTGTTTCCAAATTTTCTTCTGGAGGTAGGATTTTTCTAACTAAGTCTTTTCAATAATTCTTGTTGCATAACAAAAACCATTTGAATTGTTGGTAAACTATAATTGTTTCTCTATTTTTCATCCAGTGGAGATAGTCTACGTACTAGACTGCTTTACATCTTGTTGGTTGGGATTAATTGGATGAGGGAGACCACACTTGTCTAATCTCTCTACAGTCCTTTAGTGATATGCACAGTGTGATTTGTTATTTGCAATTTGTTATACTAATAAAAGACTCTTTTTTTCTGTAGAACTACAACCTATCATATCCCCTGAGGAAGCCAATGTTTTGGTGAAACTAGTAGGGATATTTCAACTATTTCCATCAACTGGTTGTAATAATCTGCCTATGCTCCATTTTGTACCCTGTACCCTGTATGAATTGTATTTTTAATTTTTTGTAATAAATTTAATTATTTTTATAAAATTGTATTGCTGCATTTTTGGCACCGTAATAATCCCATACACTCAGCTCTTTACACTAGTTCAATATGTAGAAGAATACATATCAGCCTAAACTGAGAAAAAATTTGCTTTTTTTTTAAAAAAATGGGGATATTTATTATAGCAAAAAGTACAAATATTGTGTTTTTTCAAAATTGTCACTCTTTTTTTGTTTATAGCGCAAAAGAAATGCAGAGATTATCAAATACCACCAAAAGAAAGCTCTATTTATGGGAAAAAAAGACGTAAATTTTGTTTGGGTACAGCGTCACACGACCGCGCAATTGTCAGTTAAAGCGACGCAGTGCAGTATCGCAAAAAATGCTCTGGTCATTGAGTGTTGCTTTTACTTCCATGTTTTGAGATTGTGTTTTAGTAAAAGCCATAGGTGAGGTGGTCAGAGATTGCTAGGAATCCATGATATCTTCTGTATTGCTACTGGATCTGTGTTAGTGATTTATATACTAGAAAGGCATGTCTGCAGTGGTGTGTAGATCAGTGAGGGGGCTATATAATATTCTTGATAACATTATATTATATTTGGGACCATAGACTTGGTTATCTATGGTACCCATTGATGATGTTGGTTCCAGATGAAGGACATAAGGCTGTTCTGCATTGCTTTCTGGGCAAATGTCAGTACTAAAAATGGAAGGATTTGAAAAAAGCGTAGTTTGAAGATAAGGGTCATTTTAGTGGCATACTATGCCAGACCAAGCCAGGAAATATTCAAAGATTTTCATAAAAGCAGGTCAATTTAATAAACTGGAGTAAAGGGAGATAGTTAATAGATTAAAGGTGTAACGACACCCCGAGTATGAAAGGTGTTAAAGTCGTTTAGGACATTCCATACCCAAACACAAAATCAGCTACTGAACACTTCAATCAGCTGAACAAGGAACCCATACAAATAATTCTCCCCCAAGTACGAGACAAGGCTCTGTCTTGAGGTTCAAGCAGGAATCAGACTCTTTATTCAAGCACATGTTATACAGATCCCACTTCAAAACACTTACCCCCACCCTTGGAAAACAGGGCAGGTTAAACTGTCCAATAACAATGGACACACAGGTCAGGTGTGTTTAACTTCTCATCAGTAAACAGTCTTAACAGGGGGGCTGCTGGAGGAATCCCCCCTCCCTCTTTCCTCACAGCAAGACACTTAGACATCCCATAATAGTTGAGGCAGACAGCCACAATAGTTAATAGAATACAGTCACACCCCAACCATCACATCAAATAGTACACAACATAATGAGACAGCACACATTATATATACATATATACAGCATTGAGTCTGACTAGCACAGATCATAGTGCAGTTCTCATTAACCCTGTGTCCCTATTAGTGACTCCCATCACAATGGCATATCCAGGGTCCCCAGAGTCTGTGTGTCTTGGGAGACATGGACCTGAATCTAAAGTAACGCCACCTCAAGGGTCCCCAGGCATACAGCTCACGACGAGCACCATTCCCCCAAATGCCAGGGCCCATAATCGGTAGGCAAAAGGCTAGCATTCAGTCCCCTCCAAAAGCCTCTATCCCGGCTAGGTCTGTCACATTTCTCCCCTTTCGGCAGGAGACTAACACAGGAGGAGACCCCAGACGGGTTGACTCCAAAGTTAGTCAGTAGTTCCAGTCCTCTAATGCTGGTATCCACACAGTATCCCAAACAAATTGTTCCAAACAGAGTATTACTCACCCAGCCAACCTCTGCCTCTCTCAGAGAACATGCCCACTGCTGGGGAGAGGCCTGGACTGGCCCTTCTCCCTGGAGTCCTTTCAGCCACTGGAGAGAAGACAGGGTGACTGAGCTCACTCCATCATGCTGTTGGGGATCTGGGCCAACTGCCCAGCATTCTTGGGATATACAGGTGGGGACTGAAGCCCCACCCACCTTACAGGAAATTCATCCTTTGTTAGTTGAGGGCAGAGGCCAGCAGCACTCTGCCTTGTTGCCAGCCCTTCTGCTGGAAACCCCACACCATCTGCTCTGGCTAACTGTTGGGGAGGGAGGCCAGCTTCCCCGACTCCCTGGAACTCTGTAGTTGTTGCCGGTGCTGGGCAGAGGTTGGTAGCACTCTGCCCGGTTGTCAGCACTTCAGCTGGGTTGGTGTCATCATTCTGGGGTGCCGTCTGCTGTTGGAACCCCCTTTCACTGGTATTGTCTCCCAGGTGCAAGAACCCATGTTGGGGAGGAAAAATGGCTGCTTCTCCTCCCTCTATCTCTGAAATCCACTGGGAAGTGATTGCCACCTTCTCACCATGGGCCTCTGGAACTGCCACAGATGTGGGGCAGAGGTCTTGGACCCTCTGTCCGGTGACCAGCGCCTCAGCTGGGGATGTTCCTTGCAACTCCACAGATACTGCTGTTGGTGCTGGGCAGAGCACACTAAAGTTTGGCCCTGATACCAGCTCTTCTGCTGGAGGCTCATCAGGTTATTCTTCCTCAGCAGAAAAGTCTATCAAATTCCCTGTCTCTGCAACTGGTGTCTGGGGATAGAAGTTCACAATCTCATGCCTGTGGAACCCAAAAGATGCTATCAGTGCTAGGCAGAGGTTAGCAGAATTCTGCCCTGTTGTCAGCACTTCAGCTTTGGGGATGCAATCTCTAGATTTTCCACTGCCGATTCTTCAGCCAGGATTTCAGAGTTGTCTACTGGTAATTCCTGATAGTCCCAGGCAAAGGGAGCCCCACCCTGCTGATGAGCAGAGTCTAGCAGCTGTCTGTAGGCGATCTCCAGCTCCCATTCCTGAACGGCCAGAAACTCCAAATCTTCCTGTGCCCAGTGCCCTTCCAAGACATTCAGTCTTTGCTCTCTGTGCTCCATTATTTCTTCCAAACGCCACTTCCGATCACTCCCAAAGTCAGGGTCCCTGGACAGCCTCCAATACAACAATCTCAGGCCATCATAGTCAAAGCCTTCCGTGGGGCTGTCCTCCGCTGACCACGGGCACTCTTGGGCTACATACCACTGGAGGGCTCTGTAGCTCTCGTCCAACCGCATCTCTGCCCGGATCAGCCTGCTTAACTCAGCTGTCCACTCCTGCTTCGGTTGTTCCCCCGATAACAGCATTCATACTTCATACTGCGACCAGTACCTTACATGGATGGAGGGGAGAACTTTTCCCTGGTGTTGCTGCTCGAGAGCTAGCGCTTTCTTTCAGAGTTCTGATAGAATCAGACCATCCCAGCAGGACCTGCTCTGATACTGGTCCTCTATGCTGTATCTGCATCTCTCGCAACCTCCTTCTGAATTCCTCTTCCATGGCAGCTGGTATCTGTACCTCTCCTCTCCTTTTAGTTTGTGCTTCTGTGACTGCTGCAGCACCTCTTTGCTGTAGCCAATTTGCATCCACAGCTGCTATAATTAGGTCTATGATTTCCACTGTAGGGTTAGGACCATAATGTGTCAGTCTTATGTTAACAGCCCGATCAAAACTTGCCTCTTCGGGTGTCCTGTCTGTTATGCTGGGCCTTTCGATTATGTTGGGTCTTTCGGCTCTATCTATTTCGACTAGTTCTGCAATAATGTCCGTCTTCTTATGGTTGTTGGCCAGTCGGCCCTGGTTCTCCAGTAAGTCCTTGAGGGAAGAGCACTTTAGCCATTCATACTGTGCTTCCATTGGCCTGTGTCTTCTTGTAGCTGTCCTTCTGGGCTGTGGGAATCATCCCACTGCTTGACACCAGTTGTAATGACACCGAGTATGAAAGGGGTTAAAGTCGTGTAGGACATTCCATACCCAAACACAAAAGCAGCTACCAAACACTTCCATCAGCCGAACAAGGAATCCATACAAATAATTCTCCCCCAAGTACGAGACAAGGCTCTGTCTTGAGGTTCAAGCAGGAATCAGACTCTTTATTCAAGCGCATGTTATACAGATCCCACTTCAAAACACTTCCCCCCACCCTTGGAAAACAGGGCGGGTTTAACTGTCCAATGACAATGGACACACAGGTCAGGTGTGTTAAACTTAATTGGTAGGCAAGAGGCTAGCATTCAGTCCCCTCCAAAAGCCTCTGTTCCGGCTAGTTCTGTCACAAAAGGCTATCATGGGATCTAGATAAATCTGCCCAGTTGCTATATTTTGGCAGTGATATGTATGTTCCTAAACTTATGTGGCCAGGGAATCCTAGCCATGTAAGGCAACATGTCATGATGTCAGTAGTTCCTAGGGATGTGGTCGTTGCAAGCAGCCACTGCTTCCTTGGTAATCAGCAACAGCAGTAGGGTGTCATATAAAGAAGCTGTAGAAACACTACTTCTATGTATGATGCTCCACTTCCACTGAACCTGCCAGGCTAACAATCTATCCTCCATTGGTTCATCGACTATCAGTTCATCCCTAACTCTGAGCACTTGCAGGGGGCAATGCCATCCAAGGATCTGAATACTCTCCTGAACAAAGCAGGGAATGGGAGTACCTTATTATATTACCTGCAATGATACAAATGATCTGTTGGCATCCTTTACAGCTGTTGTATTTCTGTTAGCTGAATATATTTACTTCTGCCATTCCATAGCATAAGGTTTGTCCTTATTTATTATTATGGTCACCATTCAGATTTCCAACGAAATGCTCTTCTCCCTGCACTTGTTAACATGCAGTATTACCAATTGCATGATACTTCCAATATTTAGAAGAGAAGATAACCCCAGAGAAAGAGCATTTGTCACAAAACATAGGGCCAATTTGTTAAGGGCAATCAGTTTAAGTCCCTTGGACAAACTACCACATTTTTCAAATTGAAAAAATGCCACGTGGATGATCTCCATCGGATGTGCCACCAGTGATGATCATAATTTAAATTAAATAAATAAATTATGGTGGGACAGAAATTGTTCCAACATGCCTCATGGTTGGCAAATTAATAAGCCTATTGTGACCAATAGTCAATGAAACAGAGGGATGACAATCAGTTAGCCACTGTTTTAGACCTCAAGACCAAAGCGGACAAATGTTTTAAAGAATATGTAAACCCAACATTTCATATTCCTGATATGTGCCTGCTGTACCATGTACTTGTAGGCAAAAGTATCCTGTTCTCTTTGCATTGGTGTTCCTGCCAGTACCTCTGCTTTCCTATTAAAATTTGACCACACTAGGCACGAGAGCACAGTGTGGTCAGTTCTCTAGCTAGGCTGGGAACTCAGTCTGCTCTCCTCCAATGGTTAGATGTGTCCTGACACCCCCCGCACAGCAATTCACTGGAAAGATCAGTGTTCTGTTGTGTCTCCTCCCCCAGATATATATATATATATATATATATATATATATATATATATATATATATATATACACATCAAATAATGGGGTGAGTTACTCCCCTTGTAACGAGCCCCTGCTCACTCGGTTCCACTCTCCCGACACTCCTCTGCGGCTATAGAATCAGATTGCAGATCGTAACATCTGATGGTTTGGTATCCGATGCTCCGGGATTCGAACTGCAGTTATGTGCCGTTCGAATCCAGTTGTGATAGCTCAGAACAAACACCAGGCAGGCTGTATGTAAGTTCAAACAGGAATCTCACTTTTTATTGATGCACACAACACACTTTTATACACAGCAGTTTGAACACCCCGCCCCCAACAACCACTTTCCTATTGGTCAATTGTAAAGTACACTCGAGTTTTCACTTAGGTCCTCTTGTCCATGCAAATGAGGACTTGAAACATGGTCAGCAGGGATTGGTTCGATAGCTTGAATAGGAGGACTGATATGTGTAATGACACAGAGAAGCTCCAGGGGGTAATTAAAGTACATAAACAAATGATCAAACACAGAACAATGCCTTCCTTCCAGACCATGGAGCCATCTGGAGGGGGTTAGCCTTAAAACAGGGCAGCAGATCCCCCTCACTGTGTAATAGAATCAAAGGGAAATACCTCAGTATTCCAAGCTTCATGACAATACTCCCCCATGGAAAACAGTCCAACAGCCACAGTAGGACTCAGAACGGGTCAACTTGAGGGTGTTGGAAAAGTAGTCTTAAGGTTCCAACAGTATGAATCAGTCACACTGTAATATGGCAAATACAATTTCCCAGAGTCTGTGTCTCTTGGGGGGATATGGACCTGAATCCAAAGTAACACCACCTCAAGGGTCCTCAGGCATACAGCTCACAAAGAGCACTGTTCCCCTAAATGCCAGGGCCCACGATCGGTCGGCAAGAGGCTAGCATTCAGTCACCTCCAAAAGCCTCTGTCCTGGCTCAGTCTGTCACATTTCTCCCTTGTCGGCAGATGACTAACACAAGAGGAGACCCCAGACAGATTTACTCAAAAGTTAGTCCATAGTTCCAGTCCCCTAATGCCTGTACCCACACAGTACCCCAAACAAATTGTTCCATACAGAGCATTACTTACCCAGCCAACCTCTGCCTCTCTCAGAGAACATGCCCGCCACGGGGGACAGGCCTGGACTGGCACTTCTCCCTGGAGTCCTTTCAGCCACTGGAGAGAAGAAAGGGTGACTGGGCTCACTCCATCATGCTGTTGGGGATCTGGGCTGACTGCCCAGCATCCCTGGAGTATACAAGTGGGAACTGAAGTCCCATCCAGTTTTAGTAGGTGTAAATCCCACAGTGCTTGCAAAGCATGGCTGACATCCTCCTGTCTCAGTGTTGCACCATTTTCTGGGGTTGTGTCAGTGGAGACCAAAGTCCCATCCACTACCACAGGAACTCCCTCTTCTGATAGTTGAGGGCAGAGGCCAGCAGCACTCTGCCCAGTTGCCAGCCCTTCTGCTGGGGACTCCACATCCTCCGCTCTGGCTAACCGTTGGGGCAGGAGGCTGGCTTCCTCCACTCCCAAACTGTGTAACTGCCATTGGGGAGGTGAGTCGGCTGCTTCCTTTTCCATTCCCTCATCTGGATGTTGGGACGATATGTCTGTGGTACTGTCTCCCAGGTGCACGGATCTTTGCTGGGGAGGAAAGACCACTTCCTCCACCCTGGCCAACTGTTGGGGAGGGACGACGAATACCTCCTCTCCCTTCTCCCCCTGTATCCTGATCTGCTGCTGGGAAGTGACCACCTCCTTCTCACCCTGAGCCTCCGGAACTGCCACAGATGTGGGGCAGAGGTCTTGGAACCTCTGTCCAGTGACCAGCGCTTCAGCTGGGGAAGTTCCTTGTGACTCCACAGATAATGCTGTTGCTTCTGGGCAGAGCACAGTGAAGTTTGGACCTAATAACAGCTCTTCATCTGCTGGAGACTCACCAGGTTGTTCTTCCGCAGCAGAAAAGTCTATCAAATCCCCTGTCTCTGCAACTGTTGTCTGGGGATAAAGGTTCACCATCTCCTGTCCGTGGAACCCAGAAGATGCTATCAGTGATGGGTAGAGGTTAGCAGAGCTCTGCCCTGTTATCAGCACTTCAGCTTTGGGGATAGCGATCTCCAGATTTTCCACTGCCGATTCACTGGCATTCTGCTGGACAGGCACATTCCTTCATCCAAGATCATCCAATGCAGAAACAGGTTCATTAAGGTCAGTCAGCACTTGCTCCATCTGCCATAAGACCTCCGCCTCCCTAGCTGTGGGGGCAGGTTAGCAAAGCACACTGTTACTCTGCCACATTGCCGACTCTTCAGCCAGGATTTCAGAGTTGTCACCTGGTATTTCCTGATAGTCCCAGGCAAAGGGAGCCCAGCCCTGGCGCTGAGCAGAGTCTAGCAGCCATCTGTAGGCGATCTCCAGCTCCCATTCCTGAACGACCAGAAACTCTATATCTTCCAGTGCCCAGTGCACTTCCAAGACGTTCAGTAGCTGTTCTCTGTAATCCATGATTTCGTCCAACCGCCACTCCAAATCACTCCCAAAGTTAGGGTCCCCTGTCAGCTTCACATACAACAGTCCCAGGCCGCTGTAGCCAAAGCCTTCCGTTGGGCTGTCATCCGCTATCCAAGGGTATGCTTGAGATACATGCCACCGGAGGGCTCTATAGCTCTCATCCAGCCGCATCTCTGCCCAGACCAGCCTGCTTAATTCCGCTGTCTGCTCCTTGTTCGTTTTTTCTCCCAAAAACAGCACCCGCAATCCATACTGCGACCAGTACCTTTCCTCGATGGAGGGGAGAACTTTTCCCTGGTGTCGCTGCTCACGGGCTAGAGCTTCATTTCAGAGTTCACAGCGGATAGAAACAAATCATCCCAGCAGGACCTGCTCTGATATTGGTCCTCTGTGCTGTATCCGCATCTCTCGCAACCTCCTTTGGAATTCCTCTTCCATGACAATGTATATGTACCTCTCCTCTCCTGCTATCTGGACCTGGATCCAGGTGATGGTTTGGATGTGTTCACAGCAAGGAAGCACGAACCCACCATTCCCTCCACGGCTCTCAAGTAAGTCTTTCAGCGTGGCTCTCCTGCAGGCTGCATAGCTGGTCATTCACTGTGGTGGTTTGGAGTGTCCCAGTAACTGGAGAGCAAATCCCACCACTGCCAACCAATGTAACGAGCCCCTGCTCACTCGGTTCCACTCTCCCGAAACTCCTCTGTGGCTATAGAATCAGATTGCAGATCGTAACATCTGATGGTTCGGTCATCCGATGCTCCGGGATTCGAACTGCAGCTATGTGCCGTTCAAATCCAGTTGTGATAGCTCAGAACAAACACCAGGCAGACTGTATGTAAGTTCAAACAGGAATCTCACTTTTTATTGATGCACACAACACACTTTTATACACAGCAGTTTGAACACCCCGCCCCCAACAACCACTTTCCTATTGGTCAATTGTAAAGTACACTCGAGTTTTCACTCAGGTCCCCTTGTCCATGCAAATGAGGACTTGAAACATGGTCAGCAGGGATTGGTCCGATATAGATGGAATAGGAGGACTGATATGTGTAATGACACAGAGAAGCTCCAGGGGGTAATTAAAGTACATAAACAAATGGTCAAACACAGAACAATGCCTTCCTTCCAGATCATGGAGTCGTCTGGAGGGGGTTAGCCTTAAAACAGGGCAGCAGATCCCCCCCACTGTGTAATAGAATCAAAGGGAAATACTTCAGTATTCCAAGCTTCATGACACCCCTTTTATCTCTATGTTTTCCTGGAGCAGTGTCACAGTGGGCTCAAAATGGTCCACCAATATTCAGTAGAAAAAGATGATGGGACACGATCTCCAAAGCAAAAGATTTTTACTGGAAAATATTCAAGACATATCTAATGTGGCAGCTACTGTACAGTTGCGAGCATACCATGCACTTTATCAGGCTGTATGTTTTTGTGTCAGGTGGACAGAGTTTCTATGCACTCGGTACCCAGCCACTGTGAGCAGCTGGAGTATCACATGATTGCTAAGATTGGTCATAGTGATCACGATTACAATGTAAATAAAACAGTTATCAATGGCTTCCATTAGTCCACAGCTATCACATGGTACCTGGGCCAATCACAGCACCCTGTACCATGTGATTAGCTGTAGCCAATCACAGATCACAATAGTAAGCAAGCTGTCATGAATGAAACCCATTCATCACATTGAAAACTATTGCTTATCACAGTGATAATCATTGTGATAAGCAATAGTAGCACAAAATATTCTTGATCATTCCCCTAGAGTACTACAATGTCACTAAAATACTCTGATAAAGGGATGTTAAAAAAAATAGTTAAAAAAAATGGAAAAAAACTTTTGAAAAATTTAAATAAAATGATATAATGTATAGTTTTTTATTTACTTTCACCAGTCAGTATCTCTGATCACCACCACACCAGTCATATGATGACGCTGTACTGCACTGGTGACAGTATGTAAAAAAAATGTAAAATAAAAAACGTTTTATTTAGTTTCTTCAGTTTCCAAAATATTGACAGAAAAAAAATTACAACTTCAAAAAACTTGCCATACCTCTTACTAAATACATTGGACTGCCTACTTTCCACAAAGGGTTGTTGGGATGTATATATACTGTCCTGGCATGAAATAGGCTGTCAGTACATCAGGATTGATCAATTTTCAAATATATACAATATACCATAGTTTGTAGACTATAACTTTTACATGGACTAAATAATATACACTGATCTGAGTTATTTTTACCAAAGAAATGTAGCAACCTACATTTTGCCATACATTAATGAAGAAAGATTCAACCACTTGTCCTGGAGAATATTAACACAAATATACTAAAAATATATACATTTTAAAGACACAATTATAAAAAAAAAAAAAATAAATTACACTCTCTGGTAGTTCAATCTTAATTCAGTCCACAATACAATTAAAAAATGTGCTCTTAACAAAAAATACCCAATAAGGGGTGGAGCTTGGCCACTCAGGGAAATGGCCGCGTAAGTCTCTCTCACAGCAGGGGGGAACAAACAGCCTCTCCACTCGCATACTGCCTGACAACACAGCTCCCGGAGACCCCTCTGAATATGACACAGCGGAAAAATAAGCCGGTGGAACCCCGCAAACTGACAGACTTCTTCACCGCCACGCGGCTCAGAGACAGAGAAGATGGGGCCGACTCTTCACACAGAGTAGCGTTGACATCTCCGCAGCGTGCCTCTCTCACATCAGCAGCTGCAGAAAACATTGACTGCTCTGGTCCGAGGGACACCCGCCCCCGAGACAGTATCAAGAGGGCAGCATCCTCTCCACATGCCTCTTCATAACACCAGGAACCGGTAAGTAAAAAACATCAGACTTACCACCAAGCCCCTAATGCTGACATTGACCCAGACTCTGAAGAGGAACAAGCTAATACATTAGCTGCACTGCAGCCACTGATAACCCCGTATCTGAAAATGCACTCAAACGTATGCTTCTCTTTTCCAAAGAGACCTTAGGAAAGACATGAACAAATCAATGTCTCACATGCAAATTCAGATCAATGACCTGAGCGATCGCACAGATACTCTTGAACATCAAATAAGTAACTTTGCCACCGCTTATAATGAACTGGTGTACTCTCATAATCATCAAACAGAAGAAGTATGATGTGTCAATGCCAAACTAGCAGACTTAGAAGACAGCTCTCGCAAGAACAGTCTCAAAAGCAGGGGCATCCCTGTGAACATATCCCCCACAGAGCTGACCTCCTATCTCCAGCAATTCTTTAAACTTCTGGTCCCTCCGCTCACTGCTTTGGACCTCACTATTGACAGGACGCATGTCAGCTTCAAACCACCACACATTCCGATGGAAAAACCCAGAGATGTGCATCCGTTTCACCATCTTCATGGGCTCCCTTATCAGCCTTACAACATCTGGGAATCCAACTATCCCAATTATTCCACAATAACTTCTCTACCCTGATAACCAAACTAGCTCAACTTAGCTCATCCCTTCAAACCACATCCCCATCATGGGCGGGAAGAATTGCATTGGTACAGATGTTCTTACTACTTCATATTTTATATGTATTCCGGGCCCTACTGGTACATTTTCTTTCAGATCACCTAAAGAAACTACAAACCATCTAAAACACTTTCGGAGCAAATGCCCTAGGATCAAGTCAGCCACTCTCCTCAGACCTACAAAACTCACAGGTAAAGGGGCCCCCAACATAAATTATATTACAAAGCCACAATCCTAAACCAATTGAGATCATGGTGGCAACCTAGCAACTCCTTAGCCTAGATCCAAATTGAAAGCATGGCTCTAGTGAGGGACCCTAAAACACGCTTGGGAGCAGCCTTCCTCCATCCCCAAACTTTTAAGAGCTATCTAGACACAATCACAGCCGCATTCAAGGTCTGGACCCCTACAATGGATCACTCTCATCGACTATCCATCACAACATTGCAAAAAATCCCCTTGAACACCTTGGAAACTTTTATGCCTCATGTATCCACCCGCGCATGGGAAGCTGCGGGAATCTACACAATTGTACATCTCTACAGCCGAAATCAGCTTTACTCATTTCAAGAACTATGCTCATCCTTCCACATCTCTCGCTCCTCATTCTACCTATACCTGCAAATACACCGCGCCCTGAGACATATCCAAATTGACAAAACGGACTTAAAGCGGGGGTCCACCTATCTATCCTTTTTTTTTTTTTGAGTTCATTCACAAACTTTTCTTCTCAGCATTACATACTCACATATTGTGTGTAATATGTCCGCCTGTGTCAGATTTTGTCAGAAAGAATAACTTATATTATTCACTGCAGGCAGTTTCCATCTTCATTGTGGGCATTTGAAGCCCACAAGCATTTATTTCCTGGATGTGGTGAATGCTGTGCTCCCAGCATTCACTGCTCGTTCCCGCACATGCTCAGTGGCATCCTGGGAAGCCTGAGACTAGCTCCCAGGAGTCTGGGAGAGGCTAGAAACACGCCTACTCCCACGGGAGGAGAACCAGGAAGTGCAAAGAAGAATAGAAAAATAAAAGGTAATTACGGCGATTTAAATTTTTTTAAACGGCATGTCATCATCTAGGCAAGGAAGAGAATATATACAGATATTGTTCAAAATTTGGGTGGAACTCCGCTTTAATGGACTCCATCTTCAATATCTATGGATCTCCTCCACATCTACATAAAGGACTATCTTCCTTTTACCTACTATTGTCTACTCCACTGACTCTAGAGAAAACCAAACCTAGTTATGCTGGGGACACTCGCTTTCCCACCACATTAAAACCTATGGCAACGAGCTCAAACTCTACCTCTGAAATACTCCCATTGTATCGTCCATTGGGAATCCCTCCAAAAGCTTGTGCACCATTGGTACCGCACTCCACAAAAACTAGCTGCGATCTCTACTGACCAGTCCCCTTTATACTAGCAACAATGTGGTTCTATTGGATCAGCCTTTCATATCTGGTGGCAATGCCCTATCATCCAACCCTTTTGAACTCAAGTCTTCTGGATAATATTGATAGTAATGCAGTGTACATACGACCGTGCTTTTCGACAGCAAAGGTCTGACGGAACGAATCAGTCAGACAATTCGATCATGTGTGGGCTTCATCAAACCTTTTCTGTTGAAAAAATCTGACGGACATTAGAAATAGAACATGTTTCAAATCTTTAAGAAGGACTCGAGTCCTATCGAAAAATCTGTTCGTCTATATGCTAGTCTGACGGACCAAAAATGATGCAAGGGCAGCTATTGGCTACTGGCTATGAACTTCCTTATTCTAGTCCAGTCGTATGTCACGTTTGAATCAGTCGGACTTTGGTGTGATCGTGTGTAGGCAAGTCCTTTTTGTTGGAACATCGTCGTAACTCTGTTGAAAAGTCCTTCGGAGTTCAGTCCGTCAAAAAGTCTGCTCGTGTGTACGCGGCATAACAATTATGGACTTATCAAATGATCCCAAACTAGCTCTGCTGGGCTAAGGCATAGATTCATGGCCCTATAAATTTCACACCCTGCTCGCTCATTTCTTCATAGCTGTGAGACTCTCCATAGCCCGTTATTGGAAATCAGCAAGAGTACCATCTATGAAGGATGTAATACACTCCTTGAACGAGCACGAGCAGTTTGAATATGCCTTTGCCAAAGCCCATTTAACGCAAGAGAAATTCCTACGCCAATGGCATCTCTGGCTATCTCACTCCCTTTGCACTATACAACTTTGAAACATGGATCTATGCATTTCCCCATCTGCGCACTACCCTACTTTCTGGTTTATTTACCATCGTATACCACTGCCTCATTTAATGATCTGTTGTACACTATCTTTTTTTTTTTTTTTCCTTAGATTTTATTGAAAGATGCTACATACAGAGTATAATGTCAACAGTGTCAGTATTTTTTGTACAGAGAAAAACAGTTGTGATGGAAGACTCAAGATACATAACAGTACCAATATGGCTTATAGGGGATCAAAAGTTGTAGCCTTCAGACTTAAAAGAAGGGGGGTAACTGGATGGATCTAAGGAGAAGTTTTCCTAGATTAACCAAAGGAGTACCAATGAATGATCTAGGAGGAGGTATGGGGGGGGAGAGGGAGAGCGAAAAAAGGGGGGGTGGAGGGAAGGGGATGAGCACCAAGTTCATGTTAAAGAGATATCTTGGGGGTAGGCTTCAAGGTTGTGACTGTGGAGTCGAAGGTAACATTCTCCATTATGACGCTTGAAAGAGGTGAAAGAGTTAGTGGGTGCGAGTTTTTCTCGTGGCTAAAGGTGAGCACCTTATGTTGTAGTGGGTCTTTCACTGGAAAAAGCAGCCTTACTTATGGTGTTTAGGGAGGCCCATGGTATGAGAAAGAGAGTTCCTCAAGTTTCGTTTGATCCATAGGAGTGAGTGTTGATACCATAAAAGGTTGCCAAATGTGGTAGAAACGTGATTTGGTTTTTTCATGCGATAGGTCTGTGTTGAGTTTGTCTTTGAATAGTAGTTGTAAGAGGTCTCTTTTGACTTGTGAGGTGTTTGGCGGAGAGCTGGAGATCCAGTTTTTCAGGATGGCTCTTCTGGCTAGTAGAAGGCATATCAGGGACCAGTCTTTGCCGGGAGGAATAGAATTGAGTGACCAGGGCAGCAACTGGGGGTCCCAGTGTCCAAAGATAAGGAGCAGGGGATCTTTGGGCAGTTTCAGCAAGGTTATTTCAAAGATGTAGGATAGGACTTGATCCCAGAAGATGGAGATATATGTGCATGACCAGAAGCGATGTGTCAGGGAAGGCCTGGGGTGTTGACAGAGAGGGCAGATAGAGGAGGTTTGACCTTGTTTGGTCGAGAGGAAGGGTATATGAGCCCTATGCATGATTTTCAATTGGGTTTCCCTCCAAGATTCGTTGGGAATCAATTTATGTATGGTATTAAGGCCTTGTAGAATTTTATCCACCAGCTCAGTATCCAGAAAGTCTCTTGCCCAATTGGCCGCTGATGAGGCTGTGAGAGGGGGAGTGGTTTTCAGAAGAAGAGGTTGGTAAATGTCTGAGATTTTGTATGAGTCCTCAGATAGAAGGATATCCATGAAAGATGATTAGAACCTTTTATGGTCATCTCTGCAGGCATTTTTCAGAAAGCTTTTTCATATTGGAAGGCATGTGACGGTGGGAGTGAGAATTTGTCAGCTATAGTTTGAAAATTGATAGGGTGACCAGTCTCTCTGTCACATAGTAAAGAGAATTTGGTGAGGCCTTTTTGTTGCCATGTGACATACGTTTGATGAACCAGACCTGGATGGAAGCTTGGGTTTCCTTGTATCGGAAGATGGCTAGAGATGAAGGGTGGTAGTTTGAGGCTTTTCCTCACTTCTCTCCAGGCAATTGCAGTGTCCCGTAGCAGGAGGTTGTGCTGAAGTGATGGTGGAAGGGATTTCCACCTGCAGTGAAGGAGGGCTGCCAAGGAGTAAGGGTGTGTCAAAGCGGTTTCCAGATGATAATTGGAGAAGCGAGACTTTTGGGCTACCCAGTCCAGACCTATCCTCAATAGACAGGCTAAGTTGTATGTTCTGATGTTTGGGAGGCTAATACCCCCTTCGCGTCTGGGAAGATATAACTTTGTGAAGGCTATGCATGGTCTTTTGTTTCGCCAAAGTAATTTAGAGATGGCAGTGTTGAGGAATTTCGTATCCTTATGGTGTAGAAGCAAAGGGAGGGTTTGGAGCGGGTAGAGTAGGCGGGCAAAACTGACCAATTTCACCAGATGGCATCTTCCCAGGAGCAAGAGGGGGAGATCCATCCAGTTTTCAAGTTCCTGAGAGATTTTTGTGAGTAAGGGGGGATAGTTAAGGTGGTAGAGAGAGGAGGGAAGCTTCCCTATTTTTACTCCTAAATAAGTGATATGTGATTTTGCGACAGTGAAGATGGCTTGTTGGGCCCAGAGAGGTCTGGACTGAGTACCTATGGGAAGTATTTTGCTTTTCTTGTAATTTATGCGCAGGCCCGAGCATAATCTAAATTGGTCAAAGGTAGATTTAATCGTGAGCATGTCGGATGCAGGATTTGCTGTGAAAATAAGGACATCATCAGCGAAGAGAGAAGTTCGTAGTTCGTGTTTGCCGATTTTAATGCCATGTAATGGGGCTACGTAGGAGAGGTGCCTGGATAGAGGTTCCAAGGCTATGTTGAATAGGAGAGGGGATAAAGGACATCCCTGTCTCGTGCCTTTGTGGAGACGGAATTCATCCGAAAGGAGTCCTGCTGCTACAAGCCTAGCCGCTGGAGCGGTATACATGGTGGTAATAAGGTGAGTGAAGGGGCCGGAGAAACCCATTTTGGTCATGACCATGGAGAGCCATTCGAAACTTACGTTATTGAAGGCTTTCTCCGCATCGAGGGTGATGATGGCATGGTTACCCTCTGGAGTGCATTTGGCGTGTTCCAAGGCCATCATTACCTTTCTGAGGTTCATGGTGGCAGTCCTGCCCTTCACAAACCCCGATTGGGCAGGGTGTATTAGATAGAGGATAATGGAGGCTAATCTAGTGGCTATAATTTTGGAGAGAATCTTGACGTCAAGATTTAAAAGTGAAAAAGGTCTATATGAACCTGGGTCTTGTGGGTCCTTACCCTTTTTTTCCTAATAGTTTAATAATGGCTTGGTTACCCGTAGGTAGGTAGGGGCCGCCTGTCCAAATGTGATGATAGACGTTGCGGAGGGTGGGTTCTAGGATTGATTGAAGGGATTTGTAGAACTCGCCGTGAAGTCGTCTGGGCCTGGGGCTTTAGAAGGGGCTAGGTTCCGGATGACAGTTGATATTTCAGGAAGGGAGATGGGTGCATTGAGAGCATCCAATTGGGAGGGAGAGATTTGTGTGAGGGTTACTTTTTCAAGAAAGGAGAGTGCTATTGAATTGTCTATAGGGTCAGTCGCATATAGGGAGGAATAGTAATGTAACATCGCTTCGTTTATACCTTTTTTTGAGGTTTTGATATTGCCTGATGCGTCCCGTAGGGAGGTAATATACGTCGGACGGTGGGGTCCCTTACAGAGCCTGGAAAGTAGTTTGCCTGCCTTGTTGCCGAATTTGTGGAGGGTGGCATCCAAGTGCGCTTTTTTAGTTAATTCCAGGGTTTCAGCCCATGTGTCAAAGGATTGTTTAGCTACCTGCCAAGTCTTTCTGTTGTCAGGGGTGTCATCCGTGTACAGGGAACGTTGAGCTTGGTGTAGTCGGGAGCTGGCCGTTTTGTAATTTTTAAGTGTGGTCTTTTTGAAAGAGGCCGCATAGGAGATAATGTGTCCCCTGAGGAAGGCCTTGCCTGCTTTCCAGAACAGATTTGGGTTGTCTGTATGTGGTGCGTTGGTCGAGGTGTATTCTGACGATGCGTTTTCCATGTATATCCTGAAATCAGAATTATTTTGAAGGTAAGAAGGGAAGCGCCACAATTTGGGACTTGGGTGTAGGTCTGGGTTGTCCAGCGTCACTGAGATGGGTGCGTGGTCAGATATAACAATGTCGTGTATGTCAGCATCAGGTATCAGTGGGACAAGGTTGTCTGAACAGAAAAGGTAGTCAATTCTAGTGAAGACATTATGGGGGTTAGAGTAGAATGTGAATTCTCTATCAGTTGGGTGATGTAGGCGCCAAATGTCATGAAGATGGAGGGAATCCATCGTGGAAGCCAGAAGTGACAGAGCACTGGGGTCATGGAGGTGTCTTGGGCGTTTGGGAGAGGATCTGTCGTCAATTGGGTGGAGGGTAGTGTTAAAGTACCCGCCAATTATGTGTGGGAGGTGTGGGTCGCGGAGGAGCCAGGTTGTTAGCTCACTAAAAAACTGTTTTGTGGGGTTGTTGGGTGCGTATACATTTGAGATTACTAGGTCTCTGGTCCCTATTTGAACATGTGTAGATAAAAGGCGTCCCTGAGAGTCCGAGTCAACAGATAGGACCTTGCAGGGGAGGTTTTTATGTATGAGTATTAGAACCCCTGCTTTGCGGCCATTTGAGTCAGAGCCTAGAACCGTGCCCACCCAGAGTTTTTTCATACGTTGGAAGTCAGGAGTGGAGATTGGGTTTCCTGGAGTAGTGCAATGTCGGCCTTATGCCTTTTGAGGTGGCGAAGAATTTTCATTCTCTTGGATGGGGAACGAAGTTCCTTCACATTCCAGGAGACTATTTTCATGTTGGGAGGCCCATAATGGAGGTAGGGGCCGACGTTGTATGAATTGAGTGATAGATCATACGTAGGAGCTCTGCAAGTACCCACGGGGATATGTAGGAGGCTACGTTATATGAGAGTGCTGAGTCAGGGTCTGTTGGTGCTAATGAATCATGGGATGGGAGTAGGAGGAGGCGGAAAGGATGTAGGAGGAAGGGGGTGAGAGGTAGAAACAATACAACATTACTGTGAAACTTCGCTTTTTTCCGCATGGAGGTCACTGTGTAGTCCAGCTCCCATTTCAAGACCCTGTGACTGCAGCTTCTAAAACTACTTGTTGGAAGGTATATCATGCTGGCAGGTCGGGTTGTGGTCTGGTCTACGCAGGGAAGCCAGGGAAGAGAACTGCATTTTAAGAAAAATAAAAAAGCATTGAACTAGTAGTAACATATTAACATTGTGCACATCATTATAAAGGTTCGGCCTACCAGTATGTAGGGAGTATGATGAGGGGTAGAGAGAGAGTCATCTTCACCTGGACTGGTCCGTAAGGCTGGTTGAATAGTAAAATCACCAGAGGCAGACGTGCCGTTTGAAGAGATCACTCAATGAGGCATGGAGTGACGTTGATCCGGTCCAGAGGCTCTGAATCGTTTTGGGGAGTCCTTGCATGGGCTCCTTTGGTCCAGAGCATGGCTGATGGGAGCTGTTTTGGATGTAGGGCTCAGGTGCAGTCCTTTGCGTAGCGATCTTAGGAAGGCCTCCGCCTCTGAGGGGTCAAGGAAAGAGAGTTGGTCGCCATTAGGGGCTTTGAGCCGGAGGATAGCTGGAAAGGCTAGGGTAAATTTTATTTGTTGCTGGTGTAACTCCGTGCATATATGTTGAAATTCTTTTCTTTTCTTGGATACTTCTATGGAGTAATCTGCGAATATCAGGATCTTCATGCCATCGATCTGGAGAGATCTGGATTGCCTGTATTGCTGTAGGATGGAAGCTTTGTCAGAATAGTTCAGATATTTTGCAATAATTGGTCGGGACGATTTGCGATCCGAATTAAAGGTTCCCACACGGTGGGCACGTTCCACAATGCAGGGGCCTGGGAGGCCTAGTGCTTCTGGTATGCGCCTCGCGCATAGGTCCGTGAGGGCTGAAGGTTGTAGCGATTCTGGGACACCCACGAATCGCAGGTTGCTCCTTCTGGATCTATTTTCTAAATCATCTAATTTCTCTAAAATATATTTGTTTGTCTTATCTTGGGCCTGTTCTGAGGATTGAGCCTGGTAGAGTTCTTCCTCAATATTGGATATGCGGTGCTCGGCCTCATTCAGTCTGGAAGCGTGTTCCCCTAATTGGGCCTGGAGCTTCTGCATGCCTGCGCTGACTGCCTTTTCCACAGAGGCTGCTATCATGGGGGAGAGGAGAGCTGCCACAGCCTGGGCAATAAGCTCTGTGTGACAATCTCCATTATGCTGTGGGGCAGTGTTCTGCTGTGGGGCAGTGTCATGCTGTGAGGAGGGGGGGCGGGCCGCCGCCTACCTCCATGTCAGGCACCGATTCAGTGTGAAGATCCATGTAGGACGAAGCTGGGACCTCGATTTGCAGCTGTGCCATCCGCGCCGTTGTGGCCGCATACGATCGCGGGCCGGTTTTCTCCACAAAGCGGTCCATGTGATGACCAGGTGTGGGGGGAGAGATTGCCGGAGTTTGGAGCAGGTTGTGCCGGTTTTACAGGCTGAATTAAGAGTCTAGCTGCGGGAGCTGGTGGAAGAAGCAGCTACTCCATACGGCGCCGGAACCGGAAGCTCGTTGTACACTATCTTGACCTTAGTGTGCCACAACTGTGCATACACAAATGTATCTTATGCCTAATACCTTACACAAGAACCAACTTATATCGTACCAACCCTCTGCCTCCCTAAACGTCTTGTCTCTCTCCTATCCCTTTCCTACTCATTCCCCTCTCTTATCTCTTTTCTTCTCCTTGCTACCTTTTGTAGCATAATGATATACATTATGCAACCTGAATTGCTGGTAAAGAGTGGTCGTATTGTCCCTCATCTTATGACACAGCTTGCTCCTTACTGCTCGATTATTATTAATCATATATTTCCGTTCAAGTTTAAACGTAACTTATATTATGTTATGTCAATGTAACCACTCAAAATAATCCTTTGCTTCATGTTCTAATGCATATCAGGTTATGTTATGGTTTATCTTATCCTTCTATAATTGTAAAACCCTCAATAAAAATCATTGAATCTTAAAAATACCCAATAAAAGTGCCGATATCAGTGATATCTTCATAAATTCATAAAAGGTATTTCATGTATCAATCAGTCTCCAACTTCCAATTAGACACGGGCCGAACACCACCCTGTTTAGGTAAGCAGTAGAACTCCCGAACAGGAGAAATGTTCTTACCTGAACGGCGAATCCATTGAAGTCTATGAGAGCAGAACAGGAAAATCAAAAGTGCCCATTTTGAAGGCTTATATAAAAGTAATTGGCCATAAAAGGGGTATGGGGGTCTGGATACTGCCCTGCCCTTTTTTTTTAAACGATCATTGCAGTGATTTTAATTATGCTTAACAATAAAAATGAAAAATTATTTTAAATATAGGGCCTAGGAGGTTCCCTTAATGTACCTGTAAAGTTGTGCATCTGTAGCATGCATAAAACAAGCGGCAGTAAAAATGACATTTCTAAAGAAAAAAAAATGGTGCGGGGTCCCCCCAGTCCATACCAGACTGGTATTGATTTGGAGGTGAACACCAAAATGTAATTAAAAAACGGTGTGGGGTCCCCCCAAAATCCATACCAGACCCTTATGCGGGCATGCAGCCTGGCAGGTCAGAAAAGGGGGGAAAAGCGAGCATCCCCCCCCTCCTTAACCATACCAGGCCACATACCCTCAACATGGGAGTGCTTTGGGAACAGGGGGGCTCTGCCCCCCAAAAGCACCTTGCCCCCCTTTACCAAGGGGGCCCCACCTCAAACTGAACCTATGCATGTTTGGCTCATTCCTAGATTTATTTTGTTTATTGACACTTTAGCTACATACATAATGGCTATATTATTCTGGTGTTCAGCATTTACCTTCTGGGTGACTTAATAACTCAGGGTAATATGTTTGTCTGTGTGTCCTTCAAATAGAATCTGGACAAGCCTTCACCCTCAGCTACTTCTCTGTGGGGAGCAGAGGCTCCTTTCAATCCTTACTCTGTTTGAATTCACAGCTCTCAAACCTCACTCTCACCTGAGCAGCCTAAAAACTGCACCTTGGTACAGATGACCCACTTTTTCCCTTGTACAGTAAAGGAGACATGAACCATGACTATCATTTTATGTTACTGTTCCTTTTTTCTTGTTTTTCTTATCTCCTGTGTCACAGTCCACAACTAGATTGAAGTCGACAATTTGGAAGCTCTACAACCTAGCTACCTTCACCTTGAAAAGAATTGTGGAAGTTTATACCAAACTTGTCCATTAGGGGTCACTCTCGACTTACCGTAAGTGAATATAAGCACTTTTGTAACTTATCAAATCACTACACCACCTCAACATGGTTAAAACCTTCCTGACAATTAATGCTAAGGGTCTAAACCACCCTGCAAAGTGTAAAACTTTCTGGCAAGAAGTACAGTATAAATGCAACATTCTATGTGTGCAGGAGACACTCTTCTCCACTAAAGCTTCTAAAGAATTTTCCCTACATAGATAACGTGACTACCAAAAAAGAAGAGTCTTAACGGCTATCAAAGATACAGTTTCTTTTAATCTCCTAAAAGAAATTAAAGATATATGAGGACGTTACCTCATCCTCATATGTGAAATTAACTCTTCTGTCTACACCCTCGTGAATGCACCCAATTTGCATCAACTGTGATTCCTTAACAAATTATTACAAATGGCCTGCAGAGAGCAGAAAGGCTCACTGCTGATTTGTGGGGACTTCAACCTTGCACCAGACCCTACCATTGATACTACCTCATCCCCAACCCTTTATCCACCATTAGGAATTATATGATGGGTGGAGACGTCATAACGCAAATGAAAGGGACTATAGTTATTTCTCTTCACCACACAACAGCTATAGCAGAATAGACTTATTTCTAATTGACCGAGAGCTATTGATAAAAACATCATCTTCATCAATGAACAACATCACCTGGTCAACAAGCATCAGTCTCATTGACTCTAGAAGGCTCCCTATCTTCCAATACCTCCTAGGTCTGGAGATTGTCATGGCAGATACACCTCAAAATATCATATTTTTAATTTAGACTTTTAAAGTCTGAGTCAGCGCTCCCAAAAGAGTCAGTATAAAATATGTTGGTGTGCTTATCAAACTATCCCCATCTGTTGGAGTGGTGCTTATATATAAAATCCTAAACCATAAAAATACCCTGATATCATAATTAGTAAAGTGAATAAGTGCAAATAAATAATCAATCAATAAAGTGAATGAATGCAAAAAAATGCATCAAGAAAACATATACCCTGATATCACAATCAGTAAAGTAAATAAGTGCAAATAAATATATCAATCAATAAAGTGAATAATTGCAAATAGATGCATCAAAAAACATATAAGGGAGCACACATCCCTAGATATATGTGGATAAAAAAAAAGCACTAAATAGTGTCTGTTTGTGTTAATTCAGCTGAGGTCTAAATGTCCAATCAATTGCCTTTGATGAACTTGCTTGTATTTCAATTCTCACAGATCACAGTTGCATGATGAATTACATTTGCAAAATGATGATTCACATAAAGATAAAAGAAAAACCATCATTGTGCAGTGTTTTTAAATGCTACAAGACTGGGCAAACAATGTAATCCACTCACACATTTGCAGTAGATGAATTGCTTTTGTTATAATGGTCAGACAGCTTCACCGCTCATACAGCTATCGCTGTGTTTGCCAAACACTATGCGAAGACGTCACTGACTCCTTCTCCCCACGCGTATCATCACATGTCACGTGACTTTCTCAGGGAGAAAAGTTTCACAAGTCACGTGACATGTGATGATACGCGTGGGGAGAAGGAGTCAGTGACATCTTCGCATAGTGTTCGGCAAACACAGCGATAGCTGTATGAGCGGTGAAGCTGTCTGACCATTATAGCAAAAGCGATTCAGCTACTGCAAATGTGTGAGTGGATTATATTGTTTGTCCAGTCTTGTAGCATTTAAAAACACTGCACAATGATGGTTTGTCTTTTATCTTTATGTGAATCATCATCTTGCAAATGTAATTCATCATGCAACTGTGATCTATGAGAATTGAAATACAAGCAAGTTCATCAAAGGCAATTGAATGGACATTTAGACCTCAGCTGGATTAACACAAACAGACACTATTTATTGCTGTTTTTTTTTTCATCTACATATATCTAGGGATGTGTGTTCCCTTATATGTTTTTTGATGCATCTACAGTATTTACATTTATTCACTTTATTGATTGATATATTTATTTGCACTTATTCACTTTACTGATTGTGATATCAGGGTATATGTTTTTTGATGCATTTTTTTGCATTCATTCACTTTATTGATTGATTATTTATTTGCACTTATTCACTTTATTGATTATGATATCAGGTATTTTTATGGTTTGGGATTTTATATATAAGCACCTCTCCAACAGATGGGGATAGTTTGATAAGCGCACCAACATATTTTATATTGATTTATAGCAACAGGTGTCACAGCACTAATCGGTTGGTTGCAGCTTACACATTTCTTTTTGGTGTTTTGTTATTTTATAGAGAATCCACATCAGCGCTTTAGTTTTATTTTTTCACATTTTGCTCCCAAAAGAGTACTTCCCCTCCCAACAGAATTAGGTGACTAAGTTATACGATCCATTGTAAAGCTCAGAGGCGAGAAACAGAACGCATGTTGATGCCGAATAAACAGAAATCTGATATGAAACCAGTTGACAAATAGTCAAAATGTGTAGTCAGACCAAAGTTACAAAACTGTTAATTAAAGGAAAGCTTGGGTAAATAAACCCCATTGTTTCAGAGGATGACATTGCCTCCCTAGTTAAACCCCAATATTGACTCAGGCTTTCCCCCTAGACAATGGCTGAGAGACAAAGTTAATATTACACCAAATGACACACAAACTTGAATCTCTGAACCGTATGTGACTAAATTGTCTGACAGGAGAGATGGTTTGAACATTTAAAACATGTACATATGTGATATGATATATATGATCATAAGTGATGCAAATGCTATATATCAAACATCTTAAGAAAACACAGATAACCTGTATACATGTTGCATTATAAATACATGTGATATTAAAAGTAGGAATATGATATTTTAAAATAGAATGAAGGAAGAACTGTGTTTTAGATAACAGCATGGTTGTAAAGACATAGAAACCATAATCGCATCTATATAAAATTACATATAAGGTTTCATAGGATTGGCGGGAGTCATGCATCTGTCCATATAAATATCCATTGTGTGTATATAAATTAATCAAATTCTTACTAAATGATTATATTGTATATCAATTGATGGGGGTTCATAAACAAAATATACATATATTCATAGCCCCAATATATAGATAAATACCCCTTATAAAAGAAAACATCTTTCTTTTAACAAATAAGTTTAGAAAACATTTCCTGTCCTCAGATACCCCCCAGTGGCTGAAGATGACATTACCTAAAATGTTTCAGGGAAATCATTAGAATTCCCGAACCAATGGAGAATGAGCCAAACCTTCTGGGCTGAGCTTGTGATAATTTTATGAGCTTATTGTCCCAAAATAGTATAAAGGTTGTGAGGGCCATAGAGTCAGGATCACAGACCCATACACCAGATGACCAAGAAGTCTGCTGATATTTTACCACTCCCCATATTGCTGGACCCTGTGACTGGAACCACTCGATGTGCTTAGATATTGGCAGGCATCTTCCCCTTTTAAGCTGATTGGTAAGTTACAGATAATATAGATTCTATTTCATCTTCTCTCTCAAAATTGTAGGGATTATATTTTATAGTTTATGTATTGACATTTATTGACTGTCTAGGCCGTGCATCATTGTAGCTGTGTTTAGGGGAATTCAGACAAACTTATTTGCATCAATTTATATTCTCTGGTTCCAGGGAGAGCTCTATTGCTCCATTTAATTTTAGCAGCTCTGTTGGTTTACTACTTATTTCAAATTGGCAATATTGTTCTGTTGACTTTGTGAGACATACTGTGGATTCCTTCCGGCCGGAGAATTTCAGAGGCCTGTTTCCCTGAGCTACAAGGGATATTGCATTCTTGAATATAAAGAGTAGATTACCGCACATATTTTCCCAACAGGTCAATTTGGGCTCCCCTGAGTAAATTGAAATATTTATATATATATCTTTTCATTGCTGTGTTGCTGTTTTGATAATGTATGTGTGAAATATCAAGCACCAGAAAATCTAGTTCTGTATGAAATTGTATTCATATACTCCTTAATTAATAAAGTAATAAAGTCAAATTATGTACTTATTTATTTTATTGGGAGATATTTATATCTTGGTAAGAAAACCCCATAAATTAACAAACTCAGGAAAATATTGTGGTATGCACTAATTTACCGTAAGGTTGGAGGCACTGAAAAATAAAACACTGAGATCTTAATTAAGCTTTCATACCACACTCACAACAAGATCAAATCCAAAGCTCCTTTAGCTACCAGAACCCAAAGCTGAACTAGAGGAATGTTTGACTGACTATTTTCGTATTACTATCCCTCCATAGAAGACCCTTTTCTTCTTTGGAATGCCCATAAGCCTTTTATCAGGAGAATTTTCATTAAACTTGGGGCTCGGCAGAAAAGGCAGCGGCTTAAATGTATGGATGACCTCACAGCAGAAATTAATTTACTCGATACTCAGAACAAAATTAAACCCTCTCTGCATTTGTCACAAGAGTTGGCTGAGACATGAATTTCGCACCTTCCTCCTTGAAAGTTGTGAGACATGAATTTCGCACCCTCCTCCTGGACAGCTTTGAAAAAATGCCTAGAAGGTGGAAAATGGCTTACTATGCCAATGGCAATAAAGCAGGAAAACTTTTAGCTCAGCGTCTGAGGGGGGTTAGGTACAAAACCAAAATAATATTTATCACCCTAAAAATAATAAAAAACTCTTTCATCCACAAGCAATAGCAAATGCTTTCAGTGACTATTATGGCTTGTTGTATAACCTCAAATCAGACGCAGATACAATTAGACCCACTCCAAAAATTATTAACAATTTTTGGAGACAATTAAAAACCCCTAAAATACCCCTTGAGACCTTTGACTATCTGGATTCCTTACCCACCAACAAATCTCCCGGGCCGGATGGATTCACGGGGGGTTCTATAAAACCTTCAAACATATCCTCACCCCATATATGGAAAAAGTCTATAACGCTGCTACTGCCTCATTGGCTTTCCCACCTGAAATGATTAAAGCAACAATAGTGACATTGCCCAAGCCATGGAAAAATCCTATCTCTCCACAAAATTTTGTGGTGATGATGCAAGATTTGTGAGCTCCACCCCCTCCTCCTCCTCCATGCCCTTCTTTGCTAAATTGTCCTATGAACCACCAGTACCTCTAAGCGTTCAAGGGGCTTTTCAATGAGTCAGGATAAAAGTGCTTCGGCTGGTCTTTCTAGGGGACAGGAGCCACACTGGAGCAGAGATTCTTGTAGCTCTGCAGGGGCAGGCCCAGGGGTGGTTAATGCCACACCAGCTGGAGCCAGGAATGGTGGTGTGCGATAATGGCACAAACTTCTTGTCCACCCTTAGAAAGGGGAAGTTTACACATGTGCCATGCCTGGCACATGCCCTAAATTTTGTACCCAGAGTTGGAAGATCTACCAAAGGAGGCCAGAAGAGTCTGTACCCATTTCAGGTGGTCATACACAGTCAGTGCTCGGTTGGCTGAAATTCAGCGGGAATTCCACCTGCCCATAATCTTCCTGATTTGTGACATGCCCACCAGGTAGAACTGAACTTTGGCAAAGCTGAAGTGACTGCACATGCAGCAGAGGACCACCGACGAGTACCTGTGTGAGTATGGCACAATGACAGGCTCAGGCCAGCTCTGCTTTTTTTCCCCACGCCAATGGCTGCTAGTAAAGGATGCATGCACTGCACTGTCACCACTTGAGAAGGCCACAAAGATGGTGAGCTATGACAATGCATGCATCAGTGACACAATCCCTGTTGTGTTTCTGCTGGAGAAGACTCTGCGTGCTTTATGGACAGGGCACTCGAGGCAGTGCAGTGGGAGGAAGAGGAGGGCTTCCTTTCCTCGCAACGCCCGCTTTATACAGACATCATTCTTGCAACGCCACACAACACACAAGAGGAGAGGGAGGAGGAAAAGGAGGATTCTGGCAGTTTTGGAGGAATTGAAGCAGAAGAAGACATATGTCAAACTTTAACAGATGGTTTCCATCCCCAGAACCCTTGGGAGTAGTATGTGGCTAGGAGGAAGTAGTTTTAGACACTTTAATCCTCAGTGACCCCAAGGTGTCTGCTTCTCATGCCTCTGCAAACTTGTGGTGGATGAGCTCCCTCATTCCTCAAAGCCTGTGAAAGGACCCAAGAATATGTGGCATCAAGGAGAAGGATCACTATTTGTTGGCAACCCTCCTTGACCACCATTACAAGGGGAAAGTCTCAGAACTCATACCGTCCCCACAGAAGGAACTGAAGATAAAATCTCTTGAGGACATCTTAAAGAGAAGTTTATGTAATGCTTTTCTAGACTCTGTTAGGTTACAGTCTCATGGAAAATGTAGTTTTGTTGGTCAAAAGAGGAGTGGTGGAGAAGGGGGCATTTCAATATTTTTTTAATCCTCGACGCCCAGGGCTGTCAGCTTTCATATCCCATCGAAAGCATCTGCATCATACAGTGGGAAATTATCTAGGGGTGAAAACAGACATGGAGAGCTTTCCAGTTGATGATTTACTGGGTCATAAGAATATACCACTGGACAGAACTTGCCCAGTATGCAATTGAGCTGCAGGGCTACCCTGCATCCAGCGTGCTTTCCAATCGGGCATTCAGTGCTGCTGGAGGATTTGTGACAAATAAGAGAGTGCGTCTGTCCACAGACTCCGTGGACCGGCTCACATTTTCAAACTGAGTCAGTCCTGGATTAGTAGCAGCTATCAAGTCCATGATGCCGATGTTGCTGACTAAGTGCTTTCTGGATCTGGAGTCTCTGAAAGACTGTCTAGGCTGCCTAGCTTTCTGGGTGTTGATTTAATATGGAAGAATTTTTATGATGTAGGTTTCATGGGCACAATTAACATCCAAGGACCAATTTTTCCACACCTTTTTGACAGGTGCATATCATTTCAATTTTTGATAGCAAGGCCAATTTTTGCTTTCATCAAGAGTACCTCTATAGGGTTACAGTGTGAAGACACCACCGACACCCAAAGACCAATTTTTCCGCCACTGTTTGGCCAGGGCATATCATTTCAATTCTTGCTTTCATCAAGGGTACCTTTATGGAGTTATGGTGTGAAGGCACCACTAACACCCAAAGCCCAATTTTTCAGCACCTGTTACTTCTATCCAAAGTCTGCAAAAGAGACCAGAATTTATCCAAAAAATCTGTAATTTTGTTCCGAGTGCACTAAATTGTGGCCTTTGTTTACAAAATAAAGCTTGCAGGGAAAATGTCATTTTTTGGCTTTATAAATGTCATTATTGCTGCAGCAGGTTCTATACATGGTAGAGATGTGCCACTTTACAGGCAGACTACGGGAACACCTAAGGCACTATATTTAAAGGGATTTTTGATTGTTATTGATATTTCTCATTTTTATGGTTTCACTTTAAGCTTCAGTAAATCACTGCTCATTTAAAAATTATGTTTTTTACAAACTTATTTTTCATTGATAAATGTCCCCCAGGGCAGTACCTGGACCCCTATAACCATTGTATGCCCAATTACTTGCATACACAGTATTTCACAAAAGTGAGTACACCCTCACGTTTTTGTAAATATTTTATTCTATCTTTTCATGTGACAACACTGAAGAAATAAGACTTTGCTACAATGTAAAGTAGTGAGTGTACAGCTTGTATAACAGTGTAAATTTGCTGTCCCCTCAAAATAACTCAACAAACAGCCATTAATGTCTAAACCACTGGCAACAAAAGTGAGTACACCCCTAAGTGAAAATGTCCAAATTGGACCCAATTAGCCATTTTCCCTGCCTCGTGTCATATGACTCGTTAGTGTTACAAGGTCTCAGGTGTGAATAGGGAGCAGGCGTGTTAAATTTGGTTTTATCACTCTAATGCCCTGTACACTCGGACCTTGATCGGACATTCTGACAACAAAATCCTAGTTTTTTTTCCGACGGATGTTGGCTCAAACTTGTTTTGCGTACACACGGTCGCACAAAGTTGTCGGAATTTCCGATCGCCAAGAACGCGGTGATGTCAACCACGTACGACGAGACTAGAAAAGGCCATTTCAGAACCAAGCGCGGCACCCTTTGGGCTCCTTTTGCTAATCTCGTGTTAGTAAAAGTTTGGTGAGAGACAATTCGCGCTTTTTCAGACTCGTGGCTTTCAGATTGTTTTCTGTGGTTCAGTTTGTGCTTGTGGGTTTGTATCTGCTCTTCAGTGCGTGCAAGCAAGCTACGCGTGACTTGTCATTGTGTTCTTGTTTGTTCATTACTGTTTTTCAGGTCGCTCTTCACAGGCCTTGCTGTTCTTCAGTGCGTTCTGTTACTTCGTTCTGAGCAGCCGACCGTTTTCTAGCCATGTTGCGTATACGTACTCCTTGTAGAGTTCGTGCTGTGCAGGGGCTTGGTGTTGGGGTCCTGACCTTGACACAAGTCCAGTCCATGAACAGGGTGGGGAGGAGTTCATGGACCAAGAATTGGTTGCTGCAGCGTGACCAGTTCTGTCATATGCCTTTGCTCCGTGAGATCCGTGAGAATAATCCTGATGATTTCAGGAACTTTCTCAGGATGACGGACCCCGTATTTCACCGTTTGTTGGCTTCGCTGACCCCCTATATCAGCAGGCAGGATACCTGCATGAAGCAAGCCATCACTCCGGAGCAGAGGCTCATCGCCACCCTGCGGTACTTGGCGACGGGGAGAAGCCTGCAGGACCTCAAGTTCTCAACAGGCATCTCCCCCCAGGCTCTGGGTATCATTATCCCAGAGACCTGTTCTGCCATCATCCAGGTCCTGCAGAAGGAGTATATGAAGGTAAGATTTTTATCCTTTAATATCACATTTTATTTATATAATGTTTGCTAATATATTGTATTTCTTTCCTCATTCCCTAATTACCATGATTGTAATATGCTGTGAATGTCCCCTTTGTCCTCATTCATGCTGGAATTTTATGTAATTTTTTTGTCCTTCATACATATTTGCCTTCACTTACCTCCCCAGCATGCTCTCCTGCCCCTATATTCACCTCATGTAGTCACTTAACAATGTATTTTATCAGCTCCATAGTAGTGCTTTACCCCAAACAACCCCTAAAATGTATAGAAATGTTATTTGTGCATTAAATTCAGGCAGAGTACCAGAGGCTTGTTTTTGTGGTGTTCCCAAATTATTTTTTAACCCTCCCTCCCCCCAACTGCTAAGTCAGCTGATCCCAATTCTCTATCTATCCTCAATCATCTATCTGCTGACTTTGCCAAACCCATACACACTATACCCATCTCTTTTGTGGTCAGATTTATTGATGAATTCCCCAAAGCATGTAGTGCAAGGGCCTGCCGGTATACTTTCAAATGGTACTGTTTCCAGTTTTTGTTACATAGTTACATAGTTACATAGTAGGTGAGGTTGAAAAAAGACACAAGTCCATCAAGTCCAACCTATGTGTGTGATTATGTGTCAGTATTGCATTGTATATCCCTGTATGTTGTGGTCATTCAGGTGCTTATCTAATAGTTTCTTGAAGCTATCAATGCTCCCCGCTGAGACCACCGACTGTGGAAGGGAATTCCACATCCTTGCCGCTCTTACAGTAAAGAACCCTCTACGTAGTTTAAGATTAAACCTCTTTTCTTCTAATTTTAATGAGTGGCCACGAGTCTTGGTAAACTCTCTTCTGCGAAAAAGTTTTATCCCTATTGAGGGGTCACCAGTCCGGTATTTGTAAATTGAAATCATATCCCCTCTCAAGCGTCTCTTCTCCAGAGAGAATAAGTTCAGTGCTCGCAACCTTTCCTCATAACTAAGATCCTCCAGACCCTTTATTAGCTTTGTTGCCCTTCTTTGAACTCGCTCCATTTCCAGTACATCCTTCCTGAGGACTGGTGCCCAGAACTGGACCGCATACTCTAGGTGCGGCCGGACCAGAGTCTTGTAGAGCGGGAGAATTATCGTTTTATCTCTGGAGTTGATCCCCCTTTTAATGCATGCCAATATTCTGTTTGCTTTGTTAGCAGCAGCTTGGCATTGCCTGCCATTGCTGAGCCTATTATCCACTAGGACCCCCAGGTCCTTTTCCATCCTAGATTCCCCCAGAGGTTCTCCCCCCAGCGTATAGAATGCATTCATATTTTTGCCACCCAAATGCATTATTTTACATTTTTCTACATTGAACCTCATTTGCCATGTAGTCGCCCACCCCATTAATTTGTTCAGGTCTTTTTGCAAGGTTTCCACGTCCTGCGGAGAAGTTATTGCCCTGCTTAGCTTAGTATCGTCTGCAAATACAGAGATTGAACTGTTTATCCCATCCTCCAGATCGTTTATGAACAAATTAAATAGGATTGGTCCCAGCACAGAACCCTGGGGCACCCCACTACCCACCCCTGACCATTCTGAGTACTCCCCATTTATCACCACCCTCTGAACTCGCCCTTGTAGCCAGTTTTCAATCCATGTACTCACCCTATGGTCCATGCCAACAGACCTTATTTTGTACAGTAAACGTTTATGGGGAACTGTGTCAAATGCTTTTGCAAAATCCAGATACACCACGTCTACAGGCCTTCCTTTATCTAGATGGCAACTCACCTCCTCATAGAAGGTTAATAGATTGGTTTGGCAAGAACGATTCTTCATGAATCCATACTGATTACTGCTAATGATATCGTACGTATTACTAAAATCCTGTATATAGTCCCTTATCATCCCCTCCAAGAGTTTACATACTATCGATGTTAGGCTAACTGGTCTGTAATTCCCAGGGATGTATTTTGGGCCCTTTTTAAATATAGGTGCTACATTGGCTTTTCTCCAATCAGCTGGTACCATTCCAGTCAGTAGACTATCTGTAAAAATTAGGAACAACGGTCTGGCAATCACTTGACTGAGTTCCCTAAGTACCCTCGGATGCAAGCCATCTGGTCCCGGTGATTTATTAATGTTAAGTTTCTCAAGTCTAATTTTAATTCCGTCCTCTGTTAACCATGTAGGTGCTTCCTGTGTTGTGTCATGAGGATAAACACTGCAGTTTTGGTTACTGAAGCCCCCCGATTCACTCGTGAAGACTGAGGAGAAGAATAAATTCAATTCCTTCGCCATCTCCCCATCCTTTGTAACCAGATGTCCTTCCTCATTCTTTATGGGGCCAATATGGTCTGTCCTCCCTTTTTTACTGTTTACATACTTAAAGAATTTCTTGGGATTTTTTTTGCTCTCCTCCGCTATGTGTCTTTCATGTTCTATCTTAGCTGTCCTAATTGCACGCTTACATTTCTTATTGCATTCTTTATAAAGTCTGAATGCTGAGGATGATCCCTCAACCTTGTATTTTTTGAAGGCCTTCTCCTTTGCTTTTATATGCATTTTTACATTGGAGTTAAGCCATCCAGGACTTTTGTTCGCTCTTTTAAATTTATTACCCAATGGGATACATTGGCTAATGCCCTTACTTAATATGCTCTTAAAGCAAACCCATCTCTCCTCCGTATTCTTTGTTTCTAATATTTTATCCCAGTTTATGCCTTTTAGCAAGGTTTGTAGTTTAGGGAAGTTGGCTCTTTTGAAATTCAGTGTCTTTGTATTCCCTTTATGTTTCCTATTTGTGTGATTTATACTGAAACTAATTGACCTGTGATCACTGTTACCTAAATTGCCCTGCATTTCCACATCCGTGATCAGGTCTGTATTGTTGGTAATCAGTAGATCCAGTAATGTTTTATTTCTAGTTGGTGCGTCTACCATCTGACCCATAAAATTGTCCTGCAAGACATTAAGGAACTGGCGAGCCTTAAATGAATGTGCGGTTCCCTCCGCCCAGTCTATGTCTGGATAATTAAAATCCCCCATTATGATAACACTTCCCATTCTTGCTGCTAATCCAATTTGTGATAGGAGATCCATCTCCACTTCCTCCCTCAGGTTTGGGGGCCTATAGCATACTCCCAGTATTATTTTCCCCTTAGCTTTATCCCTTTGGAGCTCTACCCATAAGGATTCCACCTCCTCTCTAGCTCCCTCAGTGATGTCATCTCTCACATTCACTTGTACATTATTCTTGATATATAGGCATACCCCTCCCCCTTTTTTACCCTCTCTATCCTTGCGGTATAGGGTATACCCTTGAATGTTTGCCAGCCAATCATGAGAGCTGTTGAACCAGGTCTCTGAAATTCCCACAAAATCCAAATCCTCCTCGTACAACAGTATCTCTAGTTCACCCATCTTGTCCGCCATGCTCCTGGCATTGGTGAACATGCCACATAGTTTAGACCGGTCGCATATTGTCCTCGTATTGGGTGTTTCGAGATTGCAACTAGGACTTGCTACTATACTCATCTTGTGTTTTTGTGCTTTGGTTAACCTACCACTAATGCCCCCAATACTAGCCTCTGGAATATCTTCCGCGCTGGCTATCTCTGCCTCTGGACCCTCCCCCCCATCGCCTAGTTTAAAAACCCCTCTAACTTTTTGGCCATCTTCCTTCCCAGCAGATCTGCACCCTCCTCATTTAGGTGCAGTCCGTCCCTTCTATAGTACCGGTTACCAACTGAGAAGTCGGCCCAGTCCTCCAGGAACCCAAACCCCTCCTTACTACACCAGCTCTTCAGCCACTTGTTTACTTCCCTAATCTCCCTCTTCCTTTCTGGTGTGGCTCGATGTACCGGTAGTATTCCTGAGAATACTACCTTGGAGGTCCTTTTCCTCAATTTAGCTCCTAAGTCCCTAAAATCGTTCTTTAGGACACTCCATCTGCCTCTGACTTTGTCATTGGTGCCAACGTGCACCATGACAGCCGGGTCTTCCCCAGCCCCTCCCAGTAATCTGTCCACAAGATCCGTGATGTGCCGAACCCGAGCGCCCGGTAGACAACATACTGTTCGGCGCTTCAGGTCTTGATTACAGATTGCCCTCTCTGTCCTTCTAAGAATTGAGTCCCCTACCACCAGAATCTGTCTTTCCTTTCCCTTTGCTGCCCCCCCACTCTCACTGGAGGAGTTCTTCCCCCGGCAGCTAGGAGAGTCCCTCATCTCCAGCAGTGCTGGTCCCTGACTGGTTTCACCAATGACACTCAAAGTAGCGTACTTATTGGGATGCTCCAGTCCTGGATCGGCCTCCCTGGCTTTTCCCCCTCTACCCCTCCTGACTGTCACCCATCTACTCTTTGCTAGTGCCAGCACCTCTTTGTCTCCACCCGCCTCTGTGCTGGCCCCTGCCGGCACCTGCCGTGTACGTTCCTGGCTCTCCTTTAGTATGGAAGGACTTCTCAGTGCTGACAGTTGCTTCCCCAGATTCAGAACCTGGGCTTCCAGGGAAACAATGTGCTTACATTTTGCACAGCAGTATTCGCCCTCGATCTGATGATCAAGGAACGCATACATGCGGCAAGATGTACAAAGAGTCGCCTCTCCACACCCGCCGGGCATCGTACCTATTAAATTTAGTGAGGATTTGGGGATTTTACCCTGTCCAAATTACCTAACAGCTAGCTTCCTGGCACTAATACTCAAGACAATACACAGGTACACAACAAGACAATACACAGGTACACAACAAGACAATACACAGGTACTCACAGACCTACGTGCAATCGCAGAACAGTCGCAGACCTATGTACACTCGCAATACTCAAGTATACAATACACAAGTACTAACGATCCACACACACTACTCAGACAACACTCATGTACTCACACTACACAGGTACTATGACCCCTGTTATAATCTCCTGTTTTAAACTCTGGTTTTAACTCACCACTTAGAAAAGTTCCACTTGGTATAAGTTCCAGCAATCTCCCAATGAGCAGGCTCAGGATGAGTCCTACACACAGTTATATAGACTGCAGGCACCTGTGAGCAATCACCCCTCCCCCTGCTTAATAGCCTGAAGGAACCAAAGAAGAAAAAAAAAAAAAAAGCTATTTAAAAAGTGACAGAAAAGGCTAATTGAAAAGCTAAAAGGAAAAGCCCCAAAAATGCTACCCAGCAAACAAAAAGTAAAACTTGTTCACTCTCCGTCTGGTTTTAACTCACCACTTAGAAAAGTTCCACTTGGTATAAGTTCCAGCAATCTCCCAATGAGTAGGCTCAGGATGAGTCCTACACACAGTTATATAGACTGCAGGCACCTGTGAGCAATCACTCCTCCCCCTACTTAATAGCCTGAAGGAACCAAAGAAGAAAAAAAAAAAAAGAAAAAAAAAAGCTATTTAAAAAGTGACAGAAAAGGCTAATTGAAAAGCTAAAAGGAAAAGCCCCAAAAATGCTACCCAGCAAACAAAAAGTAAAACTTGTTCACTCTCCGTCTGGTTTTAACTCACCACTTAGAAAAGTTCCACTTGGTATAAGTTCCAGCAATCTCCCAATGAGCAGGCTCAGGATGAGTCCTACACACAGTTATATTATATTGTATCCTATTATTATCTTGATAGGTAATAGCAGAATGTCCAAATGTGCTCAAATGTGTACAATGTGTATTTATATCTTTGTATTATGACACTTCTTACCTGTCCAGTGGGCTGCCAATAGTGTAACTAAGGAGGGGCTGTTCCAAGTAATACCCATTATTTAGGCATTCATCTCTCAATGAAGTGGAGAGGGTTACCTGTCCAAGATTCCCCCCCTATAATGTTAGAAATGGCCCATGAGAGGGGGGAGGGGGAATATGATAGGTGTACCTTATACTTCGGTGTTGTAAAATTCCCCTTAATAAATTTTATCTGGATGTTGGCCAAGAATGTTTGTGTCTAATCTGCTTTCCAATTTATGTGCAAAAAGACTAATTTTTTTTGTTTTCCTCAACAGTTTCCTTCCACGCCACAGGAATGGCAGACTGTGGCCTCCCACTTTGCCCAGCGGTGGGACTTTCCTAACTGCTAGGGGCAATTTATGGGAAACACGTCCACATCGTCCCACCACCCAACTCAGGGTTGTACTATTATAATTACAAGGGGTTCAATAGTATTGTGATGTTGGCGGCGGTGTTTGCTGATTTCCTGTATGTGGACATGGGGAAGAATGGCCGGATGTTCGATGGTGGAGTCATCACCCAGACGGAGTTTTACAGGCATCTCCAGAATGGCAGCTTGGACTTGCCACCTCCAGAAGAGAATGTGGAAGGACTCCCATTCGTCTTTGTTGCGGATGAAGCATTTGTGCTGGGGGACCATCTTATGCGGCCATTCCCGATGAGGACCCTCACCCCGGAACAAAGAGTTTTTAATTACCAGCTGGCCAGAGCCAGAAGAGTGGTGGAGAACACATTTGGAATCATGGCCAGCCAGTTCCGCCTATTTATTATACCCATCCATATGGCGGAGTATAAACTGAATCATATAATCCTGGCTTGCTGTGTTCTACATAACTTTTTATGGCAACATTCTGCCAACTATGCTGGCTCAGTTGGGCCTGAGGCCGGAAATTATAAATGAAACAACCCTGACGGCGCTTGAAAGTGGCCGTCCTGGCTTGCCCTCCCTGAGTGCCCGTGATGTCCGGTTAAGATACCTTGAGTTCTTTGCGGGTAGGGGGGCCATCAATATGCCAGACAATTTGTGAAACCTTGATCCAATGAAAAAAAAATTACGCAAATCTTTGGTGACATTTACTGCTTGTGTTTGTTTTAGCTGACCCTGACAGAAATGTGGTGAGTCCAGAAAATGGCGTGATTGTGTAACCTTATACAAAGCACTGTTGGGTGTTATTTACTAAAGGCAAAGACACTTTGCACTACAAGTGCACTTGTAACTGCACTTGTAGTGCAAAGAGGATTTGCCCTTAGGAAATAACCCCCATTGTCACAGAAAGCAGCAATTACATCACCACAAAAGTGTTGTAGCGTTGAGACAATAATCCACACATTCTTGATTAACAATCTTTTTAATACCTGCACAATCACATGTGCATTTAGAAAAGGATTTTAAAACAAATCAACATGTTTGTTGTATAACAATTTTTGGGGTGGCATTATCAAAAATAGAAATGTCCATTTAAGATAAAACAGGCATGTTTCAAAACAACAAGAAAGACACAAATCTTGAACTTACAAAGTTCACATTAGGTAAAACTTGAAGGCAATATCAGACATGAGTATTTAGAAACTGTGTTTGATATTGCGTTCAGATGGGGTAAAGTCACCCCAGGAAAAGCCAAATTTTGAAGATGCACACCAATTTACGAATGTCAACATGTGCTAGCTGCCATCACGGGGGATCAAGGGACGTGTTTTGGGGGGGCAACCCCTTCCTCTCAGCTACTTTATTATTGAGGAAGGGGTTGCACCCCCAAAACGCGTCCATTGATCTCCCGTGATGGCAGATAGCACATATTGACACACTGTGTGCATCCTCAAAATTTGGCTTTTCTAAAAATCGCTAAAAATTTTTTAACATTGTAGCACACAAAAAAAAAGGGATTTGGAGGGGTTTTAAACTCTCCCCAAAACATCAATGATGTTATTATTTTTTTGAATAATATCATTGATGTTTTTCTTGAGGTTTTCCAATGCAACATTACACCCCATGATCTCCCCGATCAGGATCTGTGCACTTTCCTAGGTGAAATGTCCTGGATCCACAACATCGCGATCACCTAAAAAGAGAGAAACCAAAAAAAAAACAGGTATTATAAATATGCCGGCATCCATCTCTTACCTGAGCCTGTGGTCGCAGACACTCACCTGTTGTGGTGCCTATTTACACCATGTCTTCCTCCTCCTGTTCTGCTTGTTCTGGGTTGATTTCCCCTTCTTCCCGAGGTGGGGGGTCTGTGGTCTCCTCAGATGAGGGGTGTCCTCCGAGTCTTTTCTCCCCTATGTAAAACAAAAATGGTATACTTAGCACACAGATATTTGATGGCAGAACTATAAAGATGAAACATTGCTTGGAAATGGGGTACAATTGTCTATTTTTGCAGAGTTCCAAGATGTAGAATTTTTAGTGTCCTTTGTCAAGCTTCAATACTTTACCTGTTTTGTACAAGCTTCACAGATGGAGACCCCCCTATAGTATCCACTGGAGCACCCGTGTGGCCCCCCTAATAAAAATGGTGTTCTTGTGTCCCACACTAGTGCTCCAGCGTTCAGATGTGAAAACAGCTGATGAGTGTCCTCTCCTTACACAGAATCTAGTTTGCATTTCATTCTAGTCACAAATCCATCTACACAACCAAATATTTTTCATATAAGTAGGACCTAAAAAATGTGGGCAAATGCATATGGCTAAAATAATGGAGTTTTATAGGCCAAAAGAAAAATGTTTGATACGAACGAATAATGTGCCCATGAACATGAAAGTTGCCATTTTAAACTGTACAACACTTAAGAAAAGCACATGGAGCAGCACGAACATAATAAAGACAAAAAGAATAGGAACACAGCACAACTACTTACTTTTTTGCAGCACTCTCCGGATCTTTCTGTACTGCTCGGGCTCTCTTAATTTCAGGTCTGACCACCGCTTCCTGAGCTGATCTTTCGATCGTCGTACCCCGAAATTCCGGTGCAGACTTTTGACCACTTTTGCCATGATCTTGGCCTTTCTGATATTGGGGTTGGGGTAAGGTCCATACTTTCCGTCATAGTCGGCCTTCTTCAGGATGTCGACCATCTCCAACATCTCACCAAAGGACATATTTGAGGCCTTAAATCGTCTCCTTCTGGATCGGGACGTTTCCGGATCCGGGCTTTCCTCCTCCTCCTCCTCGTTGCTATAATTAGCACGCACCTGCTCTGACTCCGCCATGTGCTCTTCACCCATTGCGCCAAACGAAAAGGGGCGGGGAATAGACTAGAAAGAACGTCAGGGGCGGGCGGAGTTACACGAATGCGCAGTGTGTATAAAGCATAACATTCGTGCGTGGTACGTACGATCTGTGAGCGGAGGAAGGAGTATCGGAAGCGCCGATCGTGATAACGAAGGTAAGAGCCAAACTTGGGCCTATACTGCTTCTAGATTGAGGCCTATATTGTAACTAGATTAGGAGAGTTTTGCCTGACATTAGGGTTTGTCTTGTGTTGTGTCTTGCAGTGAAAATGGATATCTTGAAAGATAATGACTTTATGGCAATCTTCATAGATATGTTCAGGGAGCTGCCTTGTCTTTGGGAGATAAACCACCCACATTATAAGAACCAAACAGAGAGGAAGGCAGCACTGGATCAATTGCTGGAATTTGTGAAGACGGTGATCCCCACGGCAGACATGACCTATTTGAAGATCCTAATTGGTGGCCTGAAGAGCACTTATCTAAGGGAGCATAAGAAGGTCCAGGATTCCCAGAGATCCGGAGCTGCAGATGACATCTATGTCCCCTGGATGTGGTACTATGACAGGCTGCATTTTCTGGCAGGCCAGACTGAACCCAAGTCATCACTCTCCAGTCTCCCTTCCACGCTTCCTTCCCCCCCAGCTGAGGCTTCTGAAGCCCAACCTGGGCCTTCCAGGCAGCAACATGTGGAGGAGCCCAGCTTGAGCCAGGTATAGCATTCCTCTAAATATTTCTGGTTGTCCCATCAATGATGTTAACTAGATGTTAGTTTGGAGTACTAATTTATAATTGTGATTGATGGTGCAAAAACTAAAACCATGTCTCTTTTTCATACACAGGGAAGTCTGCCTGATAATCAGGTCCCTCCTATCCACCTGCAAAGAGAAAGTGGGAGGAAGAGGAGCACCCTGGAGGAGGCTGCCATAGGCCTCTTTTGGAAGGCTACAGAGGCCCTGACATCCCATCACACTGTGGAGGAGGACTTTGCTGGCATAATTGCCTGCAAAATGCAGAGGATGGAGGAGGGCCAACAACTCATGTGTGAGTCCTTAATTTTGGAAGCTCTCAATAAGGGGTTGAGGGGCCAAATAACATCTGCTACCCACATTTGTGACCTCACACATGGTCCTCCTCCTCCTCCAGGTCCTACTACTCCTCCTCCTCCTCCTCCTCCAGGTCCTACTAGTCCTCCTCCTCCTCCAGGTCCTACTCCTCCTTCTGCCACATCTCCAACAGCAGAGCCACAGCCAGGAAGGAAACATAGAAAGAAGACCAGAAAGTGATGACCCTGGGTCCAGTCTGGTCTGGCAAAAGATGCAGGCTCTTGTAGTACCACAGCCTGGGGACACAGATGTCATCTGCTGCTTTCCAGGTCTCGGGGACTTCTGGATCAGACTGCACTCCCTTAGATATGGACTCCTCAGGCCACCAATTTTGATGTTAAAGAATTGATGTCTGCCCTGGGGGTCCAAGGCTTCGCCAATTTCTGCTGTTTCTCCAGCGTTGCTTCCCTCTTTGTTTGGTTCTGAGCCCTTAATAAAGGAATTTTTGTTTCAATTATACTTGCCTATGTGTTTTTTCCTTCAAAAAGGACAGTTTGTTTGTGAGGATTCAGGTACATTTCTAAAGTACAATGTGAAATTAACAAGAGACACCAACAACAAGCAACCTCCTTGAGATTAAATAATACAAGATATCAATGGTGTTGTGGTAACTTGACACACAAAACACACACAAAAATATTCTGGAGTAAAACTAAAAATAAAATAAAACAAAGATCAGCCTTGAAAAAAATATAAACCAAAAAAAAAAAATAACCTGCCTTAAAACAAAAAAAAAAAAAATACAACACAAAAATAATGTTGTCAGATGTGACAAATCAAAATATATTGAGGGAATCACGATAAATAGTAAAGAAAGAAGTTTGTGAGAAGTCTGTGTGAATATGAGCAGCAAAACTACTTAATTCTTCTCACATTATAAAGAAGAAGAGAGTGCGCTGTATTAAACCATTTTTTTTTTTTTTGAAAAATATTTTTTGGGTTTTATAGCATACAAAAGTATAAAAACTTAGTGTAACAAAAGTTACAGAGTATTGATTGTTACAATCTGTAAAGTTCAATAACTTCTCATAGTGGTTGAAATACAAGCTTGTCATATCAGTTAGAACAAGAGAGAAGTAACAGAAAACATAAAAAGAAAAAGAAAAATTAGGGGAAGGGGAAGACGGGGGAGTTCATGTTTGCCATCTTATCAACACTATGGAGCGTAACTTTGCTCGACATATGAAATCTTAACATCTAGATACCTTCAGGAGTGGAGGCAGCGTCTGAATAAATAAATGTGGGTGGGTGGATGCTAAGGGGCACAATGGATTTGTGGATATCCTACGGTGGGTTAAAAGTAAAGGAATCTGGGGTGGGGGGTATTTTGAGTCGGCCAAGAGAGTTGGTGAGATCTTTTGTCAAGTACCATTTTGTGTAGCGGAATGGGTGCATTATCTCCATCAGTGCCTGCGGAGCGAATGTAGCTTCAATGTATTTCCTCCATCTTTTGAAAAAACGGGAAGTCGATCGGAAATTAAGGGTAATGGTGTCCAATCTCTCTAGATGGAAAAGTGAAGCCAAGGCTTTTTTAAACATTGTTAGGGTAGGAGGAGTAGTTGATATCCAGTGAGACATAATAGTCCTGTGAGCCACTAGAAGACACAGGTGAGCCCAATGTGGGATATTTTGTGAGACCCTCGTTGGCGATGAGGGTGAAGGGGTATGCTAAACAGGCATAATAGGCGGTCCTTAGTGCACTGAATTTTGTGGACCTCGTTGATGTAGGTGATCACCTTAGTCCAGTAAGTCTCAATCTTGTTACAGTCCCAGAGCCTATGTAGCAAAGTGGGGCGAGGTAGGTTGCACCAGGAACATTGCGCTTGGGTGGGGTCCTTCTTGTTAAAGCGGAAAGGGAAATAAGCTCTATGAATGATCTTGAATTGTGTTTCCCTCCAAGATTCAGAAGCAGTAAGGTTGCGGACTGTCTTGTACCCCTCAAGGATTTTTTCTGGCAGAGATTTGTCTTCTAATATGTGTGACCACTTTTGAAGGGGTTTGAGGGCATACTTCCGTGTTTGATGTTGTATGAGACAGGAGTAAATATTGGAGATGGAGTAGTTATTGCTTTTGATGAGAGTATCAATGCAGGATGTTTCAAGTGGATTGGTATTGGGGCCAGAGCATGATTTGAGATAGTTGATGAGTTGGTGATGGAAGAAAACATGAGTTGGTGGTAGGCAGTACTCCCGCATCAGGGTTTGAAATGGTTTGAATTTGCCCAGCTTGTTGAGATAGAAAGACGAGACATCCGTGAGGCCTTTAAGTTTCCATTGGCCAAAAGCTTTATGGATGATAGATGGAAGGAACATAGGGTTGCCTTGTATTTTGAGGTATTTGGAGATGCTGGATGGCACTTTGAGCAACTTTCTTACTTCTCTCCATGCAATGACTGTATCCTTAATTATTACACTTGTTTTGAGGTGGGGGGGTAATGTATTGGGATTAGAATGGAGGATGGCTGAGAGGTCGTATGGGTGTACCATAGCCTCTTCTAATGATAGGTTAGAATATTTAGAACCACCAGTTAGCCAGTCTAAGCCGACAAGTAAACATGCCAGGTTGTAAAAACGCATATTGGGCAGTCCCGCCCCGCCCTCGCCCTTCGGGAGACATAGTTTCTGCAGCGCTATGCGAGGTTTCTTGTGAGACCATATGAAGGCAGTTAGGGCCTTCTGGAGTTTTTGGATGTCTGAATGTTTAATTAGAAGAGGTATGGTCTGCATTGGGTAAAGCAAGCGTGCGAAAGACACCATTTTGAAAAGGTGGCATCTCCCAAAGAGCGAGAGAGGTAGGTTCCCCCAAGCCTCCAACTCCTTCACAATTTTGGTTATCAAAGGGGGGTAATTCAAAGAGTACAGAGAGGATGGTTCACGTCCTATTTTAATGCCCAGGTATGTAATATGTTGGTTGGCTATGGCCAGGGGGGATAGGTGTTTCCATTTACTGGAGAGATAGGGGTGCAATGGTAGGATCTCACTCTTATCAAAATTGATTCTGAATCCCGAGCAAAGTCTGAAGTCTGAAAAAAGTTGTTTGAGTCTGTCAAAGTCTGTTATAGGGTCAGTGGAGAACAATAGTATGTCGTCTGCAAATAGCGCCGAACGAAGAGTGTGGTTCTCTAGAGTGATGCCACTGATTCCATCAGCTGAATTTAGTATTCTGGACAGGGGTTTGATTGCTAGATTGAACAGGAGTGGAGACAGGGGGCAGCCCTGTCTCGTTCCTTTTGTTAATGGAATCGTGTCTGAGATAAAGTCAGGAGTGACAAGACGTGCGGTAGGGGATGCGTACATTTGTAGAAGGAATCGCATAATCGGTCCTGAGAATCCAAATTGCGTCATCACTCTAAAGAGCCAGGAGAAACTGATGTTGTCAAAGGCCTTTTGCGCGTCTAAGGACATGATGGCAATGTCTTGATTAGGGTGAGTTTTGGCATATTCCAGAGCCATTAACACTTTGCGGATGTTTAGGGTAGCCGATCTGCCCGAAACAAAGCCAGATTGGGCTGGGTGTAATAATGATGGCAGTAGGGGAGCTAGTCGTGACGCAATTATTTTGGATAGGATTTTGACATCGACATTGATTAATGATATCGGTCGGTATGAGCCCGGTAATAGGGGATCTTTCCCTTTCTTAGAGATTAGTTTGATGTGGGCCTGTGTTCCCGTAGGGAGATAGGGCCCTCCATCCCACATGGCTGCGTATACATGTTTTAAGGTGTCCGGAATAAATTCCCTGGTCATTTTATAGAATTCGCCGGTGTATCCGTCGGGTCCCGGGGCTTTGGCCGGGGCCATGACTTTGATTGTAAATCGAATATCATCAACAGTAATGGGGGCATTAATCGTCTCCAATTGTGTGTGATGGAGTTTGGGTAGACGTATCTTGTCAAGCAGAGAGTCAGTAGTAGGCAAGTCCGTCGGGTCAGCTTTGTATAGATTAGTGTAGTATTCCACGAGTAGGTTGCTAATTTCAGCTGGGGAGGTGACCAGAGAACCTATCTTAGCTCTAAGAGCAGAGATACGGGTAAGACGTCTAGGGCCTGAGCACATCTTGGCCAGGAGCCTGCCAGCCTTGTTGCCAAATCTATGAAAATGTAGCAGAGAGTATGACGTTTTGGCCGCTTCATGCTGTTCTGCCCAGAGGTCAAAGGGGCTTTTAGCCTGTCTCCATTTTTGTATGTTCTCTATGGTGCGGTTTAATGTGAGCTGTTCATGTGCCAGGCGTAGGGCTTCGCTTGACTTACTATATTGTTGCTAGGCTCTTTTTTTAAACTGGGTTGTGTATGAAATTATTTTACCCCGTAAGAAGGCCTTGCCTGCTTCCCAGAATAGGTTAGGGTCTGTAATGTGAGCTCCATTAGTGGAGATGTATTCCTCCCAGGCGCAGTATAGTGTATGTTGAAAGTCCTCATTGTCAACTAAATAGGAGGGGAAGCGCCAAGTAGGGGAGGGAGATGAGCGAGCCGTTTGGGTTAGATGAACCACAATTGGACTGTGATCTGAGATCACTGCGTCTTGTATGTCTGGTGCGCTGATTACGGAGCTTAGGGCCGGGGAGGCAAAAAAATAGTCTATACGTGAGAACGTATTGTGCGGGGGCGAAAAAAAAGTGTATTCCCGATCCGTTGGGTGCATTAAGCGCCAGACATCCACAAATTGCATGGAGGCGACGGCTTGTGACAGTAGGGTAGATGCAGATGATGAGGGGGTACGGGTGTGTGTTCTATGTGTAGGGGGGCCTATGCGATCAGCTAGGGAGGACATGACTGAATTAAAATCCCCACCCAGTAAGTGTAACGTCTCTGGTGTAGTTAGCACCCATTTCACTAAATCTTGAAAGAAGGAGGTATCAGGAGAATTGGGAGCATAGATGTTAGTAAGTGCTACAGGTTTGTCATCTATAGTCAGATGTAGAGTCATTTTCCTTCCTTCCGAGTCAACCTTGACATCCCTAACAGTGTGCTGTGGATTCTTGTATAGAAGGATATCAACACCCGCTTTACGGCCTACTGCTGGTGAACCATAAACAGAGCCCACCCACAATCTACGAAGACGTTGCAAGTCGTCTGCAGCCAGATGTGTCTCCTGAAGTAGAGCCACATCAGCCCGGAGACGCCGCAGGTGTCTGAGGATGGACATGCGTTTGTTTGGGGAACGCAGCCCCTTAACATTCCACGAGACAAACCTCAGGTGATTCCCATCTGCAGACCGTGACATAATTGATAGTTAAAAGTGGTTTGGTTTAGGGGTTTGTATAAGAACCCCTTTGTAGATGTGCTATCTACCTTTTGGGAGCCACCAAAGCGCCTCAGAGCCCATGAAGACATATGAACTAGATTGGCAAACATGAACTTAAACTTCTCTAAGCAACAATAAGTTATAAACATTAATAAGGCAGTATATCGTATAAGGAAATACATAACGTGACTTGTGGACTTCTCTTTTTTCCACATGAGGTCCCACCTATCTAGTTAGCATAGCTCCCATTAATTGCCAGCTCCTCACGTAGGGGCAGGGTGGTAGCAACGGGGGGGGTGAGGATAGGGATGGTGGGGGAGAGGAAAGGGGGATAGGGGGGGTACAGGATAGGAAGGGAGGGTAGTCTAGGGGGGGGATCCCCTGAGGAGGCAGTGCAGGTTTAAATTAATCGATGGCGAGGTAGGCTAAACACAGGGGAGGGCCCCCTCTTTAAATTAGGCTTAAACAAACCAGAAAATAGAAAATACAAGTAATCACAACATTGCAGGTGTCCCTGAAAGGGAGGGTTTCCCATGTAGTGGGGGGCTATCTCTGTTATTGAGTTACATGACCATAACAGTATAACTGCATAACTTTTAGCTGCGTAGCTTTTAGCTACAGGTTGATAGGGGTTGTGCTCCATAAAGAGCATGTACGGCAGTTTATAGAGGCATCAAAAGCATCCTCATCTTAAGGATAAAAAATGTAAGAAAAAGAAAAAAGTATAAGATGGGTTGATACTACCCGTTAGAAGATGGTGATGTGAAAAAGGTGGTGATGTGGAGTCCTTCAACGATTCCCAGAGCGATCTTCCTGGTTGGTGAAGCGGCTGCGCTTGTATGGAGGTTTGGTCAGGCTTCGGGGGTGTTTAGGGGGTCCATACGCATGCTGTGAAGATGACGATGGTGATCCCTCTGCCGCGGCGCTGTGTTCCATTTCGGAGCTTCTGTTGGTTAGGTAAGTTTCCGCCTCTTCGGGTGTATGGAAGGTGAGTTGCTCCCCTTCAGGTGTTTGAACGCGGAGGACAGCTGAATAAGCTAGGGAGAATCGGATTTGATTGTGGTGCAGAGTGGAGCATACTGAGGAGAATGCCTTACGTTGTTTCATTACCTCTATGGAATAGTCCGCGAAGAGCAACAGTTTCGCGCCATCTACCACCAGTGAGCGCGTGCGACAAAATTTTTGCATCAAGGCGTTTTTGTCAGCGTAGTTTAAATATTTCACTATCACATGCCGAGGTTTAGCGCGTGTGTCAGAATATTGACCCATACGGTGCGCTCGTTCAACAGTGCAGGGTATGCGGAGGCCAAGTTGCTCTGGGATGGTTTTCGCACATATGTTTGTAAGGTGGGAGGCTGGGATCGACTCTGGCAAGCCAATGATGCGCAGGTTGTTCCTTCTTGAGCGATTTTCTAAATCGTCCAGCTTGTTCCATATGTCTCTATGTGAAGCATTGATACGTGCAAGTGCTGCAGATGAGGCTGTGCAGTCATCTTCAAGTATAGAAATTCTTTCCTCCACCTGAGTGATGCGCTGGGCCTGGGCCTGGAGCTCTATGTGCAGCTGTTCCAGCCCTCTGTGCACCGCTGCGTCCACAGTGGCTGTTAGGGATCGCCCCAGAAGTTGTACTACAGCCTGGGCAATGTTAGCAGGGGATGTGGGGTCGGTTTCTGCCATAGCAGGGGCAGGGAGAGGTTGTGGCTGCTGCTGAGGCCGCTCTGCTATGTCCAGAGCGGCCGCCATCTTGGCTGTGTCTGCCGCTATGTTTCCCACCAGCGGAGCTGTGGAGGGGGGCGATGACAGCGCCCGAGCGTATGATCACTCCATGAAGCGATCCATGCCTGCCTGGGATGGAGCGGAGGCAGTAGGGGTTCCCCCCGGCGCTGTGGCTGGTTTAGATGCCGGTTTTGTGAGGTGCTGTGCGGGAGCTGGAGCTGCTCACCTCCTCCTCATGTGGCGCCGGAACCGGAAGTTCTAAACCATTTTTAACATTGCAGCGTGACGAAAGTGCTGTATTCATTGTGAACGCTAAGTTTACCAGACCGAGCTGTTCCATCTCGGAATTTCTTCTGAGCATGCGTGGCACTTTGTGCGTCGGAACAGGCCACACACGGTCGGAATTGACGCGATCGGATTTTGTTGTCGGAAAATTTTATAGCCTGCTCTCAAACTTTGTGTGTCGGAAAATCCGATGGAAAATGTCCGATGGAGCCCACACACGGTCGGAATTTCCAACAACACGCTCCGATCGGACATTTTCCATCGGAAAATCCGACTGTGTGTACGGGGCATTAGCGTGACCAGAAGAACCAGAAGAACCAGAAGAAGAAGATGAAGAAAGATAGAAGAAAGAAGAAAGAAGAAGCATTTAAATAAAGGAATTGTCAAAAACTGTCTCTTGTCATTTTTAACATTTTTGACAGTTTTTTAGTGAAATGGTAGGGGTACTTTTGTACCCCCTTACCATTTCACACAGGGGTGAGGGCCGGGATCTGGGGGTCCCCTTGTTAAAGGGGGCTTCCAGATTCCGATAAGCCCCCCGCCCGCAGACCCCCACAGCCACCGGCCAGGGTTGTGGGGGTGAGGCCCTTGTCCTCATCAACATGGGGACAAGGTGTTTAGGGGGGCTACCCTAAAGCACCCTCCCAATGTTGAGGGCATGTGGCCCGGTACGGTTCAGGAGGGGGGCCACTCTCTCGTCCCCCCCTCTTTTCCTGGTATCGATTTTTAGGGGGACTCCCCACATCATTTTTTTTAAATTTTGGTGCAGGGTTCCCCTTAATATCCATACCAGACCTGAAGGACCTGGTATGGAATTTAGGGGGACCTCCACGTCATTTTTTTTTAAATTTTGGTTCGGGGTTCCCCTGTGGGGAATTCCCATGCTGTTTTTATCAATGAACTTCTATGTGTATTGTCGGACCGGCAATGCATTAATAGCCGCGAGTAGTTTTAAATGACTTTTTTTCCTTTGAAATGTCATTTTGCTGTCAGACTGTTCTAAACACGGGAAACATGCGCCCCTTTACAGGCATACTATAGACACCCCCCAGGTATGAAATTTAAAGGGATATTACACTTTTATTGTTTCACTTTAACGGCCGTTTTTAAAACTTGTTTTTGCATTGATACATGTCCCCTGGGGCAGGACCCAGGTCTCCAAACACTTTTTATGACAATACCATGCATATAAGCCTTTAAAATTAGCACTTTTGATTTCTCCCATAGACTTTTAAAGGGTGTTCCGCGGCATTCGAATTTGCCGTGAACACCCCAAATTGTTCGCTGTTCGGCGAACTTGCGAACAGCCGATGTTCAAATCGAACATGAGTTCGACGCGAACTCAAAGCTCATCCCTATTGCCTGGTAGAAGTACGTAGCATAATGCACAAAAATGATTTAAAACAAGGGGGAAACTGAAGAGAGGCAGTGGTGATTGTTATATCAGTTTAGAGAAAAATAGAAGAAAATAGAAAAAATAAATATAAATAAAAAAAAAAAAAAATAAAAATAAAAGAAAGTAAATAAAATAAATTGAAATAAATAAAAAATAAAATAAAATATAAAATAAAATAAATAAAAAATAATAAAAATAAAATAAATAGAGGGGGCATGGCTAGCCGCAGAATGGGATGGCAGCTTGCTCCACTCCATAGCAGGGATATCCCGCGACAAGCAGCAACAAGCTTCTCCCCTTTCCCTGAGAAACCAAGGGGAGAACAGCAGGACACGAACCGACATGTCAAGGAGGTGTAATCCGCCGCCACAACCGCGCTGCTTAACCGAGTATTTCGGCCCCATGGAACAGTGATCCAGACAAGATGGTTAAATAAATGACAGTAGTTCCGCGCTTAGGAAAAAAGAAGAAAGAACTGCAGCCCCCCTGACACTGAATATCACCTAGGTGAAATTCAAATCAACAATTTAACTAAAAAAAGGGAATTGGCGCTGTTCAGCTATATGTGCATTAAATGTTGTTCCTAAATAAATACATATAAAAAAATAAAAAATATTTTATCTATATGAAAATAAATTATTATTAAGTGCAACCAATGTGCTCATAGGAGCTAAAAAATGTATATATGCAGAAGCTTCACCAACCAATGCTATACTTTTTTAATTTTGTACCCAAAATCACCATATATTCCAAGTGTAATGAAAAATCTTTGGTACAAACTTGTAAACCATTAGAATAAAATCCTCAACATAAATACGTGAAAAGTCCAATTCATAAACCAAGTAATAAAAAATAAAATATAAAAAACAGTGCTGAAAAAAGTCTATTGATATGATGAAAAACAAAGTCCCAAAAATTTGTGTGCAGAAAAAATTCCTTGAATGTGTCCCTCTGATGGAAAGACTGTGTTCTCAATGCAGCAGGTGTTCCCCGTCTTCCACTACACCCCCACTCGTGCCCTCACTCACCGGACTGCCCAACCCCTGCAGGGATGAAAGGCATGCAGACATAATCCAGCGATGATGAACCCGGGAAACGGTCCTCAGCCCAGTGGTGTTAATCCTTCTCCAGGTACCTGGTATCAGAGCCCAACTGTAGAAGGAGACCGCTGTTACAGCCCTGGCTTGGGGACCACTGAGGTTGCAACAGTAGTACAGGAGCACAGCGAGATGTTTTATGTTGGGGACATCGCAACACCGGAGAAGGATTAACACCACTGGACTGAGGACCGTTTCCCAGGTTCATCATCACTGGATTGTCTGCATGCCTTTCACCCCTGCAGGGTTTGGGCAGTCCGGTGAGTGAGGGCACGAGTGGGGGTGTAGTAGAAGACGGGGAACACCTGCTGCACTGAGATTACAGTCTTTCCATCAGAGGGACACATTCAAGGAATTTTTTCTGCACACAAATTTTTGGGACTTTGTTTTTCATCATATCAATAGACTTTTTTCAGCACTGTTTTTTATATATTTTTTTTTATTACTTGGTTTATGAATTGGACTTTTCACGTATTTATGTTGGGGATTTTATTCTAATGGTTTACAAGTTTGTACCAAAGATTTTTCATTACACTTGGAATATTTGGTGATTTTGGGTACATATATATATATATATATATATATATATATATATATATATATATATATATATATATATATATATATATATATTTTGTAGCACATTGCACTTTAAAGCATAGCATTGGTTGGTGGAGTTTCTGCATATATACATTTTTTAGCTCCTATGAGCACATTGGTTGCACTTAATTATGATTTATTTTCATATATATAAAATATTTTTTATTTTTTTATATGTATTTATTTAGGAACAACATTTAATGCACATATAGCCGAACAGTGCCAATTCCCTTTTTTTAGTTCAATTCCAGACAAGATGGTGCCGGCCTCAACCCGCCTGCAGGATATCAGCATGGTCGCATGAATAACACACAGCCACACCATCAGGACGGTGCAGGGCCGCTGGGGATGAGAGATACAGAGGATATGGACAGTCTCCCTCCTCCAACGCCAGAACCAGCAGAAACACAGCATGACAGAGGTAAGAGGCTTGCCTCGTCCCCATGCAACTCCCCTGACAAGACCTCTCAGGCTAAAAAGCACATTGCCTCAGGATCCACCTCTCACAGCCCTGCACATATATCTACACTAGCAAATATACCTGTGACTGACAACCCAGTGTCTGAAAGCATGCTGAAATCAATGTTGCTTACGCTGCAAAAAGATCTACACAGGGAACTGCAGATATCCCTCTCCCAAGTACATGACAGGCTTGACTGCCTGGAAGAGAGAGCAGACACAGCAGAGGAACACATATCTGAAATGGGCAAAGCTCACAATGAGCTTCTTGATGCACACGATCATCACTCAGAGAAGATCCAAAAGATTAAATTAAAACTGGCAGACCTCGAAGACAGGGCCAGAAGAAACAACATAAAATTTAGAGGGATCCCTGAGTCAGTGTCACCCAATGAGCTAAAAAAATATCTACAGCAGCTCTTTAACACCTTGCTCCCCAATCTCTCTCCACACGACTTGCTCATCGGTCGAGCACATAGGATCACAAAACCAGATCACCTTCCAGCGGAGACGCATAGAGGTGTTCTGGCCAGAATCCATTTTTTAAACGTAAAGGAACAGATCCTGTACATGGCTAGGAATCTCAGACCCCTACCAGCGCCCTACTCTAAAATATTGCTGTTTGTAGATCTCTCACCAGCTACAATGGAATTACGCAGGGCATACGCACCAGTAACCTCAATTTTACAGGAAAACAAAATCACCTACCGATGGAGATATCCCACTAAGCTCCTGGTTACTTACCAGCAAAAAATTGTCCCAATCTTATCTCCTAAAGATGGCTACAAAAAATTGACTAACTGGGGCCTATTACCCATTTCTGTGGCCCCTCATCGGTCACGTAATCAGGATGCCTTTTCATCTCCTCCTCCTCAACATCAACTGAAAAAGGTGGATAAAACCTAACAAATACCCTAAGGTTACTCGTCCCCAGCTTAGAAATATCCCGCTAGGGCGAACTATTCGAATTTCACCTCTCCATTCTACAGTGTGCTGAGCACACTCAGTTAAACGTTCCATTACAATACCTCACACAAAACGTACTCTGTGAAGTTTCTTTACTGTTTTTCATAGTTCATCTCTGATAGTGTGGAGTGTTCTTGCCGAACGTTGATAATCTGTATTACTTTTACTCTGAATTGCAACGATTGTTTGTTTGTTGTTTTTTTGTTTTGTTTTTTTTGTTTTTTTTGTTTTGTTTTGTTTTGCTTTTTTACAGACTGCAAAAGCTATATACTCATTTGTTATAATTCTCTAAGCAAACTATTATCTAGTGACCAAACTATATAACAGGCAGCTGTATACAATACAAATAAAAAAATTAATCAGCGCGAAGTGGTGTACAACAAGAGAAGCAGCTGGACACTAGGGTCAAAATTCAAATCCCTCAATAAACATCAATAAAAAGACAGTGCAGCGCTAAATAAAAATATAAGAAGCAAGGTAGAACACAATACAATCCACCACAGTGTGTAGGTAAAACAGTCCATGAAATCAGGTCCAAATAGATCTTCAACACGAAAAGGACTGCATGTTTGCAAAAGGTGATTCCAGGAGCCCACCACCACGGTAACAAATGGCCTCTCACCTGATGTTGTGGACCCTTTAATTACAGAGGGTCAGAAAGCGCCTTTGGTATGTAATCAAATGGTATGCAGCTTAAATGAATCGTCATCAAAGACCCAGTGCAGGACACTCCAACATTTTAGAAACTTTTTTTCTCCTCTCTGTGAACTTCTCTCCCTTTCACACTGCGTGAAAGGGAGAGAAGTTTACAGAGAGGAGAAAAAAAAAAGTTTCTAAAATGTTGGAGTGTCCTGCACTGGGTCTTTGATGATGATTCATTTAAGCTGCATACCATTTGATTACATACCAAAGGTGCTTTCTGACCCTCTGTAATTAAAGGGTCCACAGCATCAGGTGAGAGGCCATTTGTTACCGTGGTGGTGGGCTCCTGGAATCACCTTTTTATTGAGCTGTATACAATACTATAGTCTCGCTCAACTCCTGCAAATCAACCTCAATCACCTGTAATAATAGCATTCAAGGTCACATCTATTAATGCCAAAGGGCTTAACTCCCCTTTTAAGAGAAACCTTCTATGGAAAGAAGCATGTTCCCAAAATGCAGACATATTATGCGTCCAGGAGACGCACTTCTCGAGCACCAAATCACCATCCTGCACACATAAAAAATACTCACGTTACTTCTTCTCCAACAACAACAAAAAGAAATGTGGGGTAATGATAGCGATTAGTACCAAAGTCTCCTTTGACCTACACCACGTAGACACAGATGATGAAGGCAGATTTATAATTCTATATGCCTCCATTGATAATCACCCCATGACTCTGGTGAATGTCTATGTACCCAACACTTCTCAAAAAAATTTCTACAAAAAACTCAAAAACAAACTGGACCCCTACAAAAATGGCGCATTAATCATCTGTGGTGATTTCAATGACACCCCTAACCCCACATTGGATTCCACCAACTCAGACAGAAGGAGGGCATCCGCCCTCTCTTCATTCATAGATAATGAAGATCTATACAATCCCTGGAGGTGCATGCATGATGTTGAGCGCGACTATACTTTCTATTCTCACCCTGGGAATTCTTACTCTCGGATTGACCTTTTCCTCACAAACAAAAAAGCCTTATTGGCCACCTCAGAATCGCATATAGGTCTCATCACGTGGTCAGACCACGCCCCAATATCCCTGAAAATATTCCCCCAATTGTGCCCGTCCAATCACTCTCTATGGAGGCTAAATTAATCCCTCATAACCAATCCAAGATACGAAAGGGAAAGTAGATCCAAGATTGAGAATTTATTTAAGACTAATAGTGCATCTATCAGCAATCAATCTATGGTATGGTTGGCCCATAAAGCTTTTCTACGAGGTCTCCTCATCAAATGTGGTGCTCAAGAACGTAAGAGACGCTCAGCGGAAATAGATTCAATATTGCAATAACTTAAGACTTTAGAATTAACAAATAAAAACTCACCCAATCAGGCAACACTTGAAGCGATCAGGGACCACAGATGCAAATTAAGTGAACTCTTACACCATAAATTTGACTAATATGTTAAACGTTTAAAATTAAAATTCTATTCCTTTAGTAACAAATCAGGAGCCTTTTTGGTCAAACAAGTCAAACGTCAGCAAATGCGCGCAAAAATTCCCTACCTCCTAAACACACAAGGGGCGCGCGTGACCAACCCACTGGACATAGCCAATACCTTTGCGTCCTTCTACAATAAATTATACAATTTGCAAGAGAGAGAAACCAACACCCCACCAAGTCCCGAAGCAATGTAAGCCTTTCTCTCGTCCATGCAACTTCCATCACTGACCCCCACGCAAGTAGCCACACTATCTACCCCATTCACAATAGACAAAATATATAATGCTATCAAATCTCTCCCACCGCATAAGGCTTCAGGACCAGATGGGTTCTCTAATGAATATTATAAACACTTCAACAACATCTTATCACCCTACTTATTCACTACATTTAACCAATATGCCTCCATGGGAAAAATCCCTAAAGAATGCCTCAAAGCATTGATAGTGACCCTTCCCAAACCAGGCAAACCAACGGACGCTCCAGAGAATTATAGACCCATCTCCCTATTAAAACAGACACAAAGCTGTATGCAAAGCTACTAGCTCTCCGGCTCTCCACAGTTATCGAACAACTGATACATATAGACCAGGTTGGCTTCATACCCGGTAGACAAACATCAGACAGGACCCGTCGGTTTATAGACATCATTCAGTGGGTAGTAAACAACCGAGTGCCTTCTCTGCTCCTCTCTTTGGATGCAGAGAAGGAATTTGACAGAGTACAATGGACGTACCTGGGGGCGGCTCTACGTAAGTTCGGCATATCTGGCACACTCCTTAATGCCATACTCAGCCTATACACATCCCCAAGTGCAAAAGTGTGGACCTCGGGTGTGCTATCTAACTCTTTCAATATCACAAACGACACAAGACAGGGCTGCCCATTGTCACCTTTAATCTTTGCTATGATCATGGAGCCCTTAGCCCAATGGATTCGTTCTGCATCCCAAATTAAAGGAATAACCATTGGCGCCACTGAACACAAAATGAGTCTTTACGCAGACGATGTGATAATTGCCATTACAAACCCAAAACAATCCATAACTGAGATTCAACATATTCTTGATCAGTTCAGTACAATTTCTTTATATAAAGTAAATCATAGCAAATCATTTATGCTTGCGATAGGCCTAGATAAGCCAACTATACAACACATCTCAAAACACTCCTCATTCTCGTGGTCAAAAGACTCCTCCTTATCCTACCTAGGAATCTGCCTGCTATCACCTAGCAAAAACATTTTACTCACCAATCTGACAGACCTTGTAGAAAAGCTTAAATGAATATCTAATGAACTACACCATCCCATCCCTTGGTATCATGGGCCGGTAGAATTGCTTTACCAGTACCAGTACCACAGTACCAGCACCATTTCTTTCAACACAACTACGGACTCTTCAAGCTATCATCAATTCTTTTATCTGGCAACAAAAACGGCCCAGAATAAAAAAACACAACCTAATGACCCCAACACGAATGGGGGGGTTGGGAGCCCCCAATATAAATTTATACTACAAAGCAGTCATATTGGATCAACTCAAACATTGGTGAACCACATCTACCCCTTCCAACTGGGCACAAATAGAGTCAGTAGTACTGGCTAAAGACCCAAAAATGTACCGTTGTGCTTCGTTTCTCGCCCCCACCCCCAAATACTTTCTGATGGACTCAATAACGGCCTCCCTAAGAGTTTGGACGTCTATCCCTCAAATGTTAAAAGGTGTACCTCACTCCATATTACAACACATACCAATCCAAGCCATCTCACTCATACTTCCAGACCTTCAACTAAGCTCATGGATTGATGCAGGTATTCAAACCATTGGAAACCTCTTCACCACATCCTGTTTAATGTCATTTGAACACCTTCGAACAAAATTTGGTCTTTCGCCGAGATCTTTCTATATATACCTCAGGATTAGGTCTCTACTCAACAAATTGCAATGGATTAAACAAGACAAGTTTCTATCTTCTGTACTAAACTTTCTTGATTCAAGTAAAGATATACTTAAAGGTATTTCTTATATCTATGGTCTATTCTCTCAGTCAACAGAGAAAGTCACTCAAATCCAAATCCTGCAGTGGTCTAAATACATTCCCTCAACCCCTCCACCTACTCAATGGTACAAAGCGCTATCGCTGCCCTCAAAACTTTCTCATTGTACCACGCACTGGGAATCTCTACAAAAGCTCTTTCAACACTGGTACTACAACCCCAGCAGAATTGCCAAAATTTACCCCAATACGTCTCACCTATGCTGGAGAAACTGTGGCCTTCCAGGAACTATTTTCCATATCTGGTGGGAATGCCCAAAACTCAAAGAATTTTGGAACCAAATACTAAAATTGCTCCAATCAATTGCCTCTACAGCAAATAACCTATGCTCAGTTGACCTCCTTTTGGGCCTGATGATTCCCACATGGCCCAGAAAATCTCAAACTGTGGCCACCCACATTCTTATTGCCGCAAGGTTAGCACTAGCAAGGAAGTTGAAAAGTGCTCAATCTCCTGACATCCAAGAAGTAATTACAATCCTAAACAGCAATCTCAAATTGGAACATGGCTTCGCTAAAGCCCAACTTACCACTGAAAAATTTTACTGAAATTGGGACTCATGGATCAATGACCGCAGAAGTATACAGCTGGACTGACCCTCCAGTCACAAAGGATTCATAATACTCCTGTATGCTCCCATCTTGCCCCTCAATAACAAACAGGCAACACACTCGCCTCCGCACTGTGCACTTAGTAACAATACGTAGTAGATTAAACAACAAGTGTGATTGCCTAATGGTTCTACCACCTATAAGTGTTAAGGTTAAGGTTAAAGCTAAATCTAATTCTCATAAAGTTTTTGTTACCACATATACAAGACAATGTGTACACATGCTATAACTCTTTTATTACCGCTATTGTAAAAGGAATACCCGATTGTTATAGATACATACCAATGTGTATACATACCATAATCTGAAAATGTATCACTGTACTCTTTAGGTTGCTTTTTGTACCTTATGGAAAATGAATAAACTTTGAAGTTAAAAAAAAAAAAATAAATAAAATAAAAAATGAATAAAAATAAATAAAAATAAAAATAAATGTAAAAAATGAAAAATAATCAAGAGAAACAGCACCAATGGGGGTTACTTGAGTTCCCTATGAGGGATGCCCCCACTCCCCCAAAAGAGGTCCATATCTTCCTTTGTTTCAGCCATGGAAACTGGGGATAAAAGGAACTTTAGGACTATTAACAACCAACACAGTAGGAAACCCCCGGACCCGCATGATAGTCAGAGTCCGGGGATATGGAGGCCATGGTATTCCTAATGTGGCCCCCCTGTGCCGGGTGGGGATAAAGGCACAGAGAGGACAACCCTACATGAGACCTGTAACCCAAGCACTGGGAGGCAATTAAATGAGTTGTTCATATAGACATGCACTGACAATAATAATCAACATATAGTAATCATATAGATAAATAACCATATTATCTACAGAAGAAGAAAGATATGGGATTAGTGCCCAATATAGTAAAAGTGGGTGATATTAAATAGAAAAAAATAGAAACAAAGTAGAAAAAACCTCCTAGGATTCCATCTTGGACCAAATGCATACCAATTGTCTCGGCAGTCACGATGGGGATTCCCCCACTGGGGGTCCCAGGGAAAGGAATCATGCCCCTTAGATGCAGATGAAAATATGATCATTAAAAATGAAGTGGATATCTTAGGTGTAAAAGATACCCAGAAATGTGACGGTTATGAATATAAGCAAGGCCAGGGCATAAAAGGCAAAGCAACGGGGTGCAACATATTTCAATTTTAATTTTAATCTGTTTTCCCGATACTAAAACCCTCCAAAAATGGTCTGAAGCTTTCGGTTTTTATTCAACCCAGGGGGGGTGGTGGCCCTAAGGTATCTTATCCAGCGCATTTCCCGCTGGAGCAGAACCTTGTTCCAATCACCCTCCTGATAGGTAAATGAATCCGGTCTAAAACTGTAAAATTAACGGAGGGTAGTCTGTAGTTATGCTGTCTAGCAACATGTCTTCCCAAGGGTAGATATAAGTTGCCAATATGCATGCTCTGCATGTGCTTGTCAACTCGTTTCCGGAGTTCTTGTTGGGTCTTCCCCACATAGAAGGCACCACACTGGCACTGCATGAGGTAAATCACTCTCTGCGTTTTACAGTTAGCAAAGTGACGCAAAGAGAAATCCTCCCCATTGGGCAGAGCCAGCGTGGTCCTTCTACCAATAACCTTGCACTGAGCACAAGATCCACATGGGTAAGTGCCCCATGTTTTACACGGATCTTTTCTGGCATTGCCTTTGTATTCACTTTGGGTCAATAGGTTCCCTAAAGAACCTGATTTTCTATAGGTGATTTGTGGTTTGGAGGTAATCAAACCTTTCAAAATGGGATCCTCTGTGAGGATAGGCCAATACTTAGAGATAATTTTATTAATCCTTTGATGTTCATTGGAAAACCTCATAATAATCCTAGTGGATGTGTCCTCTTTCATGGGCTTTTTTGATTTAAAGATTAGATCCCTTCTATTGATCAATTTCACACAATTAAAGGCCTTTTTCAAGGCTGATTTTGTGTAGCCCCTATTGATGAGTCTGGCGGAAAGTAGATCTGCCTCTTTTTGAAATTCTTCATCAGTGCTGCAGTTCCTCTTGAGGCGAAGGAACTGGCTATATGGGATAGATTTTTTTAGGGCATCCGGATGGAAACTGTCTGCGTGCAGCAGTGTATTGCCTGCAGTTTCATTTGTATAGAGTTTGCTGGCTAGTTCACCACAAGGATCCTTCGATATAGTGATATCCAAGAAATTTACCTCATGGGGATCCGAGGTCATCGTGAAGAAGAGATTGAAACTGTTATTGTTCATAAGTTTTAGGCAATCCTTCAATTGTTCCTGGGGGCCATCCCAGATGATAAATAGGTCATCTATGTATCTCTGCCACATGCAGATGTGGCGAGTATACACAGATGCTGATTCCCCTGTAGGAAATCCTTCTCCCACTCCCCAGGTACAGGTTGGCATATGAGGGTGCACAGCATGGTTACTACATCTCTTCCTGGGGAGCTCGTTTCAGGAGATACGACGTCTTCATAGCGTCTGGTCACATGACCATGACGCTAGATACGCCGCAAATAGGCAGTGGGAAGGCGCGTCGTTGCCTAGACGTTGCAACGCTTCTCTCCCCGTCTGCGTTTACCACGCCCCATAGGATATGGGGATGTAGGGCGTTGAGTCTCGACTGAGGGGCGGGATGCCGCTTTGTCGGTGCCGCGCCCCTCACAGTTGTACTAAATGAATGAGCGGCATGGCGTCTCCACGGGGACGCATCGCCCCTAGTCTAACCACGCCCACATCCCCTTATTAGGACTCCAGGGACGGCCAATGGCGGCATTTCTCCTTCGGTCTTTGACCCAGAGGTTCTCTGCAACTCAGGCTTGTCCTAACAGGCTTTCCTGCACCGCTGATAAAGACTTAAACTCAACCACAATATTGGGAGGTAAGTTGATATAGGTTCTAACTAGAAATCCCTCAGGGAAGATTGGTCTCTGAAGGGATTCCGTTCCATCCACTATTCTTAAATGGGCTTTTTTTTTGTTTCTATTTTGCTTTGTTTATTAGAACCTCAATTCATGTATTGGCTGCCTGTGATTGGATTTTTTCAAAAATATATCCGGTCGTCCTGTAGAGGATTCTGGACAGCTTGGGCAACAAATGACAGAGACCTTTCCTGTTTTTAAGCACTGGGAATGTACATTACCTGCAGCTGCATGAGAAATGTAAGTTGCTCCTATTAAATGTATAGGTTTAATGATATGTGTGACATATGTATACAATATATGGTATGTAACATTGCTATTTCTGATATTCTTTGAAACTTTAGAACGTGATGCAATCCTTCCCTGAGGAAGACTTGTTTGATGCTATGAGTTGAAACGTGTTGGAATATCGCTGCTCGACGCCACCGCATCGCTATAGGTGGCGATTGTATCTTGCAGCAGGATGTATCACGATATAGGAGTATTAACTGCCTACTTTTTTCATGCTATTCAATGATTCCCTTTATATTGTATGATCACTAAAAGTATTTTTGTACGTCATATATTTTCTATGTATTAATAAATTATTCTTTTAATTAAATACAATTTTTCTTTATTACACTGACTTAAAAATCCCATGCTGAGGTATATATTTGTTTCTAGATGTATGAGTGCTGCCAACATTGCTGCAGAGGTTTAAGGGGTGGGGGGTCAGCCTGTCAGTGCTCAGTCCATTCGCTGCACACTGCATCAAATTGATCTGCATGGCTGTCATCCCAGAAGGAAGTCTCTTCTAAAGATGATGCACAAGAAAGTCCACAAACAGTTTGCTGAAGACAAGAAGACTAGGGACATGAATTACTGGAACCATGTCCTGTGGTCTGATGAGACTAAGATAAACTTATTTGGTTCAGATGGTTTTAAACTTGCGGGGTCACCAGGTAGCTCCGCCTCCCGTTATTTAAGAACCGTCAGAAGAGGAGAAGCGTCACACAGTGGGAGCCTCCCTCCATGCCATCATGGATGCGGAGCGGCCAGAGGAGAAGAAGGGAAAAAGACGCCGCGGATGAAGATACAGGGCGAGAACACTGGAGGAAGAACCAGAAGAAGAAGAAGATGGAGGAAGAAACCGAAGGAAGATAGAAGATAGAAGAAAGAAGAAAGAAGAAGCATTTAAATAAAGAAATTGTCAAAAACTGTCTCTTGTCATTTTTAACATTTTTGACAGTTTTTTTGTGAAATGGTAGGGGTACTTTTGTACCCCCTTACCTTTTCACACAGGGGGGAGGGCTGGGATCTGGGGGTCCCCTTGTTAAAGGGGGCTTCCAGATTCCGATAAGCCCCCCGCCCGCAGACCCCCAAACCACCGGGCAAGGGTTGTGGGGATGAGGCCCTTGTCCCCATCAACATGGGGACAAGGTGTTTTGGGGGGCTACCCCAAAGCACCCTCCCAATGTTGAGGGCATGTGGCCTGGTACGGTTCAGGAGGGGGGGTCGCTCTCTCATCCCCCCTCTTTTCCTGCGGCCTGCCAGGTTGCGTGCTCGGATAAGGGTCTGGTATGGATTTTTGGGGGACCCCATGCCATTTTTTATATTTTGGTGTGGGGTTCCCCTTAAAATCCATACCAGACCTAAAGGGTCTGGTATAGATTTTGAGGGGGACCCCATGCCATTTTTTAAAAAATTTTGGCCGGAGTTCCCCTTAATATCCATACCAGACTGGAAGGGCCTGGTATGGAATTTAGGGGGACCCCCATGTCATTTTTTCTTTAAATTTTGGTTCGGGGTTCCCCTGTGGGGAATTCCCATGCCATTTTTATCAATGAACTTTTATGTGTATTGTCGGACCGGCAATTTATTAATAGCTGCAAGTAGTTTTAAATGACTTTTTTTTCCTTTGAAATGTAATTTTGCTGTCAGACTGTTCTAAACACGGGAAACATGCACCCCTTTACAGGCATACTATAGACACCCCCCCAGGTACGAAATTTAAAGGAATATTACACTTTTATTGTTTCACTTTAAGTATTATTAAAATCACTGCTCCCGAAAAAACGGACATTTTTAAAACTTTTTGGCCATTTTCACTTAAGGGTGTACTCACTTTTGTTGCCAGCAGTTTAGACATTAATGGCTGTGTGTTGAGTTATTTTGAGAGGACAGCAAATTTACACTGTTATGCAAGCTGTACACTCACTACTTTACATTGTAGCAAAGTGTTATTTCTTCAGTGTTGTCACATGAAAAGTTAGAATAAAATATTTACTAAAATGTGAGGGGTGTACTCACTTTTGTGAGATACTGTAAGCCTTCAAAATTGGCACTTTTGATTTTTCCTGTTCGGGTCCCATAGACTTCAATGGGGCCCATGTCTAATCCAAAGTTTCACAGTAATACAAATGTACAATCACATGGAAATTTATGTGACAACATTTGAAAACTCTACCTGTAACAGAAACATGGTTTTGTGTCTATTGATTCTTTAGTTCTTTTGATGCTAAACAAATGTTTCTATTTTTTTACACATAGGTTTATATGTCCATAATTGATTTGGAAATGTACTAAATGTACTATATATTCATAAAAGCAGAGAAACAATAAAGTAAAAAATGTGGCAGTCACAAATGTATGTGTTGCATTATAGCTGTAAAAATGTTTGAGAAATCTGTATTTTCAGTAAAAAATACTTTTCTTGTCTATTACACACAAACACAATAAACTATCCACATATAAAACTAATTTTAAAAGATTGAACTTTTTGCTCAAGTTAATATATACCAACCACATCTCACACTTTAAAAATGTATGTGCTTGTAATGTCATCATAAACTATGATATTTTGTGATAATTTTAATTAGAGGGCTCATTAACCACTTCAATACCGGGCTATAGTCATATGACATCCGCAGATGGGATCTCCCATCCTGGGGGGGCATCATATGCTGTCCTCGGCTTCTCACCGCTCCTGCAGGCCCATGGGGGCCCCTGGGGGCCCGCAGAGTGGCGATCAGGGATGAGGAGTGTCCCTCAAACACAGCCCATCCTAGATCCATGTAAAGTGCCAATAAAAATTGGCTCTTTACCACGTGACGGGCTGTGTCCAATCGCAGCCGGTCACAGAATGTCAAAAACCGCGGTAACCAGGTGCTCCTGGCTCCTGGCCAGGCTGTGTAAAAGTCACACACATGTGGTATCGCCATACTCGGGAGGAGTAGCAGAATGTATTTTAGGGTGTAATTGGAAGTATGCATATGCTGTGTGTGAGAAATAACTTGTTATTATGACAATTTTGTGGGAAAAAAAATCTTAATTTTTCCAAGAATTGTGGGAAAAAATTACAACTTCAAAAAAATCACCATGTCTCTTACTAAATATCTTTGACTGTCTACTTTTCAAAAAGGGGTCATTTGGGGGGTTATTTGTACCCTCCTGACATTTCAGAGCCTCAGTGCATCAGATGTGATCAGGTGTGATCAATTTTCATTGATTTGCACCATAGCTTGTAGACTCTATAACTTTCACAGAGACTAAATATCCACTAATTTGGATTATTTTTACCAAAGAGATGTAGCAGCATAAATTTTGGCCCAAATTTATGAACAAAAATGACTTATTTGCAAAATTTTATCATAGAAACTAAAAAAAAGTGTTTTTTTTTTCAAAATGTTCTCTATTTTTCACTTATGTCGCAAAAAATTAAAAAGCCAGTGGTGATTAAATACCACCAAATGAAATCTCTATTTGTATGAACAAAATTATAAAAATTTTGTTTGGGTACTGTGTTGCATGACTGAGTAATTGGCATTCAAAGTGTGAGAGTGCTGAAAGCTAAAAATTGGTCTGGGCAGGAAGTGTGCAAAAATGTCCTGTATTGAAGTGGTTAATAACCCTTACAGCTTATTAGTTTAGAGCTAAACCCAATTATTGTTATTATATTTAATTTCATACAAGTTTATTTTTTTTTATTTAACTTTATTACTATTTCAAGTGGGTTAACATGATAGTACAGAGGAAGTGACAGGTTCTCTTTGTGGAAATGATTAATTGACGCCTACTCCTCCACACATTTGGAATAACTTAAAGTGGTTAAAATGCATTAAGGTAAAAAAAAAATCCCTGTGCAGCAACACCCCAGCCCCCCAATACTTATATAAGCCCCTTCTTGATCCAGCATTGTGCACAAGAGCAGCAGATCTCCCGGGTCTCTCAAACCTCATTGGCAGAAACACAGCAGTGCGAGCTATTGGCTCTTATTGGCTCTTCCTGCTGCCAATCACAGGCAGTGAGAAGGGACCAGTGGCGGGGCTGAACCATGTTCTTTGTGTTTTATGGTCTTATGGACCATAAGACAATGGAGTGCGCATGTACGAGTGCCCCATAGCAAGCATTGCTATGAGGGCAGGAGGTCCGGTGGGGGACTCGAGAAGAGAAAGTCTGGGGCTACAGTGTACCTGCACTGTACAGGCATACCCCACTTTTAAGTACACAATGGGACCAGAGCATGTATGTAAAATGAAAATGTACTTAAAGTGGGAGTCCGGCGACCAATCTTTTTTTTTTTTTTTTAGGTCATTGAGACACTTTGCTAATCCCAAAATAATACTCACAGTTTGGGTGTAATATTTCTGCCTCTGTCTGTTTTCGTACTGAAGAATAACTTTAAAAATGTGATGCTGGCTGTTTCCATCTTGCTTGTGGGCATGTGAAGCCCACAAGCATTGATTTCCTGGATGCAGTGAATGCTGTTCATTCACAGCTTGTTCACAAGCATGATCATTGTTCCCGCACTGAATCTTGGGAAGCCTGACATTAAGCTCCCAGGAGACAGTGCGGCACTGGGGAAAGGCAATAAACACGCCTACTCCCATGGGAGGAGAGACAGGAAGTACCACAATAAAGTACAATATAAAGGTAATTACAGCGCTAAAGAAAAATTTTGTGCGGCATTTGAACATCTATGCAATTAACTGAAGGGGGTAAGCTTGAGAGCCACTTTACATACACTAACAGACATGTCCTTACTTGTGAGTGTATGTAAAGTAAGTGTACTTAAAGCGGGGTATATACAGTATATGCATTTACTATGAGTTGAATAGGTGTCATTAAGAGATACTACTGGGGTTAAAAAGGAATACATCGGGGCACATGTGCGGCAGCCTGAGGTGAAGGTAATGTTACCTTAGAGCTCCGCTCCTCTGGAGTTTTCATCAGAGGACTACAGGTCCCAGTGAACCAGCAAGTATCCCAAAACTGCAGAAAATCCTACCTAATATGGTCAGCTTCACTGACAATGGTCTTGAGAGCTCCTAAAATGAAAATTAAAGCAGGAAAAACGAAGGAAACGGCACACAGGCTGGCGGCTGGAATGGCGGCGGCATCCTCTCCCCCACAGCACAGCGGTGAATACACTAAAAAATCTTTACCTCACAGTCATCACAGCGGTGAATACACTGGAAAATCTTTACCTCACAGTCAGCACATCGGTGAATACACTGGAAAATCTTTACCTCACAGTCAGCACAGCGGTGAATACACTGAAAAATCTTTACCTCACAGTCAGAAGACACAGGCTGCTAACGGTGAGTCTGAGTGTGAATATGAATACTGTGAATTACAAGCTGCTACACAGTCTGACATCTTCAAAAAATTTGAATGTATGCTTCAGAAAGCCCTCAAACAGACTTCTGATCATATAACTGACAAACTGACTAAAGAAATTAGAGAACTAGGTCAGAGAACAGCTGACTTAGAACTGAGGGTTGATGAAATTGATAATTTTACACAGAACTACATGTCTGAGATGAAGGTACTAAAAGAGGAAAACCTTACGTTACAAAATCGTTTAGAGGACCAAGAGAACAGAGATCGTCGATCGAATCTGCGAATCAGGGGAATCCCTGAATCTGTTCTAGACCTGCAGGCTAATATCATGGCGCTCTTTCAAGAATTATTACCTGGAACCCCTATTGACAGGTTCGAAATGGATAGAGTGCATAGAGCGTTAGCCCCACGCAAAATAAATGGTCCCCCGAGGGATATTATAGTTAAATTGCACTTTTACAGAACCAAAGAACAGATACTAACAGCTGCCAGAGGGAGAGAATCTCTTAGCTTCCAGGGCAATACCTATCAACTCTTCACGGATTTGTCCCCACTAACGGTTGCAAAAAGACGTGCACTTAAACCTCAACTCCAGGTACTCCAGAGAAATCAAATTTCCTATCAATGGGGATTTCCTTTTTGTCTCAGATTTACTCATTTGGAAACAAAATATGTTTGTCGCTCTTCAGAGGACTTGAAGTCAGCCCTATTTGATATGGGCCTAGCCGAAGCAATCTTACCAAATGACCAATCTCATAGGCGCTCAGCTTTTCGTTCTACACAGCAAAACAAAGACCCAAAACCCAGCTATTCCACATCTTCCCATCAAAATCTTAACAAGCGAGGTCGATATGAACATTCACCACCAAACAATGAGGATTCAATGGACTGACAATCTAAGCCAGACTAGTTATTTGTCCTTGCTACTTTTTTCCAGCACAGTATGCTGACAGAGTTAATTAACTGGCCATATTCATGACTAAAATGAGTTATGGCTACATACTACTGTTATGTTACAAACATTTTTTTTTTTTTTTTATATCAACTTTTTTCTGTTTTTTTTTCCTCTCAAGTTTTTGAACTTTATTTTTTCTTTTTTTGTAACAATTTAAGCAAAATTTTTCCATGATAGTAATGGAATAGTTCCTGTGGTCCTCCGATGTTATACATCCCTTAGGAATTTCTTGTTGCCCTTTATTCCACCTAAGGACTCCTACCATTGTTATGGGGGTCTCTATTGGTGGTCCCGGACCCTCTCAGAGAGTTCTAAAAACTCTCCTGAGATGCTCCTACACCCTATTATTTAGCCTTTATATACTGCTAAATTGTCTTCATATTGGGTTTGTTCGATTCTCCTCTCCTTTTTTCTTTTTCTATTCTATTGCTTCTTTCTTTAATCTTTGCTATTCCCTCCTGACTCTCGGGTTGGTGATCCTGGCTCTCGGTGCTTGTTATGCTATAATATTCGCATTCGTTGTTTTATGGCTCCTATAAATATCTTGTCATTAAATGTACAGGGGTTTAATACCCCACATAAGCGAACCAAGGCTTTACGCTCTTTTGCTATGAAAAAAGCTAATATTATATGTTTGCAGGAAACGCATTTTACTGACAAAGTTTATCCCAAATTTCTTTCATCATCATATCTCTAATTCTATACTGCTTCAGCTACGGTTAAACAGCGCGGAACTCTCATTGGTTTTCACCGTTCCACTCCGTTTAACCTTGTATCCAAAATAACAGACCCTGAAGGACGATATGTTCTCCTAACAGGATTTATTTCTGATAATCCTATTACTATTGTGTCTTATTATGCCCCTAACAAACGCCCAACTGCTTTCTCATCCCACCTTTTTCAACTTATAGAAGTACATAAGTTTGGTACTGTTATTATTTGTGGGGATTCTAATGCTACTATTTTCCCGTTCTTAGATAAATATCCCCCTGGACCTACCACAAACTCAATAAACCTAACTTTTCAACATCTACTCACCACTCATAGCCTGGTAGATACTTGGCGAGAGATGAACCCTATTAGTAGGCGCTTCACTCATTATTCTTATCCGCATAACTCTTTTTCATGAATAGATCATATTCTAATCCCGTCAAGTATGCTACCAGAAATCATATCATCCAAAATCATTCCTTTTCCATGGACAGACCACTGCGCAGTATTCATTACCATTGCTTCCACAATTCCTAGATCACACGATACCACTTGGTGTATAAACGATTCAATTCTGAGCCACCCTTCTCATCGTGTTGAGATTGAAAGAGCACTTTCTGATTACCTAAAATCCAATGATACAGACGATGTCTCTGCTATTACATTATGGGAGGCGCACAAGGTAGTCATTAGGGGTAGACTGATACAACAAGCAACTAACCTTAAAAGAGAACGCAAACTGTTGTTTGCAAAACTTGAATCTACCTTTAATGACTGTCATCAAACTTTTCAAACCTCCCCGAATGCTACCAACAGTACCAAATTAGAAAAAGCCCGCCTGGATCTAGATCTTTTTCTTACTGATACCGCAGATAAACTTATAAGTAAACGCCAGCATGTTCAATATCACAGGGCAAATAAACCTGATACACCTATGGCCAGAATTTAAAAAAATTCACAACATATACATATGCCTATCAGATTGAAAGTATCCCGGGAATCTTACACTAGTAACCCAGTGAAAATACTTGAAATTTTTCGCTCTAAGTTATCTAAACTATATTCTTCTGCCTCAAATTTTGATAAAACTAAAGCAGACACACTGTTCTCCAATATCACGCTTCCTAACCTTGATCAACAACAGAAAGATCTTCTTGAATGTCCTATTACACATACTGAAGTCCTTAACCACTTCAGCCCCGGAAGGATTTACCCCCTTCCTGACCAGAGCACTTTTTACAATTTGGCACTGCGTCGCTTTAACTGCTAATTGCGCGGTCATGCAATGCTGTACCCAAACGAAGTTTGCGTCCTTTTCTTCCCACAAATAGAGCTTTCTTTTGATGGTATTTGATCACCTCTGCCATTTTTATTTTTTGCGCTATACATGGAAAAAGACCGAAAATTTTGAAAAAAAATGATATTTTCTACTTTTTGTTCTAAAAAAAATCCAATAAACTCAATTTTAGTCATACATTTAGGCCAAAATGTATTCGGCCACATGTCTTTGGTAAAAAAAATGTCAATAAGTGTATATTTATTGGTTTGCGCAAAAGTTATAGCGCCTACAAACTAGGGTACATTTTCTGTAATTTACACAGCCTTTAATTTATGACTGCCTATGTCATTTCTTGAGGTGCTAAAATGGCAGGGCAGTACAAAACCCCCACAAATGACCCCATTTTGGAAAGTAGACACCCCAAGGAAATTGCTGAGAGGCATGTTGAGCCCATTGAATATTCATTTTTTTTGTCCCAAGTGATTGAATAATGACAAAAAAAGAAAAAAAAAAAAATTACAAAAAGTTGTCACTAAATGATATATTGCTCACACAGGCCATGGGCATATGTGGAATTGCACCCCAAAATACATTTAGCTGCTTCTCCTGAGTATGGGGATACCACATGTGTGGGACTTTTTGGGAGCCTAGCCGCGTACGGGGCCCTGAAAACCAATCACTGCCTTCAGGATTTCTAAGGGCGTACATTTTTGATTTTACTCCTCACTACCTATCACAGTTTTGAAGGCCATAAAATGCCCAGATGGCACAAACCCCCCCCAAATGACCCCATTTTGGAAAGTAGACACCCCAAGCTATTTGCTGAGAGGCATGTTGAGTCCATGGAATATTTTATATTTTGACACAAGTTGCGGAAAAGTGACAATTTTTTTTTATTTTTATTTTTTTTTTTGCACAAAGTTGTCACTAAATGATATATTGCTCACACAGGCCATGGGCATATATGGAATTGCACCCCAAAATACATTCTGCTGCTTCTCTTGAGTACGGGGATACCACATGTGTGGGACTTTTTAGGAGCCTAGCCGCGTACGGGGCCCCGAAAACCAATCACCGCCTTCAGGATTTCTAAGGGTGTACATTTTTTATTTCACTCTTCACTGCCTATCACAGTTTCGGAGGTCATGGAATGCCCAGGTGGCACAAACCCCCCCCAAATGACCCCATTTTGGAAAGTAGACACCCCAAGCTATTTGCTGAGAGGCATGGTGAGTATTTTGCAGCTCTCATTTGTTTTTGAAAATGAAGAAAGACAAAAAAAAAATTTTTTTTTTCTTTTTTTAAATTTCAAAACTTTGTGACAAAAAGTGAGGTCTGCAAAATACTCACTATACCGCTCAGCAAATAGCTTTGGGTGTCTACTTTCCAAAATGGGGTCATTTGGGGGGGTTTTGTGCCACCTGGGCATTCCATGGCCTCCGAGACTGTGATAGGCAGTGAAGAGTGAAATCAAAAATTTACGCCCTTAGAAAGCCTGAAGGCGGTGCTTGGTTTCTGGGGTCCCATACGCGGCTAGGCTCCCAAAAAGTCTCACACATGTGGTATCCCCGTACTCAGGAGAAGCAACAGAATGTATTTTGGGGTGTAATTTCACATATTCCCATGGCATGTTTGAGCAATATATAATTTAGTGACAACTTTGTGCAAAAAAAAAAAAAAAAAATTTGTCTCTTTCCCGCAACTTGTGTCACAATATAAAATATTCCATGGACTCGACATGCCTCTCAGCAAATAGCTTGGGGTGTCTACTTTCCAAAATGGGGTCATTTGAGGGGGTTTTGAACTGTCCTGGCATTTTATGCACAACATTTAGAAGCTTATGTCACACATCACCCACTCTTCTAACCACTTGAAGACAAAGCCCTTTCTGACACTTTTTGATTACATGAAAAAATTATTTTTTTTTGCAAGAAAATTACTTTGAACCCCCAAACATTATATATTTTTTTAAAGCAAATGCCCTACAGATTAAAATGGTGGGTGTTTCATTTTTTTTTCACACAGTATTTGCGCAGCGATTTTTCAAACGCATTTTTTTGGAGAAAAAACACACTTTTTTACATTTTAATGCACTAAAACACACTATATTGCCCAAATGTTTGATGAAATAAAAAAGATGATCTTAGAACGAGTACATGGATACCAAACATGACATGCTTTACAATTGCGCACAAACGTGCAGTGGCAACAAAATAAATACATTTTTAAAAGCCTTTAAAAGCCTTTACAGGTTACCACTTTAGATTTGCAGAGGAGGTCTACAGCTAAAATTACTGCCCTCGATCTGACTGTCGCGGTGATACCTCACATGCATGGTGCAATTGCTGTTTACATTTGACGCCAGACCGACGCTTGCGTTCGCCTTAGCGCGAGAGCAGGGGGGACAGGGGTGCTTTTTTTTTTTTTTATTTATTATTTTTTTGCTTTTTCATCTTATTTTTAAACTGTTCCTTTCATTTTTTTTTTAATCATTTTTATTGTTATCTCAGGGAATGTAAATATCCCCTATGATAGCAATAGGTAGTGACAGGTACTCTTTTTTGAAAAAATTGGGGTCTATTAGACCCTAGATTTCTCCTCTGCCCTCAAAGCATCTGACCACACCAAGATCGGTGTGATAAAATGCTTCCCCAATTTCCCAATGGCACTATTTACATCCGGCGAAATCTAAGTCATAAAATGCTCGTAGCTTCCGGTTTCTTAGGCCATAGAGATGTTTGGAGCCACTCTGGTCTCTAATCAGCTCTATGGTCAGCTGGCTGAATCACCGGCTGCATTCTCAGGTTCCCTGTTGAGACAGGAGAGCCAGAGAAAAACACGGAAGACGGTGGGGGGGGGCATTCTCTCCCACTGCTTGTAAAAGCAGTCTAGAGGCTAATTAGCCGCTAGGATTGCTTTTACATGAAAGCCGACCGCTGGCTGAAAAGAATGATACCAAGATGATACCTAAACCTGCAAGCATCATTCTGGTATAACCACTCAAAGTCGTGAATGGTGTACCTAAAGACAAAAAAATGGTTAACAATAAAGCACAGTAAACGGTAAAGTATAAAAAAATTGCATACCTGAAAAACAAACATGATAAAACATAAAAACAATAAAACATTGCAGAATAGAATACAGTAAAAAAGAGCAGAACAATAGAGAGAGAGAATAGAGAGAGAGAGAACAATAAAACGACAACTATTATTTTTTATTTTATATTTTTGTTTGTGTTTTTTTTTTTTTTTTTACACTTTTTTTGTAACTGTAACTTTTATAACTGTAACCGGTTCCAGGTTCGGGTCTCTCAAAATGCGATGGCATCTTGGGAGACCCTGTGAAAGTGTGCCTAGTCTGTGCAATGCTGTACCCTACGCTAATACTCAACTAGTGTTCACCAATGCAAAGACCAGGATTGTCAGGACAGGAGGGACAATAATAGCGGGTGTCACGCCTATATCCGCGCTTGCTGCAGACACAACATCTTTTTTGGGGGGGTTCGTTGGGTAGGGGTACTCGGGAGGACATAAAAATGTCTCTCATGCAGCCGACTGCATTTGGTTGGGGATGTGAATGGGGGAAGTACGGGCGCTGCAGAAGTGGTGGGTTCCCAATTAGGATTGGCGAATGCAGCAGGAAGGGCACTATGGGCACGACGGGCCTGTGTTTGTCTTTTTGGTGGCAGCGGGACACTACTTGTGCTTGCCACCTCACCAGCTTGAACTGCACTTATGGGACTCGCCACGTCACCAAGTGTTACTGCAGTGCTGGTTTGACTACGACCGGGGTGTACTAGGCCGCTGGTGCTTGCCAGTTCACCAAAACGCTACCAAAAAAAACTGTTAACGATCGCAGGGATCAGGCCTGACTCTGCGAACGCTGCAGTTATGCGTTTAGTGTTTTGTAAGTGACAGTGATCGATCGATACTGCACTTGGGTGGGCTGGGCTAGGCCGGGCGGAGGGGCAAAATGCAGGTGCTAGCAGGTATCTGGGCTGATCCCGCTAACACTGCGTTTTTGGGAACCCTAAAGGATGTACAGGTAAGCCCTTTTTCCTGCCCGTGCCGCTCTGTCAATGTACATCGTCGTGCGGCGGTCGGCAACTGGTTAATGCAATAAAATCTTTAAAATTACGTAAAAGACCAGGCCTAGATGGATTTTCGGCAACATATTATAGACAATTTGCATCAATCTTAACACCTATCTTAACTAAAGCCTTCAATTCGATCCTTAAAGGTAACTCATTTAGAACAGAGGCTCTCACCTCTATAATAGCAATGATCCCCAAACCACATTCTGACTCCACCTCCTGGACTAATTATCGTCCTATATCCCTCCTAAATCTCGATATAAAATTAATTGCTAAAATTTTGGCCACTAGACTGAATAATATTATTGGCCTATTAATCCATAAAGACCAAACAGGCTTTATGCCTAAACGCCAAGCTGGAGATAATATCAGGAGAGCACTCTTACTTATTAATGCGGCTAAAACTAGACGAATCCCAGCTTGCCTTGTATCCTTAGACATAAGGAAAGCATTCGATTCGGTTACGTGGCCTTATATGGAATATGTCCTTGGTAAATGGGGATTTGGAAACAATTTTTTAACCTGGGTCTCATCCTTATACAATAATCCTAGAGCATATATCAAATATGCAGGCTATAAGTCAACAATGATTGATATCAAAAGAGGCACTAGACAAGGATGCCCTCTTTCCCCTCTACTTTTTGCCCTAATAATAGAACCCCTGGCACACCTTATTAGAACCAATCCTGACATTAAAGGTATCGAACTAGGTGGTTATCACCATAAACTATGTCTCTTTGCGGATGACATTCTCATATTTTTGTCTCATCCCCATATATCCACCCCTAATCTACTAAAAACACTAGATAATTTTGCCCAAATATCAGGACTACATGTTAATCCAACAAAATCAAATGCATTAAATATTTCCTTATCTCAATTAGAACTTTGGCAGGCACAAACTTCCTTACCCTTTACTTGGGTTCCAAAGCAGCTTCCATACCTAGGAATAAAACTCACAATCTCTCTTAAAGACCTTTTTGTGGCAAATTACTTACCCCTCCTTAAACAAACTTCCGGCTTCCTGAAACAATGGGCTCTTCTATCATTGTCATGGTTGGGAAGGATTAATGCGGTAAAGATGTCAATCCTGCCAAAATTCTTATATTTATTTAGGGTACTCCCTATTTCTTTACCATCTTACTTTCTTTGACTTACTCAACGTAGAGTTATGTCCTTCATTTGGGGTACCACCAAACCTCGTATACCTAAATCTACGCTTTACCTTAATAAATTGAGTGGTGGTTTGGGATTGCCCAACTTTTCCTCCTATTTCTACGCTGCACAGCTAGCACTTATACCCAAGTATCATACTTCTGTAGAAGCTCCCCTATGGGTAGCTATTGAATCAGTGGAAAGTGACCCTATCTCAGTGGCAAATATGTTTTGGCTCTGTCCTCCTGATAGAATACATCTTTCTAATCCTATCACGAAACAGACCCTAGCAGTATGGGATAAATGTAAATTTGCACATAATCTTCAATCAACACATAATCCCTTGCTTTCATTTCTTAATAATCCGGCCTTTTATCCTGCCTGGAAATTCCCAAAATCATTCTCTGCATGGACCTCTACGAACCTGACTCGTTTATACAATCTTTCCTCGACTAAAGCTATTTATACATTTCCTGTACTATGTGAAACCTTTGGGTTACCTAAAACTGAAATATTTCGATATTTACAAATTAAAAATTTTTATGAACCACTTCTTAGTACAGGCTCAACTCTTAATCAAATGACTCAATTTGAGCGGATTTGTATAAATGATCCACACATTAGAGGACTTATCTCAATATTATATTTCCAACTTAATATGATATCTAGTGAGTTTCTACCCTCATACACAACTAAATGGGCACAAGATATGAATCGAGTGTTTAATAAACAAGATTGGTCGAATATATGGTCAGCCACCAAAACTTCCTTTCCAAATTGTTTTGCTGCAGAAACTAATTACAAGGTTCTAGCACGCTGGTACCTTGTACCAGCTAGAATAGCTAAATTTGTCCCCACATATTCACCTAATTGCTTTAGAGGATGTGACACAGCAGGAACACATTTTCACATATGGTGGCAATGCCCCGTAGTTGAAGAATTCTGGAAGAATATATTTCTTATGGCTTCTAAAGCCCTGGAAATCACGATTCCTCCAGATCCTGCAACGGCACTCCTAAACCTTAAACCCACAATACTCAGCCATACTCAATTCCAATTGTTTATCCAACTTAGCACTGCAGCTAAACAAACGATTGCCAAGGCGTGGAAGTCCCAAAATCTAATTCTTGCTGAAGCTAAACACAGAATGAACAGAGCACTTTTATACGCCAAGATGACAGCTATTGAAGAAAATAAAATAAATAAATTTCGCAAAATTTGGCAACCATGGGTTAAAAACTACCTCCCTACAGATTTTGACCAATCTCTGTTGTTACCACACTAAGATATATATCATATTATTACTGAAATATATATTATATTTGTATACCTAATGAGAGCTGGATCATCATCCCGGGAAACTCTCTTTTTTTTTTTTTTCTTCTTTCCTTCTTTCCATCTTTATCTCTCCTCCCTCTCCTTTTCTTTTATTATTTCCCAAAATATTCCTGTGGATACTTAGTCTAATAACTTGATTTATTTCTCTAATCTTACATCTAGAATCCCAACTAGTGTATAGTAAATATGGTTGTAAGATATCTCTAAAATTACTTTATTTTATTAACTTATTTATTTATCTTTTTTATCATACTGCAAAGAACTTCTGACGACTGATATGTATCCATGTATTGTATCATTTTATTTCTTCTTCTGTGAAAACTCAATAAATATATTTAACAAGAAAAAGGAATACATCAAAAGTTGATATTGGGACTAAATAGGAACAATTTCAAAAAACTTTTTTTTTTACGTTTGCTTTAACTGACATCATATGCAAATCAAAGGTCATCCCTTTAATCTTCTTACAAAACAAAGCAATGTTACAGTATTAAAATGTACAATAATGCCGTTGTATTAAATTTCTCAATAAAGCTCTTGAACAGTGTTCTCAGAGCAGCTATTGTGATAGAGAGCAAGCCGGATAATTGCAGCGGCTAGAGCAACAGCAGGGGAGAGGGACAGCCTGTGAGACTAGTTCATTACTTTTTCCAGAAGACTTCACTGGGTAGATACATTGTCAGATACCATCTCAGCTCTATGCTCATCCATTTTTAAAGAAATGCAGCTTTTCTCTTTACTACACTGGGTTTGACCTAGGAGATTATGATAAAGGCTGAATTCAGTATGCATACAAACTTAAGTTCAGATATCAACCCACATAACACATGCAAATACACAAAGTACCTGTGTAACTGTGTTTCAGATCCCTCGGAAGCAGTTGAGCACATGTCACATAGCAAATTACTGAAGGCTAAATTTCAGCTCAATGCTCTATGTGTCATTTAATAGCTTACGTTTGCTAACTGTAGCCAAAAATCTTGCTTCCATCGGGGACTCTGAGATTCCTAATTTGCATAAGAATAGGAAGTTAATTGTGTTACTGATATTCTGTCTTCCCCCAGGAGTTCATTAAGGCTGTTGAACATGATGAGAATGTAACTTAACTGTCTCTTAAAAAACAGAAAAAATATATACATAGTGTATTGTTGCCTTTACATTAAAAGTATGCAAAACAAGTGTAGTTAAAATAGTTTTTTCAAGTTGAAATGGTTAAGACATAAGAGCATGCTCTTTCACTATTATCACTACATTTGCAAGTATTTATTAGTATTACCTGCAGTTTAAATTACTGAATACATTTTAAACTCTATAAAATGAAGTCACTGTAAGTTATGTTAAACAAATCAGCACAGGTAAATAATTAAAGTGTTTTTTTTTACTTTTTATTTTTGTTAGCAAATTATATATTTTTTATATAATGATGAAGGCAGGTTTCCTAAAAGAATTCAGTCATAACCCTCATTTCCCTCCCCCTAGCCTATGCAACAATAAACTGTTGTTTAAACTGAAGAGGGTACCTCTATGCAGAAAACATCCTTATTATGTTGGCACAGTATTTACTAGCACCAGTGTTCTATAAGGCCATACACATTGCAAATTTCTTTCTTGCAGTCACGAGTTGCAGGAAAGAAATGTGCAGATTTATTCCCCATCAACACAGAGAGCGCTGACAGGTGAATCCCTCATGTCAGGCTATTGTCGGGTCCCGGCATTGGAGGTAATCTGTCCAGGAGAAGATAGCGATTATCGCTAGCGGCTATAGCAGCCACTAGCGATAATCACAAGAGAATCTGACAGGCTGGTTATACCTAAGTTGATCGATCAATCAATTTTATACATTCAGGCTGCCTATTAATGGTTCAAACTGATTCCATGTATGGCCAGGCTAAGTCATGGCCCCTTTCTAAGGTATCAAAGATTGAAGGTTAAAGTGATTGTAAAGTATTGTTTTTTCCTATAAAAATAACAAACATGTTATACTTACTTGCTCTGTTGCAGTGGATTTGCACAGGGCAGCCCAGATCCTCCTCTTCTCGGGTTCCTCTTCTGTGATCCTGGCCCCTCCCTCCTGTTCAGTGCCCCCGCAGCAAGCAGCTTGCTATGGGGGCACCGAGCCAAGTCACAGCTCCCTGTGTCCATTCAATCACGGAGCCCAGACTCTGCCCCACCCCCTCTCTCTCCTGATTTGCTAGCTGACTTTGATTGACAGCAGTGGCAGCCAATCAGGAGGGAGAATCTCGGACAGCTGAGACACTGGTGGACATCACTGGACAGAGATGGACCTCAGGTAAGTGTTAGGGGGGCTGAGGGGGGCTGTTGCACACAGAAGGCTTTTTATCTTAATGCATAGAATGCATTAGGTTAAAAAACCTTCTGACTTTACAATCCCTTTAATTGAAAAATCTTACTGATTGTTCTGAATGGAACCAATATATTTTCTTTGCCTCAGTTTTTATAAGTTCATAAAAAAATATGTTATACATTTAGGCATGTTTAATCATGTTCTGTATACCCGAATGAATATCCACTTGTAAAATGGTAACAGAATAGAGAAGTAGGTCCACTTCATCATCACATGAAGACAAGGGATGAGCTTTGGGTTTGGACTGAGCTGGAACTTGGTCTGAATTTTGTCTGTTCAGCAGTCAGTGAATTACTAAACTAAATGGGATTATCGGTAGGCTTGGATACATTTAGCATAATATTACTACACTGATAAATGTGACAGTTTTCCACTCAGGCTGATTGTTAGGAGGGCGGTTGCCATTGGCATCCTAACAAGAAGTGATTTTCTCCTCTCAGCACATTGTGCTGCCAGCTGGTGAATGTAAAAATATTAGCTGAATGAAATCACTGACTGTCACTGACCCTAGCCATATTCAGTCAAACACGAATGATGGTATGACTGCCAAGGGCAACCCCACACACACACACAAAGAAAAAAAATTAACACCAGTTTCATACAAAAGAAGAAAATTAAAAGCGCGGAATCCCCCAAAATACATACCAAACCCTTATCCAAGCATGCAGCCTGAGACCTGGTAAATGGAATAAAAATGCAGCCCCTTTCTGAAATATACGAAGCCACATGTCCTCAACACTGGATGATAGGATTAATAATGCATTTACATCATGGGACTTTTTTAAATAAAGATCTTTTCAGAAGTGTGTCTTTGTGTTTATTTAGTCAACTTTTTTGGGAACTACGTACCCCTACTGTCATACATAGAGTTGAATAAATGTGATTTTAACAAAATTTGAAAAAAGTAATGCATATAGCAGTGGTGTCTGTCAGCCTGTCATTGATTTATACAGGCTGCTGCCCATGTTTGTATGCAAATACCAGTGCCTTATAGGTGCAGAAATGTGTTCTGTGAAAATACGATCTTCTATGTTTATGTTATCCCCAAGCATGTTATTTTAAAGAATTATGCATTTTTATTTTATTTTAAGCTTTTTATTTTTTATTAAAATCACTGCTCCCTGCCAAGTGGAAAAAAAAAACACAATTTTTTTTGCTATATATATGTTCCCCAGCGTATTCCCCAGCTTCCCATAACAATTGTTTGACAAGCACTTGCCTATTAGCCAGGAAAATGTTCATTACTTATTTCTAAATGTTGGCACCCATTGACATCAATAAGGGTTTTGATTCAGCATCTGGACTTCAGTAAAGATCACAGAATGTATTCCCAACTGAACTTGGTTATGTTTGGCTTGTTACTGACACTTGGAATAATAGTCCCAAAAATAAAAAAATGATTTTGCGCTGACCCACTATAAAACGTGAACTGCTGCAACCTATAAATTCTGGCAATGTAGATTGACTAAAAATGGTGCAAAAAAGGTGTGCTGTTCCTAGAAATCTGAATTAAACAACTAAAACTAATTTTGGGGCAAAACAAAGAAATGTCATATGAAAAGCAAAACTCATATGAAAAGCAATTAAGTGCTAGTCCAAAAAATAAAGTGCGACATTCCTTTAAATCAATTGTGTTTTACATACTCCTATAATTAATCTGGAAGAACATATGAAATATCATACAAAAAGCAATAAAGTACTGGTGTAAAAAATGTGTACTGTCCCTTTAAATCCAAATAGATATATGACATACACCTGTAATGAGTCAACAAATAACACAATATCATATGCAAAAACAAATAAAAAAAAAAAAACAAATAAAAGTGCTAATGCTACAAGTGCAAAAAGTGCAGATGTTCAAAATCCACATATAAACATAATGATTTAAATGAATATAAAGTCCATAGAAGAGGTGCCAATTTCACAAAATGGCCAGCAACATATAAAAGATAGGGAGAAGCCTCATAGTATGAACCATTAAGTTTATTGAGAACAATAAAAGATGCACTTACAATGAGGCAAAAATATTTGAGCAGTTAAATGAAGCTGGCTGCGGTGTCACCCAGCCGCAATGATGTCACATGCAGTCTCCATCCGCCATGTTTCCCCAAAACTGGCACCTTCGGGGAACGCCAATTTTGGGGAAACGGGTCATGTAGAGACTGCGTGTGACATCATTGTGGCTGGTTGTGGAGATTCAACATGGGCTGTAGTGTGTACCTGGCCTAAAGTGCAGGGTTTCCAACAGCAGTTTGTCATTGTGTGTTGGAGTAGATAAGGAGAGCTGACAATGCTTGCAGAGAGAAAATTTATCTATACAGTCCTCTATACATAAGGGTACAGTGCTCTTCAGAGTGCTAAACAGTACTCTACAGTGCTGCATAGTGTTAAATTACTTTTTATGTCTGCCCTTTCTGTCTGGAATTAGGCAATGCTATACAAACTCACCTCGCCTCCCTCATCTTCCTTCTCCTAGGTCTGACACAGCTGAAAATGTGCCCTTTTTTTCCTCCGCCTCTGTTGATTCCACTGCAGTCCTTAAAACTGGTATACAAGACAACAGAATTTTTCAGCACACTATCAGTAACATGCTTCAGGAGAATATTCAAGAATTCATGTTATCAGGAATTACAAAAGAGAGTTTCGGCAGCAAAGAGGGATAGTACATCAGGCATCAAAGTCACTGTAAAAATTCAACACTCAAGACGATGAATTTCTGCAAATTCCCATGAATAGGAGCTATATCTGTTCAAATTATATTGGACAGCCTTCAATTCAGTGCTGTGGGGGATCAAGGAATAAAGTGCTTACATGTCTAAAGTGGCCCATAGGTAACTAGAAGACCATAACACACATTGTAAATGTGTTAATACAATGCTGATGTCCCTAAAATAACCAGGTAATCTCAAAACCAGTGGTTGCAAATGGCAGTCCACTCATTCTACCAGTTGTTCCAAAAAAACACCAATTCCAGCCACAATCAGTGATCCTGAACCAGATTATGGATCATGGGGAGATGGTGGAATACTGGATATAGTGGGTCTTCGACATATTCCACTGTTTTTGGAGGTAAGACACCCATTTGTAAAAGTCTCAATAGGGTGGACTGAGCTCTAACAGTGGGATTGGCAGGCAAGGCAGAATAGGTGGCGGAATTGCTTAATTGTATAGCTTCGGAATAGTATTGTTTCCTTGTTAACACCACCACTACAACCTGCTTATCTGTCTATTTAATGATTAACTGTTTGAAATCCCTTAGTTTTTGTAAAACTAGCATCTTTTGCCTAGATATATTAGAGGCTTCTGAGGTAAAGATCACTGTTTTAAATCAAGTAACTCTTTCTCAACTGTAGCCTGGAAGGCATCCACGGTAGGATTTCTAGCATGTATAGGATAGACAATGTATCACTTTTGTGTAAAGAGCTATGTGGAATGCCAAAGCCAGGCTGAGACTCTGTCTGTAACTGTTCCAAAATGTATTTAGCCCTATTAAGGTTAATATCAGAATCAATTTATTCACGTACAGTAGTGGTGGTTTCACCACATCTGCTCCTTTGTTTTCCAGAAACAAATATGATTCACATTGGCTTACCCAGCCATCTTACATCTTCAAGCTCCTAATGGAGACCAACTCACCCTGTATTATTCTTCGGAAGCAAAAGCCTCCTCCTCCTCTAACAGCCTTTCCAAATTCCATTGACCTAGGACCCCTCAGGTCGCCTCTTACCATCCTCTACTTGGGAGCACCCCCAACCAAGGCTGATGAATACATGCCTGCTTCCTACTGAAATTTTGTTTTATGTAGTGCTTTAATGTCGTTTGAAACACACTGCATATGTTTCATAGCTCATGTGGTTATCATTCATGAACATTCCCCTAGAATCTGATGGAACTCTTTTGTAATTTTAAGTCTGGGTAGAGGAGGGGACCCTTACCCCTTACCTTTAGAGGTGGTTCTTTTGTACACGCCCTCAATCTGTCAGGACCCACAGGGGGCTACTGGTTCTTTTATTTAGCATATTTTTGCTCTTTAGGGCTGTTTTGCTGTCTGTTATTGTTCTTTTTGTTGTAATACTTGTTTCTACAGTATGTTAGCTCTATTTTGGCATTTTTATGTTTGTTTTTCTTATCTGATTTCTTATATGATTGGACTGCTTCTACTGTATACTTGACCTTTTGACCATTCTCTATCAGCACCTTATGCAGTTTTTTAACCTGCCCAGGAAGCCATCTACCCTCCCTCAATTCCCTATACATTTCTTTCATACCCTTCCCAAATCAACAAATGAATAGTCTCATGGAATGTTAAAGGCCTTTGCCCCCCCGACAAACATATGAAAACCTTAATCGCTTGCACACAGATATAGTTACTGCAGGAATCTCACCTTCAGTTATCTGACTTGCATGAAAAAATTGTGGGTGGGTTTCATCTTTGGTTTCTGATGTGATAGGTAGAAAGGCTGGTGTCCTTACCTTGATCCATAAAAATCTCCCTCGCCACGTAAAGTCTATTGACACAGACTTTGTCACCATTCATTTACTTGTAGCCACTCGAGAAATCAAAATCACCAATAATTATGCTCCGACCTCTCCAAACAAAAATTTTTTCCAACATCTATCCACGTAACTACTACGCACCCCTCATCTCCAACAATTATTAGGGCAGCGATTTTAACGTGCTTATGCATAGTTTTGAAGACAAGTCTCATCCATAAACAGTCCAGCCAATTACCTTTTCTGCTACAATGGACTGCCTCAATTTGGTGGACATCTGCTGACTTTTACACCCTGTGGGCAGGGAATTTACCTACTTCTCCTCCCCACAACAGATTCTCAAAATTAGACTACTTCTTCTGTACCAATTCAGTCATACTTATCGTGCAGGGGGCCACAAATATTTGAAGTAGCTATTTCTGATTATAGTCCTATCACAGTGACTCTTGAGGACCCTGAGGACCCTGGTAGTTCACATAATATTTGCTTATAGCGATTCCCCTTCTCTCTTGCTAAAAACAATTACTTTCACGCACCATTGAACAGGCCTGGTTGGCGTATGAGTTCACTAATATCTCCCACAAGGAAAACCTTAACCTTTATTGGGAAGCAGTTAAGGCTTTTTTCAGAGGACGCATTATTTCTTATACGGCCTCCTATAGGAAACATGCATTAGTGAGTTACAGAGTTGCCAGCTCCAATCTTAGATAAGATCAGAGTGCCCTACAGTCCCACAACACCCTTGACAATAGATCCCGGTGGCACAAAGATAAGCATCAATTCAATCTTTGGGGAGAATAGACGGAGATGATGAAACATTCCTATGCAGACTCATTATTCCATAAATTCTGCAACAAAGCAGGGAAGCTACTATCCCAATTGGTTAAGGGTCCATTGACCTATCTTGAGCCCAGGCATTTTTAGACAGACTTTGGATACCCCATATTACACCTTCTCAACTCGAGTCCTTTAAAACACCTATAGTACAGTATATCCTCAGGAAAATGTATGATCAAGCACTTGGCTAACAATAAGGCTTCTCTGGTGAGTTTTATAAATCCTTCTAGGACAACCTTCACCCGACCCTGTTGGGTGAGACCCCTCTTTAGGGGATCTGGTCTGTTGGCCCTTATCTCCCAACAGCATATCTGACATTCATTAAACTTCTCTTCAAAAAAGGGAACAACCCCATGGAACCTCTCTTATTGATCTATTTCTTTGCTAAACCTTGATGCAAAAATTCTTTTAAACATTGTCGCTTCTGGCGGCAGATATCCTGCCATCCTTAATACATCCTGTGTAATCAGGATTGCCAAGGGAGAACCACCTTGTTAATCATGAGAAAGGTTCTTATGGTGTTAGAAAAGACCAAGGCAAATCCATTGGGGTACTGTCATCACTCTGGATGTAGGGAAAGCTTTTGATAACATCAGTTTTCAGTAAGTATCCTTAGTTCTTGGTAACGCAGATTTTTCTGGTCCTTTTTGCCACTTTATTACCAGCATGTACGCTTGTCCATTTGCCAAGGTGGTGGTTGCTGGCCTGTGATCAGCCAATGTTAGATTATTTAAAGACACCATACAAGGATACAATAGAGTTGTGCATGGCCCTCTTTGCAGATAATGTCTTGATGTTTTCCTCTGTGAGAAAAGGGAAAAAGGCGGGACTTTATTTTTGTAAATATTTAACTGTTCACTTGTATTTGGAGTATACGCCACAGTTAGTTGAGCAAACAAGGATTATGTTTATATGTGTTTACATGGGCTCATGTATACACCCTTAGGAACATATGTGACTTCATGATATACCTATTGCATATACAACAACAGAGATCTGGTGGAACTCATATAAAATATGCACATGGGATATGTATATGAGCACACGTTCCTCACACATGGTTGGTGATAGACAGCACTTATTCGCTTATTTGTTATCATATACCTCTGTGATTGGGTGTGTTTTGGCACACCTTTGTATACATACATATACATATATATTTTTCACAGTCAGTTGTGCAAACAGGGATTGTGTCTATATGTGTGTGTACATGGGCTCATGTATACAACCTTTGGAACATATGTGACTTCATGATATATATCTATTGCATATACAACAACAGAGATCTGGTAGATTCCATATAAAAGTATTCATAAATATTTTTTAGTAATCTAATCTAACATAAGGAGAGAATTGTAAAGATGGAGGATAAAAATACTCTGTTGTTCCCCCAGTGTTTAAAAAGACATGAAGTCTGGTGTTTAAGAGGATAAGCAATTGAGGGTGGGGACGGGGTGGGAATATGATATTATTTCAGAATGGAGGTGTTTGTCAAGGTGAATAACTTAAAAATATGTGGGTTGTTTTTTTGTTTTTTTTTTTTTGTTTTTTTAATATTTAAGTGTTCACTTGTATTTGTATTAGTCTACATCCACAGTTAGTTGCGCAAACAAGGAATATGTTTATATGTGTACATGGGCTCATGTATACATCCTTTGGAACGTATGTGACTTCATGATATACCTATTGCATATACAACAACAGAGATCTGGTGGATCTCATATAAAAATATACATACGGGATATGTATGTGAGCATACGTTCCTTGCACAAAGTTGGTGTTAGTGGGCACTTATTAATTTATTTATTTACATATACCTCTGTGATCAGGTATGTTTTGGCACACCTATGTATATATGTACGTATGTGTATATTTTTCACAGTCAGTTGTGCAAACAGGGATTGTGTTTATATGTGTGTGTACATGGGCTCATGTATACATCCTTTGGAACATATGAGACTTCATGATATACCTATTGCATATACAACAACAGAGATCTGGTGGATCCCATATAAAAGTATACATATATATTTTTTAGAAATCTAATCTGACATAAGGAGAGAAGTGTAAAGATGGAGGATAAAAATACCCTGTGTCCCCCAGTGTTTTTATAAAGACATGATGTCTGGTGTTTAAGAGGATAAGCAATGGAGGGTGGGAACGGGGCGGGAATATGATATTATTTTCAGAATGGAAGTGTTTGTCAAGGTGAATAACATATGAATATGTGGGGATTTTTTTTCTTCCCTGCTCCTTCTTCCCTTTTCTCCCCACATTTTTTGGGGGGGAGTTACCTCGTATAGTGTATATGAGTAAGAGGGACGATAGGGAAGGTCTCTATAGAGGGGACAAATAGCCGGATGCAGTTAAAAATAAAGGGGAATATATTATGATGCCCGGGGGGGTGGGATATATACTAATGCGTGGGAGTATGCATGGGAGTATGGGTGTGGGTAGCCCAGTAGGCCAGGTCTGATATAAGGGACCCGATATCCTGCGGTGTAGCAGGAAGGTGGAGAGGTCAGGGGGGGAGACACCCCCTCTCAGAGTTCTTTATTGTTTAGTACATATTCCTTAAAGTGGAATATTGATGTGGAGGAGAGTGGGTGGGAGGGGGGGGAAGTGGGGAGGGTGGGTTGGTGTGGGGGGGTTTACTTCTCTTTTTGGAATTCTTCCCTTTTTTTTTTTACCCCCCGGAGACACCTGCTGGGAGCGAAGAGACACACCAGCTACTGGATGAATATATTGGGCAGCAGCATTATCGGATATGGCAGCCCCAATAAAGGTAATATCATATAACGTGAGAGGTTTATGTTCACCACAAAAATGGGGTCGTCTCTGGCAGGAACTACGCCACCTTAGGGGTGACGTGGTTTTCTTGCAGGAGACGCACTTCGTGAAGGATTCCATTCCAAACATGCCCGTGCACTTGTTTAACCAGTGGTTTCATGCACCATCCCCGATTGCAAGAGCCAGGGGGATAACAATAACCTTTTAAAAGACATGTCCAATGGTTGCAATAGCCTCACAAATAGACCCAGAGGGTCGCTTTCTGTTTGTAAAAGGAAGACTACACGGATTCTGCTATACATTTGCTTCAATATATGCGCCAAATACTGGAAAGGTCAATTTCCTTGTAAAGACTCTGAAGCTGTTGGAGAAATTTAGGGAGGGCTTTTTGATGCTGGGGGGGATTTTAACCTTACCCTAGATTCAAAGATAGATACGTCAACGGGCAAAACTCACATATCCTTTAAAACGTTAAAGCATCTAAAACAGCTCTTACGTTCCCTTCACTTGGGGGATGGATGGCATGTAACACATTATGGGAAAAGGGATTACAGTTTTTATATCCGGGCAGCACAGTGGTGTAGTGGTTAGCACTTTCGCCTAGCAGTAAGAAGGGTCGCTGGTTCAAATCCTAACCATGACACTACCTGCCTGGAGTTTGCATGTTCTCCCTGTGCTTGCATGGGTTTCCTCCGGGTACTCCGGTTTCCTCCCACACTCCAAAGACATGCTGGTAGGTTAATTGGATCCTGTCTAAATTGTCCCTAGTATGTATGACTGTGAGTTAGGGACCTTAGATTGTAAGCTCCTTGAGGGTAGGGACTGATGTGAATGCACAATGTATATGTAAAGCGCTGCATAAATTGACGGTGCTATATAAGTACCTGAAATAAATAAATATTCCAAAATACATGATACTTATTCTCATCTAGATATTTTTTTGGTGGACCAGTTCTATCTTGAAAGGACCCGCTCTTTTACTACAGAGCCAATAACGGTTTCAGACCATGCCCCGATTACCGTGACTTTCCTTCCAATTTCTGCAGGCCACCTAGAAGAACTTGGTGGTTGAATGAATCTTTACTGGATGATAATAAAGTGGTGAAGGCTTTATCTTGTAAGATAAAAACATATTTTGAAACAAATATGCCTGGAGAAGTTTCTGAGCAGGCTATTTGGGAAGCCCACAAATCAGTGATTGGGGGGAACCGATAGCACACGAGTCACGGATTAAAAACGAGAAACAAAAAGAAATAGTAGATTTATTGAAAGAGATTAATGAATTAGAAATCAAACATAAAAGACACCTGGACCCAGCAGATTCCCAACAATTGGAGGACTTGAGACATAACTTAGTACAATGCCTAGACCGCAAAGCTAAAAACAAGCATAGCTACTATGCGCATCGGTTTTATGAGCAGGGCAATAAATGTGGTCGGCTACTTGCTAGACAGCTTAAAAAACAGCAAGAATCCAGGCATGTGCAAAGCCTAATAGTCCAAAATAAAAAGATAGTGGAATCTCAAGCCATTGCGGCAGAATTTCACAAATTTTATAAGGCTTTATATAATATTCATACTGTTTTGCCGAGTGCGACGGGAGAATAGCGTAAATTAGAAATTCGAGAGTATATAGAAGACTCAGCGCTGCCCTCGCTGCTGCCTACGGTAATTGAAGAAATAGATAGACCAATCTCTATCAATGAATTGAATGAAGTAATATCGAGTCTGCCAAAAGGTAAAAGCCCAGGACCAGATGGGCTCACCAATTTATACTATAAGAAATTTATTACCAGATTAGGAGGCCCGTTATGTAGCTACTTTAATTCTATTAATGCCTCCAATCCATTACCTCCAGAGGCCTTGTTGGCATACATAACGATACTTCCTAAACCAGGGAAAGATACCCAGCAGTGCACGAACTACAGACCCATCTCCTTGTTAAACTCAGACACTAAGGTTTTAGAAAAAATTTTGGCTCTTCGATTACAGGACCATATACTGAAACTAGTTCACTCTGATCAGACGGGCTTTATGAAAGGTTGTGAGGCCAGAGATAATACCATTCGGGCATTACACACCCTTCATTGGATGCAACACGGCCCTGACAAGGCCCCAAGAGTGATACTGTCAATTCATGCCGAAAAGGCGTTTGACAGGGTGAACTGGGGATTCATGACGGAGGTGCTAAGGGGGATTGGTCTGGGGGAACGCATGATGGGCTGGGTTGCAGCATTATAAGCGACAAAGTAAATGGCACACTGTCGGATTATTTCCAAATATGTAATGGCACAAGACAAGGGTGTCCATTATCCCCGCTGTTGTTCGCTATGATATTAGCACCATTTCTTTGCAAAGTGAGGGGAAATATTGAAATTCAGGGGGTATGGGTTGGACCAGTTGAATATAAAGTCTCAGGATATGCTGATGACTTATTATTCTATCTTTCGTCACCACAGACATCACTGCTGGCTTTGATGGCAGAGGTTTCTAAGTTTGGAGATTTATCCAACTTCAAAATACATTTTGAAAAGTCCGTACTGTTACCTAGTCCTGTCCCCCTAGGGATGAAAACGATTTTGCAAAATTCTTTTCCCTTTATTTGGAACAAAAACCCACTGGCATATTTGGGAATACATATTACAGCAGATCCTAAACTATTGTATGATTTAAACTATGGTTCCCTAATGAAGGGGGTAATGGGGGACCTGCAGACGTGGAGGGGCCGGTTATTAACGTGGTTTGGAAGGGTCAGTGCCATAAAGATGAGTGTACTACCCAAAATAATTTATCTTTTCCACACAGTGCCAATTACACTCCCACAAAGTTTTTTTAAAACCTTACGAAAGGCCTTCATAGCATTTGTATTGAGTGATAAACATCCCAATTTGGTGTATGATATTTTGTGTAGAGGCAAATTGGAAGGAGGAATGGGACTACCAGATGTAGCTTTATATTATAGAGCAATGTCTTTAGTACGGATCCTGAACTGGTGCCACGACTCCGCAAAGAAAATATGGGTCCCCCTAGAGCAGATAATGGCAGGCACGATGCTGGCCGGAATCCCGTGGATTCCGAGTACAGACAGGGGTCTCTCAAAATGGACGTCACCATTAACAAAGAACACACTCTTAATTTGGGATAAATTAAATCAATCAGGAGACTATGCTCCTCGGATATCCCCTCTGATCCCATTGGAGGGGTACCCATGGTTTCCTCCAGGGGAGGAGGTGGGATTTTTTGGTGCTTGGGGGAGGGATGGGGATACGACATGTGGCAAATTTGCCCCTAATGGAACATTAACCTCCCTGCGAGATCTGACATCGAAAATGGGGAGGATACCTATGGAGGAGTGGAGATACCATCAATTGGGGTGCCTTTTCAAGGGACTTAAACCTGGGACGAGACCAGTGAGTTCTCTTACTGCTTTCGAATCCATGTGTGTAAATTTACCCATTGAAAGACACTTGATGTCACAGATGTATAGATTGATTCTCGCGACACAAAACCAAATGGTTCCATACTTTATTTGAGAATGGGAAGGAGAACTAGGTCATAATCTTACCACAGCACAAATTAAGAAATTCATTAACTTGATGCACTCTACGTCTATAAGCTCACAGATTCAAGAAATGTCATATACATTTTTGACAAGGTGGTATTGGACCCCAGTTAAGATAGCAAAGAGGTTCCCGACGGCAGACGCCAGATGTTGGAGAGGGTGCGGACAGAAAGGCACCTTTCTCCACCTATGGTGGTCTTGCCCTAATATTAAGGTGTTCTGGGAAGCAATCGCTTCTTGGGTTGAAAGGTTATCCCCCGGACCAATAGAGGTGATGCCCTGGAACTTTTTGTTTCATGGAACTTCAATGTCTGTTAGAGCTTATAAGAACAGTGTTATTCCACGCTTACTAAATGTTGCCAAATCATTAATACCTAGGCTATGGAAACAAACTAGAAGTCCAACCGTTGCGGACTGGAAGAAAGAGGTCAACTTAATAATGGAGACCGAAAGGGTGCATGCAGTGAAAGACAAGAAAGATAAAAACATTAAAACATGGGCAGGATGGGTGCGCTGCTTGAAAGAGATTAGATAGAGTAATGATGTAAAGAGTAGTGTGGTCTCTGGGTTCGATCGTGGGTGTCCCAGGGGGGATATATATAAATTTGTTGATTTTTTTCCTCTTTTTCTTCTTCTTCCTTATTATTTTTTTTCACCTTTTTTTTTTTTTGTATTTCTGAGTGGGGTTGAATACGGGGAAGGGATAAGGGGTGGGGAAATGGGAAGGGATAGAACACTTAGGTAGGAAGGGGGGCACAGAAGAGAAAAGATAGTCTGAATAGATATAGTAAAGGGAAGATGGTATATTTACTCACTGACTATGAAGGATGTATGGCTCATAGAAGCCTCATATAATTTTCTTTTTTTTTTTTTTTTGGGATATTAAGGTTGACGCTTAAGAGTGGTTTGAATTGGCTTAGTAGCCTCCTAAACAAGAATTTTTTGTACAGGCTGAGGTGTTTTTTTTTTCTCTCACAAGGACGGAGTGTCTTTTAAATTTTGCGGATTTGGAAGGTAAGTGTGGAGCACAATGGAAACACACTATATCTAGAGGAAGAGATGAGACAAGTGGGGGAGGGAGCACTATTGGTGTAGGGGTGGGAGAAATAAGGAAAGGGGAAGGGGGAAGCAAATGTTTACATTTTATTGTTTTTTTTTTGTGTATGTTTGAAAGGGGGAAGAATTGTTAAGAGTTGTTAATTGTTAAGATGAAATGTATTTATTTGGATAAACTCGAATATTGTAGATTTAAAGTATGAAGTAATGTATATAATGGAAAATAAATACAAATTTGATAATAAAAAAAAAGAACCCCTATCCAGATATCTAACTGAGGTGGCCAACTTGCATGGTGTGCAGGTAGGCAAGATAGAATTGTGCATGGCCCTCTTTGCAGATAACGTCTTGATGTTTTCCTCTGTGAGAAAAGGGAAAAAGGCGGGACTTTATATGAAGCTCGCAGTCAATAGTGAGGGGTCAGGAAATTGTATATATTATGTAAGGCATGATAAAATCTTCCATAAAAATAGGTACATAGGTCACAAAAATTCATCATTTATTGCATATATTTATATTATAACAGTATTATACATTGCATGTACAAGGGTTCATAATTCATCTGTATTACATATGTCTATATTACACTGGTATTACACATTGCATGTACAGAGGCTCTACGCGTTTCGTGGAGTATTTATATCCACTCTTCAGGAGCGACAATGTGTGTTAGCTGAAAAAACATAATAAGTTTCAAGGTCAATGCTTATAAAGTATAGAAAAATATAAAAATGTATGACTTAATGGAGTCACAAAAATTCATCATTTATTGCTTATATTTATATTATAACGCTATTACACATTGCATGTACAAGGGTTCATAATTCATCTGTATTACAGATTACAGAGGTAACCAAGATAATGCACTCACTAACATTTTTTGCATCCTATTTTATTTATTTTGGATTTGTATATTACACATTACAATTGTTCTAATTGGTTTAGTTTTCACTGTTCACTATCACTGACATGGTGTAATACCCTGCCTTTATATTGTTCACACTTTCATACCAACATTTTTACTGTTTTTTTTCTTCCCATACGTCATCCCATTCACTTTCACATTTTTTTCAGAAACCCCTCAAGATGTTTTTTATCACCCACACAACCCCCAGGGACCACCACCCTTTGGAGTTCCGTCCACCCCCTGTGATGTTATGTGGGGGGGTCCCACATGCGCCGGCCACTGGCACAGCTCCCAGAAAAGATGCCCCTTCAGGGAGCCACCAGCTCTTACTACTGCACTCTTACTGCATGGTATTTTTGAGTATATGCATAACCAGGGGTTATTCCCAAGTTATATACATTTTTATATTTTTCTATACTTTATAAGCATTGACCTTGAAACTTATTTTGTTTTATTTTCAGATAACACACATTGTCGCTCCTGAAGAGTGGATATAAATACTCCATGAAATGCGTAGAGCCTCTGTGCATGCAATGTAATACAGATGAATTATGAACCCTTGTACATGCAATGTGTAATACCGTTATAATATAAATATATGCAATAAATGATGAATTTTTGTGACCTATGTACCTATTTTTATGGAAGATTTTATCATGATTTACATAATATATACAATTTCCTGACCCCTCACTATTGACTGCACGCTTCATATAAAGTCCCGCCTTTTTCCCTTTTCTCATATTGACAGGGATGGAGGCAATAGAGATGGAAGCGCTCATTTTGTATAGAGTCGGGTATGATCTTAGTAATCGGTACAATCTCATTGCAGTCGGTCTATTTATGCCATCTAATTTATTTAATCAGTCTGTTCATCCCTTTTTTAACTTTGTTAAGGTATCTCATATTTTAAAGTCGGTTCATGCTTGTTCTACTAAATTGATCCTATTCATTATTTCCACACCTGCTCTATCAGTGCCCCGTGATCTGGATGCTTGGGCCATTGGCTCACTTCACTTCCAGGAGTTGTGATGCACACCGCAGGGTCTTCCCCCCTCCCCATGTCCCTTTGAGAGGGTTGGGATACCGCCACGCTGGCCATCGACGTCATGCTTCACACGCCACTCTTTTGAGCGCCGTCGCGCCTGGTGTTTTCCATCAGCGGCATATAAGGGGTGACATTGGTGCCAAATGCCGCGAGACTTGGTCTCTCGGCCACAGACGCCTCCCCCCATTTTTTCTGCACGCTAGTGTGGCGTTTGCGAGTGATTGGCGTGCGCGCCCTTATGTGTCCCATTTGGGGTCGGCACTTCCCACAGGTTGGTCATCCCTCCACACACTGCCAGCACCCAGCACTTCACTTCATCATTTCACATCTCTCTGCACTAGGTAAGGTATCCAAGATAATGCACTCACTAACATTTTTTGCATCCTATTTTATTTATTTTGGATTTGTATATTACACATTATAATTGTTCTAATTGGTTTCGTTTTCACTGTTCACTATCACTGACATGGGTGCAATACCCTGCCTTTATATTGTCCACACTTTCATACCAACATTTTTACATATTTTTTTTTTCTTCCCACACGTCATCCCATTCACTTTCACATTTTTTTTCAGAAACCCCTCAAGATGTTTTTTATCACCCACACAACCCCCAGAGACCATCACCCTTTGGAGTTCCGTCCATCCCCGGTGATGTCGTGTTGGGGGGTCCCTCATGCGCCGGTCGCTGGCACAGCTCCCAGAAAAGATGCCCCTTCAGGGAGCCACCAGCTCTCACTACTGCACTCTTACTGCATGGTAGTTGTGAGTATATTCATAACCAGGAGTTATTCCCAAGTTATATACACTTTTATATTTTTCTATACTTTATAAGCATTGACCTTGAAACTTATTATGTTTTATTTTCAGCTAACACACATTGTCGCTCCTGAAGAGTGGATATAAATACGCCACAAAACGTGTAGAGCCTCTGTACATGCAATGTGTAATACCAGTGTAATATAAATATATGCAATAAATGATGAACTTTTGTGACCTATGTACCTATGTTTATGGAAGATTTTATCATACTTTACATAATATATACAATTTCCTGACCCCTCACTATTTACTGCGTGCTTCATATAAAGTCCCGCCCTTTTCCCTTTTCTCATATTGACAGGGATGGAGGCATGAGACTCCATTAAGTCTCTGCCTCATACAAAGTCCCAACTTATCTCCATTTCTTGCTGATGTTTTCCTCTGACCCATTTTATGATATGGGCACTATCAAGAATACTTTCAATGAGTTTCAGTTGTATTAAAGTCTCTGGAATAATTATAACAAAAGTGAGATACTTCCTTTAGGAGTGTTGTCAAATAAACCTTAGTGCAAAACTTCCCCTTTACCGATAGCCAAAAGCTGTATCACATATCCAGGCATAAAGATATGGAAACTCCCTTCCTCTCTATACTCCCTTAACTTTCCATCCCTGCTGCAGAAAATTATCAATGAGTTGGAGACATGGATGGACTTACCCATTTCACTCCTGGGGATATGTTGGTTAGCAAAACCCCGGCCAAAATTTAAAAAAAAATGACGTGGGGTCCCCCTAAATTCCATACCAGGCCCTTCAGGTCTGGTATGGATATTAAGGGGAACCCCGGCCAAAATAAAAAAAAAATGACGTGGGGGCCCCCCTAAATTCCATACCAGGCCCTTCATGTCTGGTATGGATATTCATCTTCTTCTCTTCATCTTCTTCTCTTCTTCATCTTCTTCTCCGGGCCGCTCTGCATCCATGGTGGCATGGAGGGAGGCTCCCGCTGTGTGATGCTTCTCCTCTTCTGACGGTTCTTAAATAATGGGGGGGTGGGGCCACCCATTGACCCTGCCCCTCTCTGACGCACGGTGACTTGACGGGACTTCCCTGTGGTGCCACAGGGAAGTCCCATCATGTCCCCGTGTGTCAGAGGGGGTGGGGTCACCGGGTGGCCCCGCCCCCTGTTATTTAAGAACCGTCAGAAGAGGAGAAGCGTCACACAGCGGGAGCCTCCCTTCATGCCACCATGGATGCAGAGCGGCCCGGAGAATAAGCTGAAGAAGAGAAGAAGATGAAGAAGAGAAGAAGATGAAGAAGAGAAAAAGAAGAGAAGAAGATGAAGAGAAGAGCGGGAGCCTCCCTCCATGCCATGGATGTGGAGCGGCCTGAGGAGAAGAAGGGAAGAAGACGCCACGGAGGAGATGCTGTACAAGAACACCGGAGGAAGAACCAGAAGAGCCAGAAGAACCAGAAGAAGAAGAAGATAGAGGAAGAAACTGAAGGAAGATAGAAGAAAGAAGAAGCATTTAAATAAAGGAATTGTCAAAAACTGTCTCTTGTCATTTTTAACATCTTTGACAGTTTTTTAGTGAAATGGTAGGGGTACTTTTCACAAAGGGGGAGGGCCGGGATCTGTGGGTCCCCTTGTTAAAGGGGGCTTCCAGATTCCGATAAGCCCCCCACCCGCAGACCCCCACAAGCACCGGCCAGGGTTGTGGGTATGAGGCCCTTGTCCTCATCAACATGGGGACAAGGTGTTTTGGGGGGCTACCCCAATGCACCCTCCCAATGTTGAGGGCATGTGCCCTGGTACAGTTCAGGTGGGGGGCACTCTCTCATCCCCCCCTCTTTTCCTGTGGCCTGCCAGGCTGCGTGCTCGGATAAGGGTCTGGTATGGACCTTTGGGGGGACCCCACAACGTTTTTTATTTTATTTTGGCTGGGGTTCCCCTTAATATCCATTCCAGACCTGAAGAGCCTGGTATGGAATTTAGGGGGACCCCCACGTCATTTTTTTTTTACATTTTGGCCGGGGTTCCCCTTAATATCCATACCAGACCTGAAGGGCCTGGTATGGAATTTAGGGGGACCCCCACGTCATTTTTTTTTTTTTAATTTTGGTTCGGGGTTCCCCTTAATATCCATTCCAGACCTGAAGAGCCTGGTATGGAATTTAGGGGGACCCCCACGTCATTTTTTTTTTTTTAATTTTGGTTCGGGGTTCCCCTGTGGGGAATTCCCATGCGGTTTTTATCAATGAACTTCTATGTGTATTGTCGGACCGGCAATGCATTAATAGCCGCGAGTAGTTTTAAATGACTTTTTTCCTTTGAAATGTCATTTTGCTGTCAGACTGTTCTAGACACGGGAAACATGCGCCCCTTTACAAGCATACTATACACCTCCCAGGTACGAAATTTAAAGGGATATTACACTTTTATTGTTTCACTTTAAGCATTATTAAAATCACTGCTCCCGAAAAAACGTCTGTTTTTAAAACTTTTTTTTTGCATTGATACATGTCCCCTGGGGCAGGACCCAGGTCCCCAAACACTTTTTATGACAATGCCATGCATATAAGCCTTTAAAATGAGCACTTTTGATTTCTCCCATAGACTTTTAAAGGGTGTTCCGCGGCATTCGAATTTGCCGCGAACACCCCAAATTGTTCACTGTTCGGCGACTCAAACTCGAAGCTCATCCCTACTCTACAGGTTTGGGAATCTCCTGCTGCCAGATCAGCAGGAGTAAAAGGTGGCTTAATTTATTCCCAAGTCACTTACATACAAAAGTTCCAGAGTCCAGTGTGCAGGGTGGGTGTGGAAGACAAAGCGAGCAGACAGCAGCCTGGATGGACTTGTGAAGCTGCTAATCACAGAGCTGCGACCCATCATGGAAGATGGGGACTGGTGGAGTCTCCAGCAAAAGCACACGCGCCTCTGACAGGAGTCAGGAACAGACAGGGGTGGGCTGCAACACGTTTCCGAGGTCCCCACCTCCTTCATCAGGATTTGTTCACTGTGTGGAAAACTAAGGGACTAATGTCTGTCTCTGCACTTTTTGATCTTGCCTCTGGTAACTCACTTGACTATTATGACCTTGCAAACTAGTATGCTTTACCATCCCATCACCTATTTCAGTACTTCCAATGCATGAGCTATGCAAAATCCTGCTGCCATGACAAAGACAAGAGGTTTCGGCTTTTCTTGATTGACCGTCTCTTACTTAACCAAACTTACTCCATATCGGATATTTACCACCCTCTCTGCTATCTGCCCTCTGTGTGGTACTTCAAAACCCACACTCACACATCGCTTATGGTCCTGTCAGCCTATAACAGACTACTGGGACATGGTGCTCACTTACATTTGGGGGATAACACACTCCCTGCTTCTGCTTACCGTACCTCTGCTCTTTGGATATGACAGCATATCACTTCTCTTTTCAGTTACCTTGTTGGGGAGAAATATACATTTACCTTGGATCCGAATGTGTTTGCTAGTGGCACGCAGTACCATGTTGAAGAAATAGACTTCCTCTTCTTTTTCAACCTTGAAGGATGTTAAAAGGGAGTTGAAAACTCTTCTTTATCGGGAAAAGCTAGATGTGGAGTCATTCCACACTATCTCAAAAAAGTTTAATCTCCAAGTGGCAGGCATTCATTGATTATACTCCTTCCACATTGGAAGCAACATCACTTTACAGCTCTTTTCATTAGAACCAAAATTTAATACATCCTCGCAGGACCTCCCTCAGTGACTGACTTGAGTGCCGCTTCATCCTTCTTTTTATACAAGAATTGCCCTACTACGTTATAACGCTAACTTTTCGTATTCAGTATAGCAACTTGTTAATTTATGTAGAATAGTCTACTCTCATTTTGTACCAGCTACCATGAGGGGTCATGACTGGCGTCATGTTTGGTAGCCTGTCAGTCCCCTCCCCCCTCTTTTTTCTAAAAATTTAGTACCACCTCCCTTGTGTTCATCCATGACTCCTCAACCATAATATTTTGTATTGCCTTCTTACTCTTGTGGGATGTTTTTGGATTGTATTGTGCTACTGAATTTTATATCCTGTTGTATGTCTTCACTCTCATGTTTTGGGGGCTGCAACCCTACTTTTGAAGGGAATAGTCTCCTCTGTTTTGTATTTAGTGAAATTCAATAACATATATATATATATATATATATATATATATATATATATATATATATATATATATATATATTTCATCAAGAGCTTAAAGTTTTGGGGTATTGAGAGGGTCACGAAACACTGGAGAGGGGACAATTTTATACGGCAGCTAAGCAAAAGGGAATCTTACTGGATAAACAAAACTCATGTTCTCAGTCCCGATGGATTAAATGTCGATTTTGACATTAATTGCTTTATCACTAATCGTTGAATATTAATAGTTTGTGGTTGATGTAGGAGATGGTCGCGGATGATGTTTTTATTTAGATTTTATATTTTTATACACTTTTATTATATTTCAGATTTTTTGAGGAATTTTATAGTTATGTGTATGATGATTTTATTTTATTGTATTTAATTTTGAGCATGTTTATTTTTACCAGCATGTCTCAATGCATTACTGAGATTTTTCATGATATGCAGGCTGTGAGCATACATCCACATGCGGGGATCTGCCTCCAATCGTTGTTTTTTAGTAATTGGGGACACTTCCGGGAATAGGTCCCTGCATAGTGATCTCTGTCCTGTTCATGTTACGCTGCTTCACGCAGCGTCTGGTTGCTAGGGCGACCGACTGTGTACAAAGCATGGGTGATCACGCTCCTTCTGGATCCACTGATGAAGTCCCCGCCCACTGGGATGCAGCGCGTTCGGAAAGAAGAGAGCGTTGTGCCGTTACCCGTGACCATCTTGTATGTTTACCTACCCATGCTCATACAGCTGGCACTGGATGAGTGCCTTGTTTGTAAGTTTTTTATCTTGTATCTTACTTCATTAAAGTCTTTTACAGAGAGCACTATGGTCTACCCCTTTTATATTTACATGGCATATACGTTTGGGGATTGATTGACTCTGCATATTGCTAATCCATTACCGCTGCTGACTGATTTGGACCGGCTGCTTACCTGCTCCTTATGACCCGTAAGGGAAAGCGCATCTGACCCTCTATAACTAAAGGGTCTGGTTGGTGAGGTGAGAGGCCATTTCATATGTTGGTGGAGGGATCAATTTTACCCACGAAGTTTTCAGCATGATGTCACAACATTTATGAATGCTTGAAGTTTATGGACTACTTCTTTCATCATTTATTATTATTTTTTTAGCGCTGCACCATCTGCTATTTATTACTCTCAGGGATTTGATTTTTTGACCCTGGTGTCCAGCTGCTTCCAGCTATTTGTACATATATCTGCGCTGATTTGTTCCTCTTTTTCCACCTGTTTGAATAACTTAAGACTCTTCCTTTCTTTCAGAGTGCATGTACCAGTGATGTCACCAGTGGCTTCACAATTAAATATCTCCTAAACGGTGCATGTTTAGGAGATATTTACTGTACCTATGGGTAAGCCTTATTACTGTATAGGCTTACCTATAGGTAACAATTGTCTATGGGAGTTTACTCCCACTTTAAGAACCTTGTGGACAATCATATGAGTTTCTGTTTCAATGTTTTTATTGAAATTTTTGCAATGAAAATGTAATATGAACAAAACATACAACATAATACTCCTCAATGACTAAGGCAGCCAAAAGAGGGAAATACATGGAAGGAACAACATATCACTTACACAGATGACGAATCTGATGTAGAGCAAAGAACCTGGCATGTTTACTGTCTTATTAATGAATTGTTAATTTCCGCTAGGAGAACGGACAACCTGAGAAGGATTTCAAACTGGGAACTCCCCCCAGGAAGGCCCCCGAGATCATCACTCCACCCCAATGGGAACACACTGTGGAGTGCGAGAGCTTCAGGGTTCCCCCCAAAGGAGGTACCTCCCCATCTCCTGCTAGCTCCCCCGGGGAAGTGCTCACGCCGGGAAGATACCCAGGTGGGGCAGCCCCCCGGACGGAGCTGACAGACACATTGTTCAGGATAGAAACCTGAGAGTAACTGGCTGCCACCTAGGCTGGGACGCTAAGTGAATAGTTTAGGACAACCTAAGAAAATAATTGAGTATGCTTTGGCTTAGTAAAACCGTTATTAGCCGTTAGCGGGCGTAAGAAAGATGAGGATAGAACATAAAAAGAATGAGCAGAGAAGAAAGATGAAGAAGAGAGAGGAAGCTAGAAGAAGACAGAGGGAAGGAGGAGGGGTGGGGTATACGGAAAGAGGTGGTAATCTCGCCGGACTCTCCCCAATCATATGAGTTTCTATCTCACTGACAACAACCTTCTCAATCCCCTACTGCCAGGAAAGGCACATTCCTGTGCACAGAAGATTGGTCCATGGCAAGTGCATGAACGGTGCATGAGTGTGCACAAACAGCAGGCAGGCTATTTAAGCTGCACTATGGCCTTGGGTTCTTGCCATTTGGTCTATTACATATCTCTAATACCTGCTACCTGTTCCTTTGTTGACTCCCTGTTACTGACTTGATCTACTCTTTACTCTGCCTGAATGCTGCCTGTACTGACCCCTGGCTTGTCTTTGAATTTTATCTCTGCCTGCCCCTTCTGATTATCCACCCATCTGTCTGCTGTTACTGACCCTCGCTTGACTTTGATTATTCTTCTGCTTGCCGCTTATACTTGATCTGCCTTTCCATTGCTGACCTAGATTGCTTGACCCTGTTTACCTGCATCTGAACCTGCTAACCTGTGGCTATCTCCTGTTCCAGTCTCCCTGCCAGTACAGCCTGCTCTTCAGCAACACACTGCTCTTCAGCAATGCACAGCCTGCTCTTCAGAAGCGCATGCACTGCTCTTCAGCATACTGCAACAGAAGACCATTCAGGCACTTGTGCCCACTCTGTGCTCAACCGAAGGCCATTACTCTATACTCATGCTCTTAGAACTTTCTGCTGCCTTTCACACAGTTGACCACCCGGTCCTCTTAAAAAAAGTCACTCCCTTGGCCTCCGTGTATTAGTGTCACATACAAAACCATTTGCTCCACTTCTCTTCCCTGTTTCTGTTGGGGTATCCCAAGGCTCCTTCCTTGGGCCCCTCCTATTCTCTCTCTACACCTTTAGCCTGGGCCAGTTTATAACCTCCTATGGCTTCCAATACCACCCCTATGCAGACATCACCCAGATATATATCTCTACTCCCCAGCTCACCCCCTTGATCTCTTCATGTATCACAAATTTTCTAAGCGACATATCATATGGATGTCACACCACTTCCTCAAACATAATCATTCTAAAACTGAGCTTGTAATATTTCCTCCTCCCTGATCTCCCCTCATGCCCTAACTATTGAGATCAAAAGCACAACCATTGGTCCCTCGACACACAACAGGGTGATAGGTGTACAGTAAACCTAGACTTTGAACTCTCTTTTAGGTCCCACATCCAATCACTGGCTAAACCTTGCTGTCTTAAACTCTGCAACATTTTCTGAATTTGCCCCTTCCTAAGTAACAACACCACAAAATAACTTATTCACTCCTTGGTTATATCCCACCTTGACTACTGCAACTCGCTTCTCACTGGCCTACCTTTACACAGGTTATCCCCCATTCAGTCTATTATGAATTCTGCTACTAGTCTTACGGACCGATCCATGACTTCTACCCCTCCCTGCCAATCCCTTCACTGTCTTACACTAGCCCAACATATAAAATTCAAAATAATGTACAAAGCTATCCACAACACTGCCCCAAACTACATCACCAATATCTGCAGATATCGCCCAAATCATCCTCTCATCTCAAGACATCTTGCTCTCTAGCTCCCTTATTATCTCCTCCCATGCTCACCTCAAGGACTTTTCCAGAATTCTTTGGAACTCCCTACCCCAGTATATCCAATCAGTCTCTACCCTGTTTGCCTTTAGGCAATCCTTGAAAACTAATTTATTCAGGGAAGCCTACCCCAATTCCACCTAAAAATCTGTACTTGATTTGCCTCTATCAGATCATCTCCTGCAGTTCCCCCTCTTTAGTTTGTAAGCTCCATGAGCGGGGCCCTCCTATTCTTTCTGTATTGAAATGTGTTGTAATTGTACTGTCCCCGTTTATATTGTAAAGTGCTGTGAAAATGGTTGGTGCTATATAAATCCTGTAAAATAATATTAATAGTGACTGGGAAGGATGCAGGATTCACTTGTACCCCCCTCCTCCTCAATGGGCTCATTCAGTAACTTCTTATGCCGCGTACATGCGGTCGGACTTTTCGGCTACAAAAGTCCAACGAACCAAGTCCGGCAGACAATCCGATCATGTGTGGGCTTCCCCTGACTTTCAACGGACTTTTCCGGCCGCAAATCTGACGGACTTTAGATTTGGAACATGCTTCAAATCTTTACGTCGTAACTCCGCCGGACCCAGAAATTCGCTCGTCTGTATGCTAGTCCGACGGACAAAAACCCACGCTAGGGCAGCTATTGGCTACTGGCTATCAACTTCCTTATTTTAGTCTGGTGTACGTCATCACGTACGAATCCGTCGGACTTTTGTGTGATCGTATGTAGGCAAGTCCGTTCGTTAGAAAGTCCGCCAAAGTCAGCCAAAAGTCCGTCGAAAGTTTGTTGGACGGGCTGTTGGACTTTTGTAGCCGAAAAGTCCGACTGTGTGTACGCCC